>NC_133881.1:7305162-7311687 GCF_044706935.1 Curcuma longa
TATTCATTTGAACTCTCTATTAGACTTCTGATCGTCAAGTATTTGGTCAATTGTGATCGATTCAATTTTTACTCAATCAAAATAACATATTGATTGACTTTGAAGTATTCGATTAATCTTAATCTATTTGACATTTCACTCGACTAATTAATATATTGATAAAACATTAAAATCCAACTTGAGTCAATTCAAACATAGTCAACCTTGACTAGGGGTTGATTGTACTAATAAAAATTACACAAGAGTTAATATTTTTTTGAAAATCACAAGATGCTAAATAGGATGTGAAACCAAAAATTGGAAGGCATAGTTACACTCAACATAATCTCAAGAATATATTAGTCCATATTTAGATTAACTTTGATAAGTCTAAATTCATCAATGAGTTTTGACAAAAATTCACTAATGAATTTATACTTATCAAATTCAATCCAAATTGAGATCAATATATACTTATCAAATTCAATCCAAATTGAGATCAATGTATTCTTACTATTCTCTTAAGTATAACTATACAATATTAATTCCACACCTAATTTAGCTTCAATAAGCCCTCGGGGTATAATTCCACACCTAATTTAGCTTGACTTTACCTCCTCACAAATGGTCGTGAGTATTAGAAATAAATTCAAACTTATGTATGTAGTTTTTGTATATAGTCATTGATAAACTTATCATATCCCCACAACAAAATCACCTAGGTATTCTTGAGCCTCTCATGACTCTAATAATATTTAAATTTTTTGAATTTGGACTGTGTATAACTATCATTGAGTTTTAATCAAATTCAATGATTGGGGCACAGATGAAGCTGCCACCTTAGCTGTCTTTTCAAGATTATCTTATGTACTCTGAAAGGGGGTAAATCATAGGGAGTTATGTTGTAACATAGTGGTTGGTCAAATTCAATGATGGACTTAGGCTTATTTGATTGATTTTAAATCAAAAATGTATTATTAGAACTCTCTTGAAGGTAATTATACCCTTTAATCTTGGTTTAATACTCTATTTAGCTCATTGTAATTTTTTGAAAAAGGAGACATAGTAGCTATAAAACTCAATTTGTTTTTGAGATTTCAACGACTTGAGTGGTCAAACGAGTGTGGTCAAACATAAAAGGTTATTTTAAAAAGAGGTGTGTGATTTATTAAATTTAAAAGTATGATGCGTAATTTAGTGATTTGTAAAAGTTGAGTCTGAGGTTCTAAAATAAAATTTTTATTCTAATATTATATAATAGTACGCTTGGCAAAAGTTCCTACAACATATTCAAAATTATGGAATCACATATTATAATAATAGATTTGATAAAAAAAATTAAAAATTAAAAATAATTGAATTGAATTTTTAAATTTAATCAATTAATTTGATTTCATCAAACTTTTATTCACTCTTAGCTACAACATATTCAAAATTACAAAGTAATTATAGTCAAACATATTTTAATATTTGTAAAATCTGCTCAAATGTTAAAATTATTTTAATTTGATTGAAATTGATCGAACTTAATCAAAATAGTATTAGAATAATTTTGACTAAAATTATTATAATATGGAGTAGTTTTGATTAAGGGTGCAAAGAATCAAGCCACCTCATGAGCTTTTTAAGTTGCCTCAAAAAATATTTGATTCATTCAAAATTAAGCTAAACTGGAATATATTTAATAATTTTTTAGTCAAATGGGAAACTTGCTTAAAAATACCCGATGACAAAGTTGTCTTCGTCGTCAGTCCCCACCCATGTATTTCTTTGCATGCACTCCCCAATCTCCCCAATCTTTAGTTTCAACTCCCCCATACATGATTTTACTGACTTACCCTTTCCCTCTCTCCTCTTCTCCCGCTTTGCTTACCACGTGCGCAGAGCCTCTTCTCTTCTTCTCCCCAACTGTTCGCGAGCTACGGCTTCTCGGCGACACCAGTTGTCCAAGTTTCTTCTTCTTCCCGGTTGTCCGACTTTCTTCTTCTTCCCGGCGACACCTCCTCTCTTCTTCTCCCCATCTGTTCACTAAGGTTTCCTTCTCCATTTATTCACAACACAACAATACCCATTTTCTTGTCAAAACCCTAAACGACATATCATTCCACACCGACGAGGAGATTGAAGCAAGCGGCGAGATCCATCAACGGAGAGCTTCACCCCAAAAAGTAGTAAATTTCTTGAATTTTTTTAGTTGTTTCGGTAAATTAGATAAACCTCCCCAAATTCCCTTCCCTAGAATTTTATACAAGTCTTCCAATATTGTTCTATTATTTTCTAGATTAATGTGGGAAATGAGTTCCATTAGAGAAGGGGAATTAATAACTTAAATTGGTAAATTGAATTGTTCGTGTTGCCTTAATTCGACCTTGATCTTGATTTAAACTATGCAAAAATAATTGACTTGCTTGGTTATAACTAAAAGGGCTCAAGAGTTGCGAGAACGGAGTTCGGAGGCTTTAGAATTGATGATCTCGGCTGCTGGTCGCGGGTTGCTTATATAGCTTTGCTGAGTCGACTCAGATGCCGATCTGGGTCGACTCCAGCTTGCGTGGCAGATAAATCTTTTTCGTCTCCGCCCGTTATCCTTCCTGAGTCAACTTCGATTGACTTCTGGGTCGACTCCAATCGCGGTGGCATCAGCGTTGATAATTCTTTAACCTGAGTCGACTCAAAACCTTACCTGAGTCGACTCCAGGCTTAGTTGGCGGAAAGTCGACGTGCAAACTTCTGGATTCCAGCTGACTCGGCTGTAGTCGACTCCAGAACCCATCTGAGTCGACTCCAGACCCAAAAATTCAGCTTTTTATCCGGAGTTCACTTTCGTCTGACTTTTCCTTCCTGCAAAAGATGTTAGCTAAAATGAAAACATGTAAAGGATTAAGTTGGTTCATCGAACCAACTCCGAGTCTTAACTTCGGATCTCCAGTGAGACCCTGGGTTAGACTGACACCTACTGTTCCTCCTGGGAACGTGTCCTCACCCACTCCCCTCGGGAGAATTTACCTGATTGCCAACTGGGTCCTCCTGACTCGTTGGACTTGTGCTCGGCTCTATCTTTGCCCCCCAGGATTTGCGCTGCAACTGATCCTCATGATCAGCCCAGTCTTCTGCTGCAACTTGGTCCTCCTGACCAAGCCTAGACTCTACCTGGTGCACTTTGACTCTGCCAAAACTTCATGCCTAGCACTAGGACTTAACCTGTTTCTTGTAAGCTCAATTCAACTTGGTTAGCCAAACCACATACTTAACTTGATCCTAGTTCCATAATCAAAACTCTGGTTCGATCTGCTAGCGCTTCTTGCACTAACAGAGGCTTCTCTAGCCTTTGTTCTCCTTAGTGATAGGCGGCTTGGAAGCAAGAAGGAAGAAGGTTGGGTGGTTTCGCTTGGTAGATCGTGTTGGGACTGATGTGTTCGCTAGAGGGGGTAAATAGCGATTCTTCAATTTTTTTTCAAAGTTGTTAGCGGAAGCAAAATAAAACACGAAAAGAAAGCGCAATCGCTAACTCGGTTTGTTTACTTGGTATCCATCTCTACGAGATGACTAATCCAAGGATACACACACACAGACGACCTTTTCCACTATGAAAATCCTTCTTTTCAAAGAACACTTTGAAGGCGGAGAAACCCTCACACAACCAATCTCTTCCTTTTATAAGATATAAGTGAAGTTTGAGGAAGAGGAAGAAAGTTTTTACAGAGTCAGAGTTTTGCCAAAAAGATGAGAAAATGAACTGTGTATTTCTTCGGCGTCGACTTCTATTTTTATGTATTTTCGTACATCAGTCGGCTACTCCAAGGGCCAGTTGACTGATGGGCTTCAACGACTCTTTAATTTGCATTTAATTAGTCTGTTGTCACCCCAACGGTTATCTATCAGTCGACTGGTGCCAATCGACTGATGGACTCGACTGATTTTTTTGTTTGGTCACCAGTCGACTGATCCATCTGAAACCTTTGTGTGTGCTTCTGATCAACCACCAGTTGACTGATCAAGCTGAACAGTACTCCCCTTCCAGTTTCTTTTTCAGCCCTTAGCCTTAATGCAAGCCTTCAAACGTCTTCCACAAGCCTCGTGCCCTTTCTCACACTAGCTTGAGACGTTTCCCTCAGCTTCGTCATGCTAAGTCTTCCTTTTCCAAGAGGTCGCGCCTCCGGGACTTCATCCTTTGCCAAAAGGCCTCGCCTTCAGGACTTCATCCTTTGTCAAGAGGCCGCGCCTCCGGGACTTCACCAAATGCCAAGACTCCATTTCTGGACTTTCCTGTGGACTTAAACCACACAAGTTAGATCACCAGCATTGCCTAACTTAAATCTATTTTAGTCAAACATTAAAATCCAAATCACTTGGGGCAAGATTGCACCAATAATTTGCATTGATGGTTTGTCCCCTTGCAAAAATGTTGTCACACTTATTTTAGTTTTCATTGATTTGATGTTTGGAGTTAGTATGTTTGATGATCTGATTTTTCCTATCCTTAGTAGCATGAAGTGAGCTATGTTTTTATTGAAAGAATTTGAGTTTTGGCCTAGTTTTAGGATCTCTCTACACTATGCCTAGGTTTGATAGTAGAAAGTCTGAAATTAGTCATGATTCATTGAACCCTTAGTACTTGCGCTTCTAAGGTGATCTCTCAACTACATTTTGGTTACTGGATAAACTCGGATCATGGAAGCTCACTTGGAAAAATCAAGATCCCAAACAAATAAATAACATGGTTGCAACGCCTTCTTATGGTCGCAACACTTGTTTCAAAAAAAAAGGAATAAAGGGATAAAAAATAGTGTCGTGAGTGGAAACTGATTAGATACCCCTTTGAGACTAATAAAGGTTACTGGGGAAATATCTATCATGTTTCTCTTGATACCGAGTATTCCTTTGAGACCTTGTGTAGATGGTGCATAGCATTTTTGAGAGGGATGAACCATGCGAGTGTTTATCGCCGGAAGCAAGAGGAAAACTGGTTAGATGACGACTTGACTTTGATTAAGATTTGACACTTGAAAACCCATGGCCACTTTTGCACCGAGCACGGAGAACTAACTCTTAGGCCACATTTAAGTGATTTTAATGTATAGCTCACCAATGAAACTATATGATAGGATTGATTGTGATTCATTAGATATTATGATACTCCATTCTTTCAATTCATGAATCTAAATGCAGGTTTTTGCTTGAGGACAAGCAAAGGTTTAAGTCTGGGGGTGTGATGAGCGTAGATCATATAGTATTTTTAGCCTTGTTTTAACGCTCATCTACTTGTGATTCATTGCATATGCTACACTTTGTCACACCTTATTCTTTTATATTGCATATTTCTACTCTTTTGCTCGGAGATCTGCTTTTTGTATATTTTGCTTAACAGGATGTGATTTAGAGCCAAAACGATGCATTATTGATGGTGGAGCAAATAGTGGAGAAAAGAGGCTCACACTGGCCGTGCTCGCTGTCACGGGTGAGTCTCTTATGTAGCAAACACGAAGAAATGGAGGAGAAGAAGAAACAAGGCAGAACACGGCCGTGCCTACCAGGCACGGCCGTGCCTCACATACCCACGGCCTAGACACGGCCGTGTCCCTCCAACAGAGCGACGACAGCAGGGGTCGTGCCTATCAGGCACGGCCGTGCCCACTTCTTCAGCCTGATCCAGCTTGGGCCGTGCCAAAAGGCACGGCCGTGCCTCATTTCCAGAGCCGCGCCAGTTACTGGCCGTGCCTCATAGGCACGGCCGTGCCTCCCAACAGAGCCGCCAACCTTGCCTGAGCACTGAGACCGTGCCTCATAGGCACGGGCGTGCCTGGCAACAGAGCAGCGGCTGCACATGGCCGTGCCTCCTAGGCACGGCCGTGTGACGGAAAGTACACGGGCGTGTCTACCTATCAATCTGGACAGTTCTGCAGACTTAAAGTAAAATGGGCATAACTTTCAGCTCCGATTGAACCACGGGCCGTGCCACCCCTCAAAATGGAGCTAACTTCAAGATCTACAACTTTGCTTCAGGGTGTACAGAACGATGACTGCTCTAGGCCATGCTAAATGGCACGGCCGTGCCTCCTGACCGCGGCCACGCTGGGTGCTCTGCCCAAACTGCAGACCAAACTTCGAACCAACATAACTTTCGGCTCAGATGGAGTTATGGGTCGGTCCACCACCCAAATTGAAGATAATTTAATGCTCTACAACTTTGGTTCAGGGTCCAATTGAAGAAAACCGGGTTTACTAGGTGAAAAACCCATTGAGGCGGAGCCTTGTAAACCAGGGACAATCTGGGCAGTTTTGGGTGAGTATAAAAGGTGGAAACAAACCCAATCTTGGGTTATCTCCATGTATTCTTATTGTAATCTTCTTGTAATGGAGTAGATGAACATCTATGTAATGATGGTGATGTATGAACTAGTTTATGTCATTTTCCCTATTCAATGAAATATTTATACTTGTTTCATGTACTATGTGCTTTGAATGTGTTTGATGAAATATTTGTGTGAGCGCATATGCATGATTATGAGGGGTAGATTACTTTGTAGGGAGATCCTAGGATCGTAT
>NC_133881.1:7311787-7408375 GCF_044706935.1 Curcuma longa
GTTGAATAAATGAAATGAACGAAAGAAAGAAACTGTAGCGTCCGTCGAGGGCCCACGTAAGGGCGGGCGTTACAGCTGACTCTTCTTCCTATATTTTAATGTTATACAATTTATTTAATAGTAAATCATGTTTGTAAACTTTGGCATTGGAAGTCCTTTTGTGTAGCTCGACTAACTTGTCCCATAAGTCCTTCACGCTGATGAAGGGGCCTATATGGTTGAGCTCCTCCTTAATTAGACTACATTAGAGGGTTTGAGTTGTTTTGGTGTCGGCTTCGATCTAGTTTTTTGGTGGTGTTGTCCCACTTCTCACACCCCAGTGGCATTCCTTGCTCGTTGGTTGGTAGTGTGAATCCGATTTGGATCACAATCCACATCTCCACTTGGGTCTTCAAGTGAAACTCGATTCATCCCTATCAGTAGCCAAAATCATTGCAAGAGAATAGTGGTGGTCGGATGGTACTGTAGCCTTCCTAATGGGTCATTCAGTGAAAATCTTGCAAAATAATAAAAAAATAAAGAACTGTACCAAGACTTGATCTTAGATTAGTAGTGTTAGAGAAAAAAAAATAAATAAACAAACTAGAAAAATCAAAATAAAAAAATTGATTGCTCGATTGGTGCTTGTACCAATTTAGAGTGCCACCGCTCTGATACTAATTGTAGGATTAAAAAGAGTGCTAGAGGAGGTGAATAACATACGTTTTCTCTCGTTTAAAATCTTGTTTTAACATTTTCAAATTAAGCAGTGGGATATAAAAACACAACATAATAGATACTTTTATTTTTACTTGGTTCCCGCGATTGTTGATTGTTTTGATGGACAATCCACTATTTATCTCTTTCTCAAAAGAGAGAGAGACTTCATCTTTTTATAAAAATTGAGGAATAGTAACACATTTATTGTTCCTTTGAAATTAAAGCACAAATATGAGTAAAGTAAAAACAAATATATCGACAAGGAAAAAGATCCGAAGCTTGAGTAAAGTTGTCGGAATAGCAGTACAGTGCAATGTCGGCGTTTTTCGAAACGAGGCGGAGTAGAGGCACTTGAGAATTGATGATCTGAAGCTTCTGTCAAGGCATTCTTTTATAGCTCTAGATCGGTCTATCGATCAGCCTACTCAATATACCGATCGTCATGATAACTAGATCTAGATCTGGTTAATCAATCTATCGATCATCGAGTTTGGTCTACTAATCCGTCTACCCTCCAACCAGCTTCGACCATGTCATCTTGTCAATGAAGATCCTTTGCCACATCAGTGTCACAGTCCTTATCCTTGACCACACCCTCTGCTACGTCAGCTAGTCAAAATCTATCTTTTTGCCACGTTAGTATGTTTATCTTTATCCTGTGTCATGTCAGCCATCCGAGACTCATTCAGCCCACATCGGATGACACATCATCACACTAGATGACCAAGATGACACTTCAGTGTTTAGTATACTGAACCAGCCTTTCGGTCTATCGAACCGTTCAATCTACCAATCGGGCCAATCGGTCTACCGATCCCTGTAAAATTGAGTTAACACAGTAATATGGAATTTAGAGTAATATCTAATAATTAACACTACCCGATCTCGACTTCAGAATTTACGTGCTAGGTTTGATCGTCGCCTAAGGATGCCCCCATAAAGTGGACACATCCTTACCCGTTCTTCCTTTTGGAAGAACCACTCTACACTAGGAACTTATCTCAACTTACCTTTGGTTAAACCTTGATCCTTTAGACCTGTTTAGATTTTTTATTTAACATATGACCACACTTTTTGACTTGATCTCTGGTCCTCTCTAATCCATCAAGTCCTTCTTGTAGGACCGGTGGACGCACTAGAGGGAGGGGTGAATAGCGTTCATTGTTTGTTCTTTCTTGTGACAAAATTAGTAACACAAGCATAGGGACACGTGGATTTACTTGGTTCCTAACCCCCCAGGGTTAGTATGTCCAAGGCTTATGCATGGGAAGACGTTCATCCACTAAAAGTCTCCTTTTCGAACCTCTGTCTGAAGGCATAAAAACCTATCTTACAGTTCAATAATAGAAATATGAAATACAAGAATATACGATTTAAATAAAAATAAGAACAACACCCATTGGACCGATTTGGAAATCTTGAGCGCAGTACACTCCTCCTAGAACTTTTCCATTTGCACGAGCCTAGCTCCGTTCGCGTTTAACAGCACCGTAGGATAAAAAATGAGGAGTAGAGAATATATTCCTTGTGGTGTACGTTGAGGCCCTTATATAGACTCTTCTGGGCGCTCTTCTGGGCGCCTGGATTCTTATCCGAGCACCTGAAACTGATCCTATCTTGATCCAATTCCATCGATGTATCGGGGCCGATTCTTCCTGATCTGGGTGCTTGGACCATCCAGGGGCGCCTGGAGTAACATCTGGGCGCTCAGATCTAGTCAACTCGAGTTTGACCTGAGTTCACCCCGAGCTTGATTTGGATGCTTCAGTGTGCTTGTCTTATACTTTCTTCATCTTCCTTCCAGCTCCTAGTTCCTACAAGATAAACATACAAACACGCAAGAAACCTAAGCCTACCTATAGTCTATCTGATCTACTAGGCTTACCTAAGTCTTACCCTGTAGGTCTAACCTACTAGGCTTACCCGTGCCTAACTTCCAATTAGGACTAGTCACTTCTATAGGTAGACTTCCTACCTGCCAAACATCCGATCTTCCTTGACCTGTTTGGACTTTTCTTTGCCTAACATCCAGTTAGGACTAGTTATTTTCATAGATAGACTTCTCAGCTGCCAAATATTCGATCACCGTTGACCTGCTTGGACTTTTCCTTGTCTAACCTCCAGTTAGGATTTCATTGCCCAACTTCACTCACTAAGACTTCCTGCCCAGCCTCCAACGAGGACTTCCCGCTCAACTTCACTCACCAAGTTTTCCTTGCCCAGTCCTCCAAACAAGTCTTCGTTGTCTAATCCTCTAGATCAGGACTTCCTTTGCCTAGCCGCAACTAGGACTTTCCCTGCCTAGCCTCAACTAGATCTTCTCCTTGCCCGGTCTAACCAACTAGGACTTCTTATCTGGTCCAATTGATTAGAATTTTTTACTAGTCTTCTGATCAAACTGACCTGAATAGACTTGCTTATATCCAAATATTAGGTCATGTTTGGATCAACCTTTAGTCAAACTGACCATACCTAAATATATTGTCAAATATCGAAACTCTGAGGACAAATTATTGCTCCTTGCACCAATACCTCTTGCTTGGTATCCTTGATTTGCTAAGGCTTCCTTGCCTAGTATCTAGTCCAGTTGACCTACTAGGACTTTAACTTGCCTAGTATCCAATCAACTTGACCTACTAGGACTTTTATGATTGTACTACCTGCACACTTGATCAACCTTGTTAGGTCACAATTAAGTTTAACTATGAACCTTTGCCAACATTAAAATATATGTTCGATTATCAAGTGCACCCTGCACTAGACCCGATTATGGTTCACGATTCAAAACCACCAGTTCACTGTTTGATTCACGATTCATCACGATTCAAGATTATTAATATTTTAAATTTATAAATTTATTAAAAAAATATACATAAAGAAGGACTTACACTTATTTAAGTTATCTATGTATCCACTATAATTTTAAAGGAATATCTTGAACCTTAGAAGTATCACCATCAGTACTTCTTTGTATCTCGAGTGTTAGAACTTATTTAGGCTTGTTATCAATAAATTAAATATCATAATTCTCATTTAGATTGACTATTTCCTTGTTGTTCTGAGATCGAAATGATGAACAACCTCCTTACATAATAATTGAAGAATTGAAGTCGAAAACGATTGAGATTTTATAATTGAAAGATGAGAGTAGAGAAGATGATTTGAAAATGATGAAATAAAGTCTTTATTTATAGAATTTAGAGAATAATGAATACTAAATTGTAACTATTGATCAAAAAATAGTCAAATATTCTCAACCGTTAAAAATAGAAAAAAAATCCCCTCTCCTCTAACAATCAAAATTGTTTTTACTTCATCCTTCTAGCATAAATGAACTACTATAGAGTTAAAAGAAATTATTTACTCTCTTACTTTTCTTCCAACTATTAAGAATAGAAATATAGTAAAAAAAACTATTGATTAGTTATTAAATAATAAAATAACACATAAAAATGTCCATAGTTATAGTTTAGTTGGTTAGGATATTAAACCCTCATCTAGGAGACCCAAGTTTGAGTCTCAACATTGGAGTTTTTAAACAAATTTTTATTATAAAATAATCCTCATAAAATCGACAGTTCAAATCAATAAAAATAGTTGGTTCGACGGTTAACCGTCGGTTTAGCAATTTTTATTGGATTGGATCTGTTACTAGCCTAGCAGGGCGCCCCTTGTTTCTAAGAGAAGAGGACGAGTTATTCACATTTAATTTAATGGTTAGAGGTGAACTGAAAGCTAGGAAGTGGTAATTAAGATACCCCCGGGGGAAAAGAGAGATGTCTCCTATGTTACCCATAATATGTGAAAGTATCAACGTAATTTCATAGACCCGATTATGGACTTGGGTTCGAACCCGACTAGGGTTCTAGCCTACCCTACACCAACAAGATTAGCCAAGTTAAATTAATATGACTTTAAAAGACTTTTTATGTTACACATTTACTTTTATGAAGTTTGTTAATCTCAAAAATAATGAAGATTTTCAACTAACACAACACAATGCATTTATGAAATGATTAGCATATCACTACTGAAATTGCCACCCCGTGGTTAGGCGAGTTGTAAGGGGTTGATCTCATTATTTGAAATTTGATCTGATATGGAGGGGGGGGGGGGGATTGCCTTTTGTGCTTGTTTGGAAGCCAAGAAGTAAGAAGCAATAAAGACGAATGATTTTATATGGTTCGACAATCCTCCCATGGACACCTACTCCATAGTCGTGATCCATAAGGTTGATCACCTCTCAAAGTTCCTCTAAACTTTCTCCTCCTTGGTTGACAACCAAAGGTAGAGAAACATTCTTACAACTTTTCTTACACTAATGTATAATTTAAGTAAAAAAGAGTAGAGAATGAGAGTTACAAAGGCTTGAGCACAAGAGAATAAGAACAACAAATTGAAGTTTTTAGTAGTCTTCTCGACCCTCTAAGTATTGCATTTATAGAGCTTTCTCTTGAATTGCATTCAGTTACTATTTTGTTGTTTTGTCCATCCTTAGTCAACTGCTAAAAGACCATAAGCTGACTGCATCACTTGCTGAGGTGATTATTGATTAGGTCAATGATTTCTTGCATGATCATTTTTGCTAGAGAGTTTATCCAATTGACTTCTTGTTAGTACTAGTCGACTGCTCCAATAGTAACTAGCGAAGATTGGATCATTGCTGAAGATCACTAGCAAATTAATGTCTCAATTTTTAGATTTTATTTTAAGTAGCCAACTGCTATAATTGACTGTCTTCTCTAGTTGACTACACAATCAACTAGTCCCAATCTATTATAAATAGAACCATTCTATTCATTTTGAATTTGCCAAAATGGACTACTTGATCAATTGCTCAGGATTAATGGACTAATAATAATGTACCAATCGACCCAAATATCATAAATTGAAACCTTATTTAGTTCGTGATATCAAATTTGGGATTTACTAATTGATGATTAGCAAATTAGCAGTCGACTGCTTATACTTTATTTTAGAATACCACCAATTGAATAGCTTATTTTATTTATCATTGTTGTTTAAACCTTGATCAGTTGACTAACATTTTCATACCAATCGATTAGTCAACTAACTTGACTATTAAGTCCAAGTTGTAGGATCAAATGCACTAAAGGAGGTGAATAATGTTTCTTTTTTAAAAATTGTACTTATCTATAGAGTCAGTATGCAATGAAATATGCACAATAACAAGAGTAAAATATAAGAACAAAAAGTAACGACACTTGGATTTACATGGTTCGGGAACCCCTAAGGGCTTCTATTCCACGGACTATACCTCGATCGCTAGTCACTAAATTTTTGTTATTTTTGGGCACCTTTTGGAGGTGTCCTGAATAAACAAAATGATAAGTATAAATAAGGTGTTACTAAAAGAGATCACCTCTAGAAGCCTTGAATGTAGTTGCACCAGTCCTAGCGCTTCTTGGATCAATCAAATAGCAACACGAGCATTATGAAAACTCTAAGCATATGGAAGAGAATATGTGTAGATGAATTGATATCTTTGAATACGAGCTCCTGACCTTCTTTTATAGAACTCTACCGAGTTGCTGACATGACACCTTTTTGTCATCTTGAACAGCTCTGGTCGCCCAGACTCCGCTGACTCAACTATCGACTTTATCCATGAACAAGTTAGATTTGGATGACTAAACAACTTTTTAATCACTCGAACCATCTCTGGTCGCTTAGAAGCCTAGTTAAACTAGATCTTTGATTGACTCACCTAGATTGTCTCGATCTGGGCTTTAGATCGCATGGACAACTTTTGGTCGCTTAGACCACTTCTGGTCTTCCGGATTGCAGGTGTCTAGAAGTTGCTTCGGGTCACCTGGAAACGTCGGCCACAATTCTTCTTTGATTGCCTATTTAATTTAGGTTTGCTTCCTATAACACAAAATTAATTCAAATATAATGTAAATCATAATAATATGCCTAATATATAGTCTACCTAAACTACTATGCCTGTTAGGTATTTAGTCTTCCTGATCTACTGGGACTTTTCTTTTGCTCAAGTTTATTCCTCCAAGACTTCCTTACTTAGAGTTTACTCCTATAAAGTTTTCCTGTTGCTTGGAGTTTACTCCTTCAATTCTTCTATTTACCTAGAGTTCACTCCTCTAGGATTTTTTCCTTACTGAGAGTTCACTCTTCCAAGACTTCCCTTTACCTAGAGTTTACTCCTTTAGGGGTTTTCTCATGCTTGGAGTTCACTTTTCCAAGACTTTCCTCTACCTAGAGTTCACTTCTCTAAGGTTTTTATTTTGCTAAGCATTTGAGCCGCCTTTGACCTACTTGGACTTCCCACTGTTGGTGATGGGAGCACCACATCGAACTTATATTTTAATATATGGCTAATTTTAAATTTAGTCTATTGGTAATCTAACAAGTTTGTCAAGTGTGTATGTGTAGATAACTTGACAAAAGGAGAAGTTCTGGTTTGGGACCAAGCAAAAGGCAAATACCTAGTGGGACTAGGCATCAGAAAACCATAATGGGACTAGACAAAGAAGTCCTAGTTGAGAATCATGCAAGCAAGACCTAGTTGTGAATTAGGTGAAGCAAGTTCAAGAGAGTCAGCTAGGAGCTGAGGTCTTGGTAATAAGTCCAAGCAAGTCAGCTGGAAGCTAAGGTCTTAGTAACCAAGTCTGGATAGGTCAAATAGGAGCTGAACATCTAGCTAAGGTAAAAAAAAAAGAAGTTTAATACTACTATTCTTACGCATGTATTTTATCTTGTAGGGAAGTTTTTCAATGATTCTAGGTGAACCTATGGAATTCTAGACAACTAGTTGGGGATAAGTCTCGACTGATGGAGTCAAAGCTTATAGGCAATCAAAGCAAGGAGCAGGGTGACCTCAGCGTCTGGATGACCAGAGAAGGCTTTCAGATGACCAGAGATGATGAGATCCAGCGATCCAGAGGAACTGATGAAGATCTGAGTTTGACCATGCTCTAGGCGACCGGAAGGAGTCTAGCAACTAGAGATTAGAAAATATTATCAATGGGATAATGTTTCTAGCCACATCAGCATATTTCAGGCAATCGAAAGGGGCTTCCAATCGATCAGAGTGTTTCCAAGTCAACATCCTCTATAAAAGGAGACTCGAGGTAGTGATTTCCACAATCAATTCATCAAGTCTCTCATCTCGATACTCTATTTGTGTGCTTCTGCATCCGCATGCTGACGTGTTGCTCGCGAACTTCAATTCAATTGCCAACTAGGACTCATAAATTTTTTTCCTTTTTAGTTGTCATATATATTTTGTATTTAATTGTGCTTAATTTTTTAGATTCATTTTAAAGGGTTTCTCTATCTCCAAAGACTTTCTAAAAAAGAGAGATTTTAAATAAGAATTAATTTTTAAATTAATCTTCTGTACTATATTCTATTTAGCATTCGCTTGATATTGTATGCTTATTGTGCTATAATAAACAGTAATATGAAATTTTAAGGCATGAGTTTGATAGTTCCCTGACTGTCTGGTCTCGACTTCAAAAATTGAGTGAACCTCTTAATTAGATCGTCGCCTAAGGATGCCCCTAAAAGAGGACTGGTCTTACCCGTTCTTCCTTTCGGAAGAATAACTCCACTCCAGGAGCTTACCTCAACTTATCGTTGGCCAAACCTTGGTCCTCTAACCCTATTTGGGCTTTTTACTCAACATTCAATTACTTGACCCCCAGAGCTTTCTAACTTGATTTTTGATTCTCTCTGACTCATCAAGTCCCTCCTACTTGGTGTCCTGAGCTATTAAGACTTGCACCAATATTTTATCATGAGATTAGAAGATATAAGTGTGTAAGAGATATATTCCTTTAATCATCTATTAGTGATGTCTATCCTTCCTTCTTAAAGCCTTGGTTTATAGGAGCAAGAGCATGAGGCGACCTCTCTTTGGCTGGCGTTGTCATCAATTGCCATCTTTCGTTTTAATGCATATATCCATGTCCATTGAGACATAAATCATTGAAGCAATTCATGTTAAGTTAAATAGAGTTGTCAATTTGAATTGGATATATTAGGTTGGTTTATCCTGTCAAATAATTTAAGCAGGATTGAAATTTTATCACTTATTTTAAAAGTAGACCTAAACTGATTAGCTCGTGTGGATTATGGATCCAAATTGGTCAGTCTGTGGTGGGTTTAGATTGGCCATGGATTGACAAGGAAAAGAAAAATCCAAAGTTGAATTATAAATTATGAATTTATGAAGTTATATGTATTTTTTAGTCTAAATTATGATTTTTTTTAATGTCAATTACTTTGGTTAATGCATATAAATATGAAATAAAAAATTAAAAATTTTATTAAATATTTTGTGGAATTGTTTATTTATGAAATGATCAAATTCTAGAAATTTTTTTCTATATATATTTTTTTATGATCTAACTCATCTAATCCACAATCCATTTGAGATTTATTATTTTTTCTATATATTTATTTTATGATCTAAAAGTTAGATTTGATTGATAATTTATTATTTAATTTTAATCATACTGATTAGAGATTGATATTTTTTATAAAAAATACTTTTAAAAGATTGATAATTTAAATTTTTACTATAAAAATTAGATTTGATTGATAATTTATTATTTTTATTTTAATCATACTTATTAGTGATTGATATATTTTTAAAAAATACTTTTAAAAGTTTAAAAATATATTTAATATTGTATCGGGTTATTTCTTACTAAATTTTATTTTTTTAATCTTTATTTCTTCTCTTTAATCATCATTTTTATATTATTATTATTGTGTCTTACTTCTCCACAAGTTATCATGCGCATCTTTTTTTTAAAAATAATTTATCATCGATGTTAAAAAAAATTATAAGCTAAATATTTTTGATTAAATAAATTTAATCGATAATTTATTAAAGTTAAAATTGATAAAAGAACAGTCCGTACAAAATTTTCATCAATTAAAATATATATTAATAATATTATAATAATTTATCATTAATTATCAAATTTAATTAGTTTTTTTAATATTTTATTTGTGAAATTTAATTTTATTTAGTTAAGTAAAAATATTTATTAGATAAATATATTATTTTTAATAAATTATGTTGGAAAGTTTAGTAGAAACAATTTTATTTTTAAAATTTACTAATAAAAAAAAGTGAAACTTAGCACAATGATAAAATTATTATTATGTAATTTAAAGATCATGATTTTCAACTACTAAAATAACCTTTTATAATTTTAAATTTTATTAATAAAATCACATATCTTTAATAATATTTTTTATAAATAATTTTTTAAAAAAATATTAAAATTTTAAATATATTTTATAAATAATTTATCTCGTCAATCAAATGATATCAGTCACGAACCGATCTATTTGACGGTTCTAATATTAAACCTATCCAAATTAATTAATTAATTTTTTATTCTATAATTTATTATTATTATTATTTATTATTATTCGGGGTTGGGTTCCCATAAAATCAAACCGGTCTTCAAACCCTCGCGACCCGGATCAAACCAAACAAAATCAACGGCTGGCACAATATCCCAGTCCAAAGCGTTAACGTGACCCGCTATAAGAACCGCCCACTTCCTTATCTCCAAATCCCCCGACGAAACCCTCGACGCCGGTCCAACGCACCAGCCGCCGCCGCCGCCACCACTGCCAAGGTAACCTGCCACACTTCCTCTGCGATTCGTCCAGATCCCACTGGTAAAGCCTCGCTGCATTTCGCTACTCTATCATATTCTTAGCCTGTCCATCTTAGGGTTCGAGAATAACGAAAACGCCGAATTCAGTTGTTCTCGTACTTGGCGAACTTTAACTATAACGTTTTTGATGTTTTTGGTAGGCTTAGTTCGTCACGTCGTTTTTCGTTGATTCTCGTTTTTCCTTCGTTGTAGAAATCATGAGCAAGAGATACAGTCGAACTATCTACGTCGGCAATCTCCCTGGTGATATTCGTGAAAAGGAGGTCGAAGATCTATTCTACAAGGTCTATTATGTTTTATTGCTCCCATTATTTTTTTATTTGAGGAAAAATCTCCTCTTGCTGTGTCTAACTTTAAAAACTGTCTTGGTTCTTTGAAGCTCTCTTTGGGCTTTTAATTTCTTATTCTACTACCACTGCATCTGTTTACAAAGTAAAAAAATGAAATCTTATTATAGTGATGCATTCCTGCAAGTTCTAATGGTAGGGGGTCAGAATAGTGCAGTTTCACTTTAGGGATGTACAATGTGTTTTATTAGTCAAATTAGTATTGAGCTGGGTTCTTGTTTTTTTAATTCATATAGTTTATGTGCTGCATGGTTTTAAAAAGCCCTCACTTAGGTCACATATGCAGCCCCCTAGGCGAATTTTGAATGAGACACAGGTAAATATATTATATGGCGAATGAAGTTTGAATGTGTGGTTAAAAACCTGATTTAGTCATTTAAATCTGTTTAAACTGGAATTAAATGGACTTAAAAACCTAGGCTACTTATTTAGTAACTTGTAACTTTTAAGTGTTAACTCATTTATTGATTTGCAAGTGATAAATACTTATCAATATAAATAATTTTTTCATTAATTTAGTGCTGACCGCATACCACATGTGTGCTATTTATTGGGTCAACAACATACCTTGCATACACTTTTTGAGACCTTGATGTGCTGTACTCATGCTTACTAACCTCTTTGTAGATGTATACTATATGAACATGTTATTTGTCATCAATTTGAATCCTTTGTCCTAACTCCATTTGTGGTACACATTTTTTATCCTCACATTGCACTTTATTTATAGATTCACCATTCATGACGGGCTTCAGATTTATTATTTTTCCTTCTTTTTATTGTTTAAGTAAATGATAGTTGCTTAAAGTCCTGAGCACAAGATCTTATCTACTTTATTTATCATATTTGGAATTTTGAGAGTAGTATAAAGTGCTCTAGGCTTTTCAGTAACTTGAAATAATCCTTGATCTTTCCTATATGATCCTTTCACTTTCAGTCCCTTATTTGACATTCAGTCTGGTTATGTGCAGTATGGATCAATTATTGATATCGACTTGAAGATTCCTCCAAGGCCTCCAGGTTATGCATTCGTTGAGGTAATGCACCTTATTTAACCATACTGTAATCACAGAAGCTTACCATGGGTTTAAAGCTTTATGCTAAATTGCAATGTTCCAAAAGTCATATACTTGGTTCATTACTAACTACAAAAATAGGTAGCGATATAAACTTTTATACGAACTACTGGTTATTACGTATATGTTCTAACTGTGGATCTTGTTGCAGTTTGAAGATGCCCGTGATGCTGAAGATGCTATTCGTGGTCGTGATGGATATAATTTTGATGGTCACAGATTAAGGGTGGGTATATTGATGCAAACTGATCAATTTTTTTGTTTGTTTGTTTATTTATTTATAACAAACTTATTTCTTTTACAACTCTCATGCTATTATATGGTGGTAGGTGGAACTTGCTCATGGTGGAAGAGGCCAATCGTCATCCCTCGATAGGCACAGTAGCTATAGCAGTGCAGGTCGACGTGGTGGTGTTTCCAGGCGCTCAGAGTTTCGTGGTGTGTACTTCATTTAAAATTTTGTGTTTAAATTATCATTTAAAAGTGACTTTGGTTATTTGTTTCTTTCATAATGGTTCCATGTAGTTATGGTCACCGGATTGCCTTCCTCGGCATCATGGCAAGACCTAAAGGTTTGTTCATCATCTACTATGCTAATGTTGACAATTCTTGATATTATATAGAGAATTAATGTGGAACTTCTTTAGGATCACATGCGCAGAGCTGGTGATGTTTGCTTTTCTGAAGTTTTCCGTGATGGTGGTGGTGAGCTGCTTTGTCTTTATTTCAAGAAATATAATTTACTTTATCTTTTTTTATGCAGGCAGATCTTTACCAGTTTTTAGATACATGCACCCTTGCATGCTTCTTATGCACTAGAATTTTAGTTTTAATTTCTACATGATAAAATGCCCCCTTGGCAACCGTGGGAATTGGTCTGATTTTAGACAAACATTATTACATGATATTACTAGCATGACACTGTTAAGATTCACATATTCTTTTGTTGATGTAATTCATGAAAGCGTAATAATACTTTCTTAGGCATGAAAGGTTAAATTGATTTGGTAAGGTTTTATGCTTTTGATAGTTTGGCTCCTGTCATATTTATCAAAATCAGTATAAATTTTAGAGTCAGACAAATAATCTGTCACTTATATGGAACAATTAAGCTGGTGGAATTTGAACCAATAGATAAAATATTAAAGGTGAGAAAAATATGGTAAAATTATTTTGTACATGAGATTAGAATCAGAATAGGTAAGAAAAAATATCTAATGGAAAGAAAGATATAATAAAAGTACTTTAGGTATGCCACCGAAAAGTATTCAAAAAATATAATGAAATTATTATGTTACAGTTCTAAAGTATTTATAATTTGATTGATAAAACAAATTATATTATTATGATATTATAATAATAATCATATTCTATCTTACATTTTCTTTTAATTAGATTATTAATAAATCATGTTAATTAAACATGAGGTTTGATAAGGTTGTATAATGAAAGGGATTATCTAAGGCGTTATAGAGCTTATCTAAAATGTCATGACTTACCTACAATCAATATTAAGAGTCTTTTTGAGCCTACTCTTTTAGATTATGAGTAAATAAGATATTTTGTTTGTTATATTTCATTTGTTTCACTTAAAGAATATTAATTTATATTTACATCCATATCAGATAATTAATTCTTAAAATGTGGCATATATTTCTCCATCAAATTTCTTTTCATTTCATACCAATGTATAGTTCATTCGTATCTGGATTGACCCCTAATGGTTTGGGTATATCGCTAATATTTTCTAGTCAGTCCACTAAGTATAAATGTGAATATGACAAATCATACCTCTTTAATAGAGGTCATCCATGATAGCCAAAGTAGTTCTCCAAATCCATTAGAAATTTATCAGGATCTATTCTTTCAACAAAAAACAAGAGCCTTTGTGTTAATAGGTCTAGAGTTATACGAATTAGGATTTTAAGGAATATGACTTAGTTTCTACATATAAGATAATAGAATTGTGAATTTGTGTACATGTTATTCTAGATTTAGTAGTGCATGGATTTAGAAGTGCATGAATAAAAATATCTATTAAAATCATTAAAATGATCCATTTTAGTTTTTAAAGCTCGTCTTCCATAAGTTGTTGTCTTTATGCCTCTTATTTTTCTTATATTTTGTGAATGTTCGGGTGGTTTTAGGATGATGTCTAGTAATGGTGCTTACAAAATAAAGGAATGCAATAAATTCAATGCAATGCATGAAAATATAATGAATATTAAAAAATTAAAATGCAAATAATGGACACTGATGGTGTTCTTTTATATAAGCAACGTAAATGATATTTAAAAAGTGAAAAGCTAACTAAATATAAAATATTTAAATTGACCAACTATACTAACAACAATCAAACTTTATCTCACTAGGTGGGCTTGACTATATGAATCCTCTTACATCATTGGCTTCTATATCCTACTATATCATCATATATATTTAAATAAATTTTATCATGTTATTTTATTGCTAAGTCTTCTTTGTCTTTTTTCTCATTAATGTGTGCATTTGTCATAATTTCACATTACCTAATTGGAGTTTTTATTAGTTGTGTAAGTATATGTTTATATCATCTTAAACTCGTTTCTTGGAGTTTTCTTTTAATAGACGTAACCTTAACTTTCTTTCTAATATTCTCATTTCTTATATGCTCATTCTTGTTTGTCCGCATATCCATTTTAATATTCTCATTTTTATGGCTCTTATCTTCTACTCGTGTTTTCGAGTCATAGCTTAATATTTAACTCCATGTAACATTGCAAGTTTAAGTGCCATTTTGTAGAATTTCTTTTTACATTTTAGTGGTACTTTACAATTATAAAGAACACATGATGCTCTCTATTTCAACCATCTTAATTATATTCTATGTATGATATCTTTTTAAATCCTTCTATCCTTTTGCAAAAATAATCCGGTGCCGCGGCGGAACAAATTTTTTCATTAAATACTTAAAGCTATAACTCGTGATCTCTTATCTCAACAATTGTCTTACTACGTCTAATATTGCTAAATGTAATTTCTATATATTCTGTCTTTACTCTATTATGCCTAAAGCCTTTCACTTTCAGTGTTTTCTATCAAAATTCAAATTTAATATTTACTTCTTATGTCTCATCTACTAAAGCAATATCATGTACAAATAATATGCACCATCATAATGTATTGTGGATGTTCCTAGTGAGTTATTAGTGTAAAAAGATAGAGTTTTAAAGATAATCTTTGAGGTATTCCTATTTTTATAGGAAATACTTTGATTAATCCACGTATTCTTCACTCTTGTCATTACATCCTCACATAAATCCTTAATTATTTCAATATATGCTATGTTAATACCTTTCTTTTCTAGAATTTTCACATAATTTCTTTCATGACTATGTGCAAGTCTTATTTTTTTCGATAGTTTTCAATTAATTGTCTAAGAAATGTATAGTTTCTATTGTTAACCTTCTAGATGTGAATTTAAATATATTTTTGATCACCATAGTTTCCTTCTTCATGGAGCTGAAACTAATATAAAATATCTCTAAAATTTAAAGGAAAGCTTTATAAAATGACGGTTAAACTTATAATGTTATATGAAGTTGAATGTTGGACTACTTCTAAAGTTTGAATTCTATGATGAAAAGTTTAATTTTTATATTCCTCTGACTTAATTAAATTATTTAAGTTAAATTGGTCACAATCTTAATGGAAATATCTCTTCCATCACTTTTTTATTTTTTTCATCATTTATTAGTACTTTATTGCATTCATTTTTAATGCATCTTATTTAGGTAAGATTTTTTTTATTTTTTTCTCTCTCACTTTAGTTATGTTTTCCCCCTTTCTTTTGTATCCATTTGTCGATATTAGCATTCTAAAGTTTTATTCTCGGCTTCACTCACTGCTTTTTTGGTCTCTTTCTTGGCTACTATATGCTTTTTAATTTTCTTTGTTTTTTCTTCACTTTTTTTGTACTTTCTCGTTCCACCATCCACCACTAACATTCTTTATTTTGTCGGGCACGGACATGTTTTTTTAACTCACGAATACGCTTTGGTCAGCATTTAAATTTGTCAACTAAATAAACAAAAGTAATTTTCAAAGAGAGTCATTGATTAAACCAAAGCGAACTGCGATGTTGAAGTTGTCACATGGCTTCAGCCTGATGAATAGATATTGGTAATTCCTCTTTTGTGGTTTTACAACTCCTTAAGCCGAATTTAAGTCTTTAATCAAACCTTTGACATGTTTGCTGCTGCAGCAACTTGATCCAAGATAGCTTTGGTAGCTTTCTCTTCCATTATAAGTCTGTTTTTTCTTTCTTTCTCTGCTGCTGTTTGTTTCTCCCTTTTTCCAAACAGAGGGTAATCTGTAATTTTACAAATTAACTAAACTGTAAATGCCTAAATAAGGCAGAGGGGTAACATCAATTTCAGTGGGAGATAACTCAGATGTCGAGCAGCTAGTGCTGCATGATCAACCTAAGGTCGCTGCACAAATCATGGGTTTTAATTTTCGCCAAGCCAGTCATGTGCATGGAGCTGCAATCTGCCCGGAAAGGTAATCAATTTTGTGGTAGATGAGCAGCAAGGTGATGCGGCAATAGAATGAATCTTGGTTCGGCCATAAGCGACAGTGTGTTAGTAAGGTTGCAACAAATATGGATGGTTCTATGTAGATGAATTTGAAGATGTGATGTGGTCGAGTGGCTACAAGGCATGCATGCCGGTAGTGGATAGGTGGTGGCGTGACATGGAAGAGATGGCACAACACACAAAGAGGGTGGACGTCTTTCTCCTTGTGCCTATGCATAGATTTGGTGAGTAGTTTGATGAGATGGTGGTGCAGTGCTAGGAGCTAGTGGATGATGGATGAACAAGGAATTACTTGATGGAGTAGGGAATGTTAGTGCAATTATGTCCCAGGTTGTTGAGTTTGACCGATTGATTGATACTTAGGGAGATTACAATAGTGGGGAGATTTGTTGGTACAATCATACTCAAGTGATTGAGTTCGACCAAGTAGTTTTATTGCTTGGGCAAATGTTTAAGTTAGACTTATATTGTGATTACAAGTGTAGTTTACTTGACAAAGTTATTGTAGGTGTAATGGATGCTGTCCAAATTGGTTAAGGTGGCTAGACACTTAGCAACTAGAAAAGTTCAAGTAGATAGATGATTGAATATGTGACAAATGGAAATCCAAGAAGATTAAGAGTGATTAGATGTTTGGCAAATGAAAGACTAATAGGCCAAAGTTTACTGAATAATTGACAAATAAGGAAGATGCGAGGTCTAAAGGTGAGGTCTCATAGTAAGGAAGACATGTATGTGAGATTTCTTGGTAGATAAAGTCTCTAAAGATGAGGCTTCTTGGTAGATAATTCCTGATGAGTTGTGAGAGTGGAGCAAACCTGTAATTTGGGATGCAGAAAGAATTTGACTTTGATAAGGACTTGACTTAGAATTGGTTGTAGTTAATGATCTAGTTGATTGAAGCTTTGGATTTTGTTGACTTAGGTGTGAGTCGACTAGGAAATCGAGTCAGGATGATCTTTAGTGAATAATATATTTCTATTTGGGATAGAATTGACTCTATAATGGAATGGAATGAACTCAGTTCAGTGGACAATCGACTGGGATAATTTGATTGGACAGATGACTGGATAACTGATTGATTTCTTGACAACAAGATTCCTACTTTCAGTTGGCTTATGTTGTATAGTGGTTTAGTCAGTTGGTTTATGTAGTGGCTTACGTGATACGTGATACTCTACTATTCGTTTATGCGCAGAAGGTAGATATGAATTGGGTTAAAGAGGTGACTTTTTCTTGCGGAATGTGTTTTCGGGCTAAAGTGAAGTTGAGTTGAAAGCTATAAATATGAGACCAAAGGAGCTAATGGGAATAATTAAAAGTGCTTATACTTAATATCCAAAACACTCTTCGCTAGTTTTTTTTTTAAATTTTCATTGTGAAACTTAAGGTTTCTACTTTCATACTTGTTTCATTACTACTTGTGCTTATTGCTATCACTTTTGTAAGAAGAATAATGGTAAGAGGTTTCTATGTATATGGAAAGACCCAAGGAGGAGGATAGATAATGGTATTTGAGGAGTGACTTGCCAATGAGTTGTAGGCCAACTAGGGTTGTAATCCTAGGTAAAATTGATTTGTTAGCATTGCTTGAGTCTTTAATTGATGTTTTTGTATTTCATTGTGCAATTAACTTTAACATTAAATTAAAATGTACAATTACAATTTGAGGCTATTCCCTCTTCTAGCACCTAGATCGATCCGACAAGGGACATAAACCAAATTAGGAAATTTTAATACCAATTGATACAACACCAAATTATACGTGAAAATTGCATATAGAATATTGAGATTAAATTGATGAAGCAAAGGGGTAGCTATCTGGCACAATGTACTCAATGATTGTAATGATCTATGTTATTGCAAAGAGATATGATTTATAGATTCAATATCAACTAAACAAGGAAAGAAATATCACTCATTTGGAAATATAATAAGCCCAACTTAAAGGATTTCTACCATACTAAAACACCCATTAAACTCTGCTCAAATTAAAAAGTATCTAATTTAAAATTGAACCTACCAAATTCATTTACAATTTGAAATTCAAATCAATTCCTTTTTATCCAAAACTTTTTGAACGGTTGATTCCTTGTTTGCATCAATAGTGAAGTTAGGCCAAGAATACTTTAGGATATCATGGATTAACAAAGATATCATTATAGAAGCATTAAACTCTTGATCTAAATATTGATTTTGGTCTTTATCCAAACTATATGTTATTGATGCTCATCCATATCAATACATACGATCCTATTTGCAAGATCTATATTTAAGCTTATATTTACCTAGAAACAACATGAGAAAGGATATTATTCAATGTAATATATATAGTTATAATAATACAAATCTACATTATATAATTGTAATTCCTCTTGTCTACATTTGATCGCGCAATGAGAGAGTGATAACATGATGTTAACAAAAAAATAGTGGAGAGCCCAATGGATTTCTTGGGATATGATTGCACAAAGTGACCCTCATGTGGTGATTATTAGAACGTTTAAGAAGGGGTAATTGAGGGATCGAGCAACACAACAAGGAGAGGAGGAAGGGAAGAAGAATAAAAGTAGAATACTCATAGCCCACTTGCCCTTCTTGATTGTTGTTAGAATTTGTCTTTTTCAATATGGATGGAATAAAGGCCTATATCACTTGTTGGAAGCATTAGTAGTTCACTTTTAATTTGGTCCATAAGCCAAGCAACACTACAACACATTAGTGACTTCTATCGATTTTTTTCTTGCTACTGGAACATATACTCAATCTTTGTTATACTCATTTTTCAACTTTTAGTTTTCTACAATTCAAGCTCCAAATTTAATTTAGATACATCCATAGTTTAAATCTTCTACTGTGTCAGAGTGGCATGGTTGAAAAGTATTATTTCAATAAATTATTGAAACTTGATATTACTTGACATATGTAATCTATTTTTTTTTATCATTGTGTCAATTATGCGGATAATGGATTAGTATTCATACATATTGTTAAAATTTGACACCCCTTGGCATGCTATAAAATGCATAAAGATGTCCCTCGGGGCATGGCGCGTTGGTAAAGGTGGGGTGGGGACTCCCAGCTCATGAAAGTCCGAACCTCCAGTAGTGCATTATCGTACGCTTGTGGATTTAGAAAATTTGTGGTTATGGGGCATTTGCTCGAACCCAACCACCTTTCTTGGTTTTACCTTGATGACCAGTGGAAAATTTTCGTGGGGCTCGGCCGGTTATCTCTAGGATTAATCGGATCGTAAAAGTTAGATACCTAGATTACCAAAAAAATGCATAAAGATGAATTAAAATAATATTTATTTATTTTTGTATCTTTTATCTACACAATACAATGTTAAAACTGTAACAATTTAGATGAGGTACAAAATCAAAAGTTAGATATATAATTGTGTTCTCATTTTTTTTTCATTTCCTTCATCTTTCCCCTCCAATTCTCTACCGTCACTATATGTCTAAACACCGGTATGATATTTAAATAGCGTTGTTCTACTCAAGGTTTGAAACTCCTGGACCTTTGTTACATCCATAAATAAACACCGGTATGACATTATTAATTAGTTCATCTAGCAGTGCTAGTAATATATTGTCATAAATTTTTTTCTTTTACAATGAAGTGGTTTTTTCTAATCTATGTTCGATGCACTAATTTTTTTTCCAGTTCAATAAAATTGGATTTTCATAAATGAAGTTCTGTAAGATATGTTTGGTGTTATTCATGTGAACTTGATAGGCTGTGTTGTGCATAGCTTACTATGATCTCTCTTGTGTCCTCAGTCAAATGTGAATTAAGTTGATCATTACTGCTCACTTCAGAATGATTCCATATAAGCAAGCCATTTAATTTTCGTTGGCGTGTTAGTATATGTACTATTCATCTTTCATCAACTGGGATAAATAAAAAGCCTATTGACTCACCTTTTTGTCCATGTTTGGGTAATTTTATAGGTTAAGTGTAATTTGCCCCCTTCAATATGTAATCTAGTGTTCACTACTGCTTGTACAAATGCTTCATGACACTGGTCATTCTGCAAATCTCCAGCCTTTGTATATTGGTTTGATAATTTTGCAAATATCATGGCTAATTCTACATATTAGCTGTCATTTTGTGTCATCAATCACATTTATGTTTAACCAATTTTACATTGGTTAGACACTAATTATTTTTTGGCTTGTTTTAAGTAGAGGTTTTCATGCCTGATCTATGAAAATAGACATGCTCCAAGTTTCATTTTTTTTTGCGTGTGCAGGTACTGTTGGGATTGTAGATTATACGAACTATGATGATATGAAATATGCGGTCAGTTTCTATGCTCAAGTTAATGGCTTCTTTTGGGATATAAAACATCTCTGAGTCTCTTGACATATTTGCTCACATTAATTTATTTTTTAAGTTTGATTTACCTCTTAAGCCAAATAGTAATTAATGTTTGCAGATCAGGAAGCTTGATGACTCTGAGTTCAGGAATGCATTTTCACGGGCATATATAAGAGTATATTATATTTGACCATAACGTCTTCTGTCCATATGGCATGTCTAAGGATCTTCTTAGAACTTTCCTATCATTCTTTTACTAGGTAAAGGAGTATGATTCCAAGAGAAGCTTGTCTAGGAGTCGTAGCCGTAGCCGCTCTTTTTCAAGAAGCCCAACTCCAGCTCGTAGTAGGAGTCGCAGCCGAAGCCAAAGGTTTCATATTGTTTTACTCTCGTGGTTGTGGTCACAATGTGACTGAACTGATTCATATTAAATTGTTGAGCAGCAAATCTCCAAAGGCAAAGACATCACGCCATTCCCTATCTAAATCTCGATCAAGATCTGCATCTCCTCGTTCACGTTCTCGTTCAGCATCTAAAGGCCGGTCAGTATCAAGGTATAAGTGATAATTTTACATTGTGAACATGACCTACAAACGGGCACTCTATCATTTGCTTAGAGTCTGATAATTATTTATCATGGTTAAGTTTATCAGGTTCTTGCATTGGTATATATGAATTCAAACAAACATATAGTACAAAACTATATTTTTTGGGTGAGGTCTACAAGCCAAAGGATTGCAAGTTGGGGAAAGGGCTGTCTCTGTTTTTGCACTGAACACATGTATGGAGTATGAGGTAGATGTAACATAATCAGGAAGAATACTGGTTGAGTTAGGACCTGTTGAGTCTTAGACTTTAGCTGTGTGAGTCCATGCCTTTGACTTTGATCTTCATGTGGTCAATAATTTTGCCTTGTGTGTATGTTTGAGTGTGCATCTTTTTTTGGTGCACATTTATGTTGGAACAAACTAAACTGCACAAAAAAACTCAATCTTAGGAAAATTTGAGAAAAACTACATTTTACTAAACTCACCAGAACAGATTTAATTCAAAATGGAGCAATTTTTGCACACCTGCCAACATCCTATTTACCTTACCAGCAACAGAAATGAGGTGTTTTTACATATTTCCTTAATTGTTTTAATGATTAGAGATGGGAGATTTGTTTTGGGCCAGCCAGTATTCTGATTGTTAATCATCATCTGACTTTGTGATCATGTTTGTTTCCTGTGGAGCAACTTGTTTTTAGTCCTCATTCTCACTGGTTCCATTAGAAAGTAGCATGTTATGTTTTTGTTTTAGTTGTAAAAATATAAATGCCTTGGTAAGTTTTAATGAACTTGTTCATTTTTTTGTAGCATTTATCTTTTTAGCAGTCATGCTCTCTTATAATTCCTAGTAAAATTTCATGCTCTGTAATGGATCTATTTGTAAATGGTGCATATTGTCCAACCATTTTCTTCCATGCCGAGGATGTTGATTAAAGAGATGTTTAATAATGAAAATTAATACTAGATTCTAACTTTTAACCCTTTTGAGTCAGTTGTCGTGATGTCTGTGCCTGTTGCACAGCTATTTCATTGCCATTTGAAAGTTATCTTGTTTGTTCTTTAGATTGGGGCTTAAGCGGGATCTCTGGATTGGATATTAGGATCTGATTCGATTTGGTGCAAATGCATGCAACTATTTTGGTGTTGAGGTATGCTGTTTCATAGACGAGCAGTTTATGAAACCTGCAGAACATCTTGATCTTTACCACTAATGATGGCCTTTTCTGATAAGTGGGTTCGGGGCAGAAAGGAATGGTGCAATACCAGGCTGGATTACTCTATAAGCTAAGTGGATTTGGCCCTCACAGGACAAGTGCTAGGAACAACTTTTTCCACACGTTCTTCATCATTTTCTCAGTATTATAAGCTGCACACAGGATTCTGGATGTAGATTCCTTGGTATAAACAAATGATCCTTCCAATAGTGTACATAGGATTATCCTTATTTGCATAGATACCTGTTTATTTTTTTGTTCGTCTCTATCTTACTTATATGTGCCTGAGTTTTTAAGTATGCATTAAATTATTTTAGAAAAGTTTGAGCTCCTCTGTTCTCCTTCCGGAATGTATTCTGACGCTGAAGGGGCGTGTGTATTTTGGATAAAAGCAGCAATGTGGATATTGAATTCAGTTTTCTGAAACTTTTTGCAGATCTCCATTAAGATCACGATCGCCAGTTACTTCTGTAAGTTCAAATTTTCGTACGGTACCTTTTCATTTCCTACTGGTAAATGTTTTGAACTAACTAAAGTTTTGCATTTTAGCCTGTGAATGGCAAACCTGCAAGCAAAAGCCCTGACAAACGCAGTCGTAGCAGGAGCAGAAGCTTATCTCGATCTCGTTCTCCTGTGGTATAATTAGTTGTCGATTGCTAATTAATTTCACCATTTGCCTGGAGTATTTGGTTATCCTTTCTAGTATTGATTCTTGCAGGGGAGATCTGATTAAGAACAGCCTGTTTGCTACTGAAGATTGAATCTGATGCAACAGGATTGATGCTATTTTGACTAGTTGCTTCAATGGGGGTACTCTTATTTGCTATTGTACTTTTAAGTTTGAAGTATTTCTTTTCGATTATCTGTGAACAAACTTGTGGTTGATGATACTGAACTCAACCGTTGAACTTTAAGATGTTTTACACTAGTGAACTATTATGTCATCTTGTGATTTATCTGGATTATTTGTCCTTGCATAACATTTTTCTAACTTATTTTAATTTCTGAATTTCCCTTGCTAGAGTAAATAAATGATATACACTAGAAATGTGTCTTTTGTTATATTGGTTTTGTTGTTTATGCAAGCTCAGTCTTTTCGCCAAGGCAACAGTGGTGTAAGATTGATATCATGAGGTAGAGAAATCTTTTATAAATACGTGAACTTGTAGTAATATACAAATATAATAGATATAAGCAATACAACAAAAGTAATAGAGTAAATAAAAGATTATAAATGATCTTTTGAGTTGCTTTAGAATGATCTTTGGAAGCTTTGGAATTTAGCAGCACTCGCCCTATCACCTTCTAGAATAAATCTTGTGGTCATTGCTAAAACCTCCTTTAGAAGGTTTTCAATCATGATTTGAATTCGTTGATTGGTTGACTATTTGCTGGTACAGATAATCTCCTTTTAGCCAACTACATTATAGATGATAAGATTAATCTCCTTTTAGCCAACTACATTATAGATGATAAGATTTCAACTATTGTCGTTGAAGTTCTTATCTGAATCTCATCTCCTCGATAGTTTTTTCTTTTAATATTAATTGATTGTGCTAATTGACTACCTATCATTAATCGACTATCAAGGTGATCATAAAACTATCTATTTGACGTTATTTTACTTACTACTAGTAGATTAGTTCATTGTCTTTAACTATCTTTAACTTACTACTAGTAGATTAGTTCATTGTCTCAATTGATTGCAACATTTTTTAGTCATTTTTAATCCATTTGCCGTCTTGTGTTAAAAATATTATTTACCCACATGTGGTTGATTGATATAGTTTAGTTTATAGATGATATTGATTGATATCATTTAAAGTGTCTTTGTATATATAATATATATAGTTTTGTATATTTATCTTGTTGTATTGTAGTAAGTTTACAAGTTATTGTAAAATGTATCCAAATAATAAAAATAAGCTAGTGACTATTTTGAAAGTGATCCATGGATAAATCATTGATTATAGAATAAAAATTTAAGATTTTGAACTATATAAATAAAGTTTTATTTGGTTTGTAATATATTCTTTTATATTTGTATTTTAAGTATATATATATTTTGTTGTGTTAACTCGAATCATAGATGTACATAAATGAAAAAAGAATGGTTCGTTACTATGAAAAATTTGGCAGTAAATATTTAAATTATCGATTATAATGAATTTTAACTAGTAAATAATTATAATTATCGATTAATGAAGATTCGTCCCAAGTTGCCTTTAATGCCTTCTTGATTTTTCAATCCTTTTGATTCGGATAGTTGGTCTTGAAGTGGCCTTTTTTGTTGCGTCCGTAGCATCTGAGCTCCATTTTGTCGGTTGAAGACGAATCCTACGAGCGGTAATCGATCAGGTGACTATTCGTTTTGTTCACCAACTTCTTCACTTTCGACTTCTTGATCTGACCACTAAAGAATGGATAAGGGAATAGAGTCAAGATAAATAGTCTATGTTTTCTTCGGATCATCTTTCGTACAAGATTTACGTACAAGATTTACTTCCCACGTTCTTTAATCGTTTCGTACGAGCAATCCACTAGTGAACTCATTTCCTTACAGGAACAAGTTGTAACGATTTACAAGAAAGTCAACGATAAAAACTTTATCGTATTTAAAACATACAATAAATGTAAACAGTTACCCAGAGTCGGAGTTGAAGAAGAGTCTCGTTTCGGTGCGATTCTAAGCGTTACGACGGTTGTTCGGGTGGTCTTTCTCGCTCAGGGTGTCGTCGGCTCGACTTGAATTGTCTTGGATTGGTCATGTGAATTGACTTGAATTGTCTTGGATTGATGTGAATTGCTGTACAGAAGCCTCTGTTCGAAGTCTTTTTATAAAACCTTTCGGTCGCTTGGATCCTCCTTCCGGGCGATTCCACGTAGACTACCGATCCACTATCTTCGCAGCTGACTCGACCTTCCGGTCGACTGGACTCTCCATTCCGGTCGACTCTGTGCTGACGTGGAGGGTCTTGATAGACTTCGACTTCTGTTGCGTTTATCCAAACCCGAGTCACCTGGATTTCACAATCCGGTCGCTTGGACCATCCGGTCGACTAGAACTTAGGATAAGGTCGCTCAGAGTCAAATACTTCACCTCTCCAATCTGCATTACAAGTTAGTTCCAAAATACAAATAAATAGATTGGATTAACAGTTCAACGAACTGTTAACTGGTCTTAACTTCAGGTTTCCAGTGAAATCTTGGGTTAGACCGACACCTACAGTTCCACTCCGGGAACGCGTCCTAACCCACTCCTCTCGGAAGAATTTACCTGAGTTGCCAACCAAGTCTTTAAGACTTATTGGACTTTCTGCTTAACTGTGGTCCTCAACCCCAGGAATTTGCTGCTAGGACCCGGTCCTCCTGACCGCCTAGACTTTCACCAAGTCTCTGGTCCTCCTGACTCTACTCGCTTGAACTTTGGCCACGCTTTTCAGTCTTCCGACATTGCATGGATTTGCACCTGGTGCATTTGACTTGCCAAGTCTTTTGCCTGATCCTCCAAATCAGGACTTGCCCTTGCTTAGCCTACAACTAGGACTTTGCTTTGCCTAGCTTAACTAGGACTTTCCTGTGCTCCTTGCACACTTGATTAACTTGTTAGTCCAACCACACACTTAACTTGAATCTCGTGCCATTATCAAAATCAAGGTTCGATCATCTGGTACTTCCCGCACCAACACTCTTCACCTTTAATGTCACCTCTAATGTGGAGAGTTGATTCTTCAATTCTTAGTTTTCTTGCTCTAGGGCTTCTACCCTAGTAGATCCGTTGGGACAATAGGGGCCCTAGGGGGCATCACACGGTCATAAACGACTTTCGCCTAGGACCCAAGACCGTAGAGGGTGGTGCTTTTCTTCCTTCCGCTAATCACATCATAATAGATCTCATTCACCTGGTCGGTGGAGAGAGCTTGCATCTCACCTCCCTCTCTATCAGGCTGAGACGGATGTGCAACTCTAGCAGTCATTTCATCCTATTTAAAAATAAATTCATTTAAGATATAAAATTAGAAAAATTAATCATTGTTAATAGTTAAATAAGTTTAAATTTTAAATTCTTATGTGTAATGCCTACGATCGAGGATCGATAAATGCGTCATCCTTAGACTTGTGTGTCTTGATAAAAATTTCCTAACAAGTTGGAGGTCACTATAGCTCATGCTCCTGAATATTAAATAATATAATTAAATCAAAATAAAATTATTACTAATTAAATAATTTTAATATAAACATATTAATTATAAACTCACCAAGTCTATGACATACTCGACGATGGAACAGGATCCAGCTATATACTTTGTCAAGGCCAACCAGCTCAGTGTTTTTGTTAGCTCGAGCTGTCGCTGAATTTAACGCTATCTTTCTACAGCTCAAATGTATTGTCATGCATCCCAAACATCAACTGGGATAAAGATGGTCTTACGCCCTTTTGTCTGCATTTGTATAGCAGATCCTTATATAATTTGGCACAAATATTATTCCATATTTCTTTAAATGTCTCATCGTGCCCTGGCTCTCAGGTATATTTTTTTACAAAAAAATTTTAAAAATTAGTATAAATAAATAAAATTCCTGATAATAAAAAATAACTTATCAATATGCTTCCATGTAATACCAGAAAGACACACTCTCTCTAAATTTTACTAGATATAGGCCACAATTCGATGATCATCTGAAGTAAAATTGCATTACAAAACATATAAATATTAGACATATATTATAAAAATATATGAATTAAAAATTACTAATAACACCAAAACTTACCAACTCTAATAACCTGCAAGACAGACTAGCCACCAAGTGCTGATATTTCTATATCTGCAAAATAATATTATAACATATACATTTGAAATAATAATCAAATCGTTAGTGAGATAAACATGTAACAAAATAAACAATTTTAACTTGTTCTGAATTAATTTATGATAATACTAATATTCATTCATTGTTACAATCTAAATCAGCAATATTAACATTTTGAAAATCCTTCTCGCTAGACTAAGTTAGTTCAACAAGTTCCTCATTGTTGGGCATGTCTCCATCATCTATCTCCTGATAAGGTATATTAGCATCTACAAGTAAGACAGATGTTGATTGAATTTGGGAATCTACTAAATGTATCTCCACTTCTTTATTTTGAAATGCATCATGATGTTGTGTTGTGTTGAAGTTCGGTATTTCTATGGCCGAACGAGCCTTCGTACGATAAACTGCTAACCATTCACTAACTGTTCTTACTTTCGTCGGATATTCAAGATAGAAAACCTGGCCCGCTTGGACCGCAAAAATGAAAGGTTTAAATTGTTGGTGTAGGAAGCATCAGATAATCGAACATGAATTTTGATAATGGAAAAACGTTCAAGTTAAGTCTGTGAAGTGAACTAACAAACTGAATTAAGTGTGTAGGTAGCACAAGGAAGTCCTAGTTGAGGCTAGGCAAAGGAAACACTAGTTCAGGCTAGGCAAAGGAAGCCTTAGTTGCGGTTAGGTAAGAAAGACCCGATTTGGAGGACTAGGTAAGAAAGTCCTGGTCAGAAGGACTGGGCAGGAAATCTTTATAGATCATAGCACCAGGTGGAAAGTCTAGGTGAGTTTGGAGGACCGGACGTCTAGCAGTGAAAATTCTGGGAGCCGAAGATCAAGGCTAAGCAAAAGTTCAACGGGTCTAGAGGACCAGGTTGGCAAAAGGTAATTTCTTCTGAGTGGAGTGGGTGAGGATGTGTTTCTGAAAAGTAGAACAGTATACATCGGTCTGACCTATGATTTCACTAGAAACCTAAAGTCAAGACCAAACAGTTTGTCAAAACTTTATTTCTATACTAACTTATGATGCAGGAAAGGAGAAGCTGAAACTTTGTGTTTCGAGCGCCTTTATTTAGATCTAGGTGACTGGACGGTCCAGATGCTCAGAGAGGTCTAGGCACCCAAAGGTCAGTCGAACGGGCTAGCGAGGCAGATGAGGTGATTGAGTCTTAATGGTCGAGACACCTCAGCCTTCAGGTGCTTAGAGAGACTCCAGGCACCCGGATAAGGATAAGGCGTTGTGGAGTCAAGTTGATTCGGCAACCTCCATGTCCACATCCAGGCGCCCGGAAGGGATACAGGCGCCCGGAAGATATAAAGTCAGCGTTGGAAGCGGATCGACGGGATAATGTGGAGGCGCCCAAAAGGACTTTCAAGCTCCCAGATCAGCCTTTATAAGTAGCTGTGAGGGGAAACCCTAATAACAACTTGCTACGCTACTACGATGACTTTCTATGTGCAAACAACTGATCCAGTACACTGTCGTAATGTTGAGAAGCTGCACCGACATCTACAGTTCTCATCTTCTAAGTCGGTAATCTTTACTTTGCCATTTTTGATAAGATAGTACAAAAATATTAATTTATTTCACTTTAACAAAATTGATTTATTCTTATTTATTATAGAAAAAAAATAAATTATCACTATTAAGATAGTATAAAAACTAGTCAATTGAGTTATAATCATTTGCATTTGGGGCATAGTTGAGTTAGCTACAACGGAGCAGACTTATTGAGATGGGCAGAGATCAAATCTCAGTAAAACTAGAAATTAATTAATTTAAGTATTTCTCATTTATTTTAAATGTGTGATTGTTTTTTATAATTTAATATATAGATGAGAAATATAGGAATAATGCATATAGGATAGACGAAGGTAGACTTGACGTCTTTAGGTGTCGAATTAGTATTTGAAATTAGAGATAAAATATTTCTGTCTCAAAATTAGCCACAGAGCTTTCACTAACGGATTTTTGAAATAGAATATTTTGTCTCAAAATATTGTTTAGAGATGAAAAAATAATTTTCAGAGACAATTTTTTATCTCTGAAACTCTATTTTCTTGTAGTGAATTAGGTCAAAATTTGGTACTAATGTATGAAAAATTATTGATTCTTTAACTTATATAGATTTGAAACTACAATGCAAATTCCATCTCTAACTTTTCCTCGACTCCACTTGCACTGATTGATGGATTTTGATACAAAAGTTGTTATTCGTAAAGACTGTAATGGATGAACAAAAAATTTAAGACAATTGGGATACCAAACACAAATAAAAAAGGATTAGTAGTTGATTATATCAATCAACTCACCTTATGTAGTTAATTCTTCAACCAAATAAATATTACATATTGACCTCTCGACTCTTGATTTGTTACAAATAATATTCTTTAATTTTCATAAAAATTGTTCAAATGGATACATCCATCTATACTAAACATGACTAGCTAGTTGTGCCTCATAAGGTAGGTGAACAGGTAGATGTTTCATTGAATTAAAAAAATTTGATGGCAATATGCACTCAAGCTTATATAGTATGACAACAATATCAGTTTCTAGCTTAAGCATATCGGTTGTCATAATACACCTTGTAGATAAATTTCTAAAAAATAGACTCAGTTTTATAAATGTTTGTCAAATATTATTAGGTAGCAAGTCATGAAAAGCTATTGGCATAAGTCTTTGAATGAACACATGACAGTCATGACTCTTCATTTCAAATATTTTTAACTTATTCATATCCACGCATCAGGCCATATTTGAAGCATACCCATCAGAGAATTTTATTTATTTCAACCAACTATATAAAACTTGCTTACATTCTTTGTTTATGTATAACAAGTTTTTGAAAATTTATTTGTTGCTTCATTCTGATGTAATTCAAGTCTATTAACCAATCCTTTTAATTTCTCTCATAATTTTGCAGTGTCTTTAGTTCTTCCAGGAGCATTCATTGTTGGTGCAATTTTGCCCCAAGTGATTTAGATTTTAATGTTTGGCTGAATCAGTTTAAGTTAGACAATGTTTGTGATCTAACATGTGTGGCTTGAGTTCACAGGAAAGTCCAAGAATGGAGTCTTGGCATTTGGTGAAGTCCCGGAGGCGCGGTCTCTTGGCAATGGATGAAGTCCCGGAGGCGAGCCCTCTTGGCAAAGGATGAAGTCCCGGAGGCGAGACCTCTTGGCAAGGGAAGACTTAGCACGAGGAAGTCGAGGGAAACGTCTTAAGCTAGTGCAAGGAAGTGCACGAGGCTTGTGGAAGGCGTTTGAAGACTTGTGTCAAAGCTAAGGGATGAAGAAGAAGCTGAAAAGGAGAGTTTTCATCTTAAGCAGTCGACTGGCCCTGCCAACAGTCGACTGGGGTTGATCTGAAGCACACACAGCCAAGTTCAGAACCATCAGTCGACTGATGTCCTGTATCCTAGTCGACTAGTGTCAAACAGAAAGATCAGTCGAGAGGTACAGTCGATTGGTACCAGTCGACTGATGTTGGAGCAGTTGACTGATAGACTACCGTTGGGTGACAACTAACAAATTAAATGCGTATTAAAGAGCCGTTTGAAGCCCATCAGTCGACTGGACCTAGGATCAGTCGACTGATGTATGGAATTTTATAAAAAGAGCGATCAACGTCGCAGAAAAAAAGACTTGATTACTTCATCTTTCTGATAGCTCTCTGTGATTAAAAAAACTCCATTCTTTTCCTTCTTAAACTTCATTAAAAACCTTGTAAGAGGAAGAGCTCTGTTGTAAAGGTTTCTCCGCCTTCGAAGCGTGCTTTGAGAAGGAGATTGTTTAATCGTGAAATCGTCGGCTATGTGTGTGTGGATCCTTGAACTAGTCACCTCGTTGAGGTGGATACCAAGTAAATCGAACGGGTTAGCGATTGTGATTTTCTTTCTTGTTTATTTTGCTTCCGCTAACATTTTCGCAAGCAAGATCGAAAAATTGCTATTCACCCCCCTCTAGCAAACGCATCGATCCCAACATTCATCACTTTATTGAAGATATTATCAATTTTTTTCTCGACATGCATCACATTTAAATTATGTTGAATCAATAAACACTTTCAATATGGCAGCTCCCAGAAAATATTTTTTTCTTCCAACCGTATTTGCACATCCTAACAATATATTTATTTATCTTATCAGAATTAGGATCATATACTGGTAAGAACCATAATTGTCTATTTGATCAATAATTTCTGCACTTGACTTCATTCTTAGTGGCAGTTTTCTGACTACAACATTCTTTAGGAATTTGTTTTTATTTCTGCAAGTCTGAAAGAGTATTCAACTGGTAAAAATTTACGGTGATTATCAAACCAAGATACCTTCCCACTGCATGGTAATGAAAATGCATTAGACTCTGTCATGCAATGTGAACATGATAATTTACCAGCTGTGCTCCATCCCGATAACATTAAGTATGTTGGAAAATCACTAATTATCCATAATAAAGCAACATGCAAGGTAAAATTGGCTTTACTTGCAACATCATAAGTCTCTGATCCTACATTTCATAATTCATTCAACTCGAAAATTAGAGGTTACAAGAAAATATCTATTTTCTCTTTCGGATTCGTTGGACCTGGAATAAGCACAGTCACAAACATAAATTCATCTTTCATGCACATCCATGGCGAAAAATTATAGGGTGTTAATATAACTGCCAAGATGAATATTGCTATCCTAACTGACCAAATGATTAACATCCATCTGTAGACAATCCCAGTCTTACATTACGTGGTTCCCTCGTAAAGGAGGGAAATGTTATATCAAGTTGTTTCCATGCATGAGAGTCACAAGAATGACACATTAGGATGACACATTATACCTGACAAGTTGTGGCGACAGATGCATACAGGCGTTGAAGTCTAGCAGTTAACGGAAAATAATACATAACCTTCTATATAATATTTTTATTTTTCTTCCCTAGTATGCGACTACGATGCTTATAACGAGGGTGAGTATACATTCTGCATTCAATCAGTTCATTGTCTTCATTCCAATATATCATGTAGTTGTTTATACAACAATCAATCTTCTCCACGGGCAAACCTAAACTCCTCACCAATTTCTTTGTACTGTAAAAACTATCAGTCATTTGATTATCAGTGGAGAGCAACTCTGACATCAATTGACAAATGTCATCGTAACATCATTCTAAGAAATGATGATCTGCGATGATGTTCAATAATTTTGCAGTAACTATAGTTGAAAATGACCAAACAGAATACCTTCCTACAGTTCTCTTTCACTAGACTTTAACATGTCATATAGTTGCTAAACTGTAGGTGTTAGTATTTCAACTACATTGGATGGATCAACTGCATTCATCACATCATAAACCATTGATTGCATCATATTGCCATTAGATGTTGATTCCCCTAAAGCAATTATGTCAGATGAAGAAACAACTAAAGTTCCAATTGGATCAAATAGATAAGGCTCCCATGACAGTACCAATTGCAGTAATTTGAAACAAAACTATTTCTACATATATGTACTTTTACGATATCCTCATCACGGAAAACTTTATTTCTAAATTTGTAATGATTACACGAACAATATAACTCTACACCATTCGGATATTTTGGATAATTTTTAACAAAGTTCACAAACTCTTCAACTTCAGTATAATATTCAGGTCAAATAAATCTATTTTCTATTCTATTGTACATCCAAGCTTTATCATATACATTATAACCTTCTGCAACAATAAACTTTAATTGAATAGAAATAATATGTTACACTAAACTTGCAGATAATTTAAATAAATTCTTAAGCACTTAGACTTACTATCAATAACATTTAAACCTAAACATTCAGTTTAAGTTTAACTCTTAATATTATGGCCAAGCAAGGAAAAAAGTACGAGATCGTGGTTGACTAAGCTACTATGCGACCAAACTATATAAAGTTTAATTAAATCACTAGAACTTATATGATGTATTTTTGTTTTTACCAAGGTTAATGTTATCCTATTTGTGTTAAATTTGTAAGTCTACCAAATAATAGTTAATGTTAACCTTTTTGAATTTGTAAGTCCTATAAATTTATAAGTCCAATAAATTTGTATGTCAAATAAATTTTTAAGTCTAGCAAATAATACTTATTATAATGTTGGTTGCATTATAATAATGAAAGGGTTCTACCATTCTATAAAAATTAATTATGAAAGGATTGATCAGATTATATGGGGAGGTCAAGCTCGTGGTCACGAATTATTCTAAACATAAGTTTTACTTTGGTATTGTGCATTAACAATCATACATCAATCATATAATTCAAATTCAACAAAAAAAAAACTCTATAACATCATTACAATCATCTAATGTAAATACAAATGGCAAAAAAAACTAACATCTAGTGTCAATACAATCATCAAGTGTCAATACAAACAACAAAGTGATATATAATATAAATGACAGAATAAAAATCACTTACAATATAAATGGAAGAACAAGCTCGGAGTCTCTGGAACGATGTCTCTTGGACAACTACGGGGAGAGAAATTGCATATTAAAACAAACACAAGTACACTACATCTTAAAAACCCTAAATCTTATGATCCTATCCAACAAGCACAAATGACACGAAGAAAAAAGGTTGGATGAGCTCGCTCAGGCTAGGCCTGACCACGACAAGCTCGTTAGGCTTGGCTTGACGCCATCGAGCTCGATTAGGCCTGCACAGACGCCAGCGAGCTCGACCAAGTTGAGCTCCGCTAACGAGCTTGGACAGGACTAAACAAACATCGATGAGCTTGGCCAGGTCGAGCCCAACCTCGGCGAGCTCAACCAGGCCAGCCTCGACACCGGCAAGCTCGCCAAAGGTCGGAGCCTAGACCTCGATGAGCTTGGCCAGGCCAGCCCCGACACCGACAAGCTCGACCAGGTCGGGCCTGAACCCGTAGAGCTTGGCCAGGCCGGGCCCGACGCTAGGTGAGCTCGCCAAAGCTGGGCCCAATGTCGACTAGGTCGCTCGCCTGTCCCAAGGCTAGCGAGCAAGATCAGGCTGAGCCCGACGTCGATAAACCCTAAACCTAAATTAAATTGATGGGGAGAGACTTATCGATCGGGAATCAATGAGAATCGAGAACGCCGGAGAGGGAACGCCAAGGAGTTAGGAACGCCAAAGAGTCGGGAACGTCGGAGATCGGGAGAAGATCAAAGTCGAGATCTACATGCACGAGGGGAAAAGAATCGGGTCAAAACCCTAAAAATCACAATTTTAGCGATGAAAATTAACTTCCATCGCTAACTTAGCCATGGAACTTAACATTCGTCTCTAATTTAGTGACGAAAATTATTTTTCGTCGCTTAACTAGTGACGACAAATAACTTTCGTTGCTAATTTAGCGATAAAAATTATTTTTTGTTGCTAAACTAGAGATGGAAATTAACTTCCATCGCCAATATAGCGACGAAAAATAAACTTCCATCGTTAATTTTGAGATAGAAAATTATTTTCCATCGCTAAAATAACAACGAAATTTAACTTTCGTCGCTAAATTAGCGATGGAAGTTAATTTTCGTCACTATTTTAGCGACGAAAAATAATTTCCATTGCTATTTTAGCGACCAAAAATAATTTTCATCGCTAATTTTATCGCTATTTTTGGATTTTCTTGTAGTGACTAATTCAGTTAAACATGCAAGATTTCTATAGCACAAATTGTAAGAACGCATGACATAAATAAATAAATTATTATTATGATTATCTTCTTTCTAGAAAAACTCTAGAGGTAGAGAAACCGTAAAAAGAATCTAAAAATAAAGCACGCAAGAATACAATAATGTACGACAACAATGTAATGATAATGTTAGGCTCGAGTTATCATTTTTTGAAGGTAAAGCGCAATCTTGTAGCACATGGCTGAAGTAACATTCGAAGAGCACTGAATGTGAGCATGAGCATGTTGAGAATGAGATTGTTGAAAAACTCTCCCTCGAGGCTCCTTTTATAGGCCTTCTTCGGATGCTGACATGACATTTTCTGATCGATTGGATCATTTTTGATGGCATGGGAGTACATTATCTAGTAATAAATAAATTCTGCCATTGTGGTTGATCGAACTCTCCCAGGTCGCCTAGAGCTAGGTCAACTTCCTTATTTAACTGCACTTTTCTGTATCGTAGGATTCCATTTATATGTATGGTTGCTTGGACACTGCAGTCGCCCACCCCTCGCTCTAGTCGCCTATGAGATTTCGATTCTAATGGTTGAAGGTTATCTCCAACAAGTCACCCGTGCTCTCTCTCGGTCGCTTGGAACCGTCGAACTTTGTTTCCCTGTACTTGATACATGTAATAAGTATGATATTGATTTTACTTTACTTGTCCGTACCTTAGTTAGATGTTCAACTTCCAACTGACCTATTTAGTGTGATTTTCCAAGCCACAACTCCCAACTACCTTCACTTAAACTTGTTTGTCAAACCACAACTCCCAACTGCCTCCACTTGGACTTGTTCTACCAAGCCACAACTCCCAACTGTCTCTACTTGGACTTGTCTATCAAGCCACATCTCCTAGTTGACTTCACTTGGACTTGTTTTGTCAAGTTACAACTCCTAGCCGCCTTTCACTTGGACTTATCTGCCAAGCCACACCTCACAACTATCTCCACTTGAACTTGTTCTGCCATACCACAACTCCCAACTGTCTCCACTTAGACTTGTTCTGCCAAGTCACATCTCCTAATGCCTCCACTTGGACTTGTCCTGCCTAGTTCCTAACTAGGACTTTTCTACTTGGTTTCCAACCAAGACTTTCAACTGTTTGGTTTCCAACTAGGACTTCGCACTTGCCTAGCTTCCTTAGGACTTGCTCATTTGTCTGATTCCCAACCAAGACTTCCATATATCAAATAACTTGCTTACTTAATATAAAATCATCAGTTCATAATAATTTAACTTTACACTTAATCATACATCAAAACACTAAGTTTACTGCGGTGCTCTCTGTTAGGATCGGTTGTTCCGGCCAATTTCGCCGTGGATGATTTAACAACTATCATAGCCAGATCATGATTTAACTGCACTCCCCGGAAAGAATCGCCAGAAGAGGGGACCTGAAAATCACTAAGAAAAAGAGAGGGTTAGAATGGTGCCGGGGGACCCCGGCAAGCCACTCCGACGCTCAAGTTAGAGCCGAAATAGAAGAAATATATGCGTGTATGAAATGAAAGAAAGAAATAAAGAGAGAGAGAGAGCCCCTTTTTCCTTCATACCTGCAGGGTTTATATAATACCAGGGGGAGCGTTATTTGTGGAGATCGGCGCATGTGATTGGTTGTTGACATGGTAAGGATAATCTTTTGAAGGTTTTCGAATATCAAGGGTTCAGATTTACCGATCTTCATCTAACGGTCCGGTGCATTAATATGCAGGTTTTTAGGGGGGCCAAGTTTGGGGAATTGGTCGTTATCCTTATCCCTTTGGCTGGGTGGTAACGAGCCGGATCACAAGCCTCCCCTCCAAGTCTAGTCGAAGGAGGCGTAGTCCGACTGACTGGACTATGTATACTGATCTAATCGTCTCTCTTACCATATTGGTGATGAGCTGTTAGGATGAGGTGCCTAACTTGAGGTAGCCGAGACGAGATAGTCGGGATGAGTGGCTGAAAGATTTGGATGAGTGGAGGAGTTGATAGAGCGGCAAAGTTGCCGGGTTGTTGAGTGACAGAGTGGTCGGGTGAGACCGATGTAGAGGCCAAGTGAGGCAGTAAGCGGCCGAATGAGGTCAAGGCCGAGCAAGATTGAGGTCGGTCGAGCGAGGTCGAGGCCGAGTAAGGTCGGCCGAATGAGGTCGAGGCCGAATGAGGTAAGCGACCGAGTGAGGTCGAGGCCGAATGAGGTAAGCGGCCGAAGTGAGGTCGAGGCCGAATGAGGTAAGCGGCCGAATGAGGTCGAGGTCGGCCGAATGAGGTCGAGGCCGAATGAGGTCGAGCGGCCGAATGAGGTCGAGGCCGAATGAGGTAAGACCGAATGAGCGAGGCCGAATGAGGTAAGCGACCGAGTGAGGTCAAGGCCGAATGAGGTAAGCGGCCGAATGAGGTCGAGGTCGGCCGTCGAGGTCGAGGCCGAATGAGGTAAGCGGCCGAATGAGGTCGAGGCCGAATGAGGTGAGCGGCCGAATGAGGTCAAGGCCGAGTAAGGTCGAGGCCGAATGAGGTAAGCGGCCGAATGAGGTCAAGGCCGAACAAGGTGAGGCCGAGCGAGGTCAAGGCCGAGTGAGGTGAGCGGCCGAATGAGGTCGAGGCCGAATGAGGGAGCGGCCGAATGAGGCCGAATGAGGTGAGCGGCCGAATGAGGTCGAGGCCGAATAAGGTAAGCGGCCGAATGAGGTCGAGGCCGAATAAGGTAAGCGGCCGAATGAGGTCGAGGTCGGCCGAATGAGGCCGAAGAGTCGGCCGAATGAGGTAAGCGGCCGAATGAGGTAGGCGGCCGAATGAGGTCGAGGCCGAGTGAGGTCGAGGCCGAGTGAGGTAAGCGGCCGAGTGAGGTCAAGGCCGAATGAGGTGAGCGGCCGAATAAGGTCGCGGCCGAATGAGGTCGAGCGGCCGAATAAGGTCAAGGTCGGCCGAATGAGGTAAGCGGCCGAATGAGGTCGAGGTCGGCCGAATGAGGTCGAGGTCGGCCGAATGAGGTCGAGCGGCCGAGTGAGGTCAGCGGCCGAATGAGGTCAAGGCCGAATGATGCGGTAAGCGGCCGAATGAGGTCGAGGCCGAATGAGGCCGACCGAGCGGCCGAATCGAGGCCGAGTGAGGTAAGCGGCCGAATGAGGTCGAGGCCGAGCCGAATGAGGTCGAGTGAAGTAAGCGGCCGAATGAGGTCGAGGCCGATGAGGTAAGCGACCGTGAGGTCAAGGCCGAGTGAGGTAAGCGGCCGCATGAGGTCGAATGAGGTCGGCCGAATGAGGTAAGCGGCCGAATGAGGTGAGCGGCCGAGGTCGAAGGTCGAGGTCGGCCGAATGAGGTCGAGGTCGGCCGAGCGGCCGAATGAGGTCGAGGTCGGCCGAATGAGGTCGAGTGAGGTCGGCCGAATGAGGTAAGCGGCCGAATGAGGTCGAGGCCGAATGAGGTCGAGGCCGAGTGAGGTAAGCGGCCGAATGAGATCGAGGCCGAATGAGGTAAGCGGCCGAATAAGGTCGGGATCCCGACCTCCATTGAGTGCGGAATCTCAAGATGGAGTTGAGCATGCCTAGGGAGCGGGTCCCTACCTCCATTGAGTGCGGAATCTCAGGATGGAGTTAAGCATGGAGCTCGGGGGCCTGTAGAAAGGCATAGCGGGAGCGGGTCCCGACCTCCATTGAGTGCGGAATCTCAAGATGGAGTTGAGCATGCCTAGGGAGCAGGTCCCTACCTCCATTGAGTGCGGAATCTCAGGATGGAGTTAAGCATGGAGCTCGGGGGCCTGTAGAAAGGCATAGCGGGAACGGGTCCCGACCTCCATTGAGTGCGGAATCTCAAGATGGAGTTGAGCATGCCTAGGGAGCGGTCCCTACCTCCATTGAGTGCGGAATCTCAGGATGGAGTTAAGCATGGAGCTCGGGGGCCTGTAGAAAGGCATAGCGGGAACGGGTCCCGACCTCCATTGAGTGCGGAATCTCAAGATGGAGTTGAGCATGCCTAGGGAGCAGGTCCCTACCTCCATTGAGTGCGGAATCTCAGGATGGAGTTAAGCATGGAGCTCGGGGGCCTGTAGAAAGGCATAGCGGGAACGGATCCCGACCTCCATTGAGTGCGGAATCTCAAGATGGAGTTGAGCATGCCTAGGGAGCAGGTCCCTACCTCCATTGAGTGCGGAATCTCAGGATGGAGTTAAGCATGGAGCTCGGGGGCCTGTAGAAAGGCATAGCGGGAACGGGTCCCGACCTCCATTGAGTGCGGAATCTCAAGATGGAGTTGAGCATGCCTAGGGAGCGGGTCCCTACCTCCATTGAGTGCGGAATCTCAGGATGGAGTTAAGCATGGAGCTCGGGGGCCTGTAGAAAGGCATAGCGGGAACGGGTCCCGACCTCCATTGAGTGCGGAATCTCAAGATGGAGTTGAGCATGCCTAGGGAGCGGGTCCCTACCTCCATTGAGTGCGGAATCTCAGGATGGAGTTAAGCATGGAGCTCGGGGGCCTGTAGAAAGGCATAGCGGGAACGGGTCCCGACCTCCATTGAGTGCGGAATCTCAAGATGGAGTTGAGCATGCCTAGGGAGCGGTCCCTACCTCCATTGAGTGCGGAATCTCAGGATGGAGTTAAGCATGGAGCTCGGGGGCCTGTAGAAAGGCATAGCGGGAACGGGTCCCGACCTCCATTGAGTGCGGAATCTCAAGATGGAGTTGAGCATGCCTAGGGAGCAGGTCCCTACCTCCATTGAGTGCGGAATCTCAGGATGGAGTTAAGCATGGAGCTCGGGGGCCTGTAGAAAGGCATAGCGGGAACGGGTCCCGACCTCCATTGAGTGCGGAATCTCAAGATGGAGTTGAGCATGCCTAGGGAGCGGATCCCTACCTCCATTGAGTGCGGAATCTCAGGATGGAGTTAAGCATGGAGCTCGGGGGCCTGTAGAAAGGCATAGCGGGAACGGGTCCCGACCTCCATTGAGTGCGGAATCTCAAGATGGAGTTGAGCATGCCTAGGGAGCGGGTCCCTACCTCCATTGAGTGCGGAATCTCAGGATGGAGTTAAGCATGGAGCTCGGGGGCCTGTAGAAAGGCATAGCGGGAACGGGTCCCGACCTCCATTGAGTGCGGAATCTGGAAGCATGGAGTTGAGCATGCCTAGGGAGCAGGATCCCTACCTCCATTGAGTGAGAATATTCCTTTGATGTGATGCAAATGAATAATATAGCTTTAAGCTAGATGACCGTTTGGTCCAAATTGTCTGAGGTGTCTTGTTGCTTGTGCTTGTCAAAGATGTAAGGTTTTTCTGGCACGGACAGGGCCTTGTTATTAGTCCAAAGAGCTAGCCAATAATTTGGTGCTCCGCCGTATAAGTCGATCTAATAGAAGGTTAAAAAAATAGAAATACATGTCTGATAGAAATAAGAGTAGACTGTTTCACATGTTAGTTAAGGTTGATTCTAGCAAATGAAAAGCCGAAATATATAGGAAGTGATGAAATTTCACATAGGAAAAATGAATGAAAATTTTAACATGTAGCTCTCTAGAAATATGTATCTGATAGTTTAGTCAAAAGATAATCATGATAGATATGTTTATAACGACTATAGATATGAAAATTATTTTATCCACCAAATATATCGACTATTGAGTGATTGTCGTAAAAAATAAATAAGGTCATGAAAAATGAATGACTTATCTTGTCTGATGCGCATTCCATGAGATTATAAATTGATCCTCATCCGTCAAATTGAGTTTCTTGGAAGTAGAATGGACCTTGCAACATCAAGTGTCGCTATCTTCCTCACGGATTTGCAAAGGGTGAGTGGTCCTTTGCTTCTATTTCTTGAATCGTGTGTTGCATTCCTCTTGCGAGTCCTATAACAAAATTTTTGTGGAGCTGCATCTTGACGCCGAGAGCCTAGAGTCGTCCGAGAAGAGGGCTCAGCCGCCGAAACCGTAGAGAGTGCAGCCCTGGCGCTTAGGGCATAGACGACGTCCATGGTGGTGACAATCTTGCGGCAGGCGTGCTCGGTGTAGGTGATGGCGTCGCACCGGGCGAGAGGTGATCGAACTTTCCCTGCAGCAATAGAAGATGACAACGAAAAACTTCCTGCATCCATAGTATTAATTAGTGTGCTTCTGTTGCATTAATTAGGGAATCTAAGAGAAAACGAGGAAGAAGAAATCCTAAGTATTCTGCCAACCAGATGAAAAGGCAATTAGACAACGAGTGAAAATCCAAGAAAAATAATAATGCATGCAAATTGAAACGAGAAGCTTTTTCATTTTTAGAGAGCGAAGAATTTGACGATCTCCTCCTCTCTTTCTTCCCACAGAAAAGAGATGTGGAAGACCTGCAATGACATGTAATCGGCTGGCAGGAACTTCTGTCTTAGCTAATGCTTTTCCATGTTTATCCAGTAGAACAAAGCAAGGAACATGTTTGATGTCATAATGTAGGAGCTCAGGGAGCCACATCTCGTTCTCCGCATCGGCGAGGAATTCCTTGAGATGTCCAAGCTGTTCAACAGGAAATAAGTTCTGGCCAACAAAGTGGTCCAGCTTGAATCACGACATAATAGCTTCTGATTCAGCACCATTCCTGATTTTCCAAAATTGAATTGATAAAAAGCAAGTAATAATTATAATGCATATTAGTAAATCAATGAAAGGATTGTAAAAGGGGGTTGAGAAAGAAGTTCTGGTTTTCATGATTCATGAAGAGGCCTGGGTTTGATCTTGAAATTTTGTTGCAACCAACGCTTGAACATTGGCCAACAAGCTGGAGAGAAGGGCATTTCAATGGCATTCCTGTAGGCCATTTCGTCGAACACCTATTGATCATGTCAAGGGTGCCTCATTTGAAGAAGAGGTTGGTGAACTGGCAGCGAAGTAAGATGGCAAGGGCATAGTCGGTGCTGGCAATGTGTGGGCGCAAGCAGAGGCCTTCCCTTAGGGACCTACAAGCGGGGCAGAGGGATGCCCGGTGGGAGACGGTTGTTGCTGCGGTTGTTGTCGTCGTCATTTGATCGGTCGTTGGCGTCGTGTAATAGTAGAGCACTTTGAACCCTAGATTGAACTCGTTCTCGGTGAGGCACTTAACCACCATGCCACGACACCCTAGCCGGATTCGTCTTCCTCTTAACCATCTCTGTTGGGATTTCCCTTGGTCGTTCTTCCTGCTAGTGTTCCCGTTGTTTACTCCTCATCTGTCCTCCCTTGGTGCAGGGTAACAGCTGATGGTGGAGCGAGGCGAAACAGAGCGACGGTGGCGCGCCGCAATTGCGGATGTGTTCGGCGGTGCAGCAGGCGATACAACGGTAGCTATAAAAAGTTAGGGTTTTGGACACCCGTGCGTTGTGCTCCAGCGACCACTCAACGGCGCCTTGGAGTGCGCCGTGCTGAAGTCTTCCGCAATTCTGTCTTTGGCAAGCCCGTCCTTGTACTGCGCGAAGTAGGGGCAACATAGAAGGAGGATAGGGCAGCGGCGCCGGCTGCGTGCGGCGAGGAACCTTGCCTGCTTCCGCACCTCGGCGCTCTCGATCTTGAGAGATTCTGCCTCAACCACTACCTTCGCTCATCCTACAATTCTGCCTGGCGCCCTCCTCTACCTCTTCTGCCACGGCATCCACCGCCGCTCATAGTTGTCAGACGGTGAGGGTGGCAGCCACCGCCGGAGATGTTTTCCACAGTTCCAGCACTTTGGTCACAGTTTGTGGGGCCTCTTAGCATTAATTGAAGCAATGGTGGAACATGCATCGTATGCCCAAATGACTAAATCAATCTCAGGCTTTGCATGTAAATTTGAGAGGAAACATAAAAAAGGTTTGATCCCATATGGGCAATTTGGGTATTTTGAAGGAGCTTAGGTTTGCTTGACGGCGGAAAGTGATAACATTAGACCTAGGTTTGTTTGACGGCGGGAAGCGATAACATTAGTAAGCAGGAGGCTAAATTAGATTTTTCCAGAGGATGGAAGTTTTTTTTTGTAGTCGTTAGGAAGATCAATGAGAAAAAATTTAGAAAGAGGATACTTATCATAGCTTTTCTTCCGATGGAGCCGTGATTATTATTGGTTCTTCCGGTGTAATCACCCAGCGTCTCAGCTCAGTTTTCCCACAGACGGCGCCAAAATGTTCCGGCCAATTCGCCGTGGATGATTTGTACACACCAGATCAGAACTGCGCTCCTCGGAAAGAATCGCCAGAAGAGGGGGACCTGAAAATCACCAAGAAAAAGAGAGGGTTAGAATGGCGCCGGGGGACCCCGGCAAGCCACTCCGACGCTCAAGTTAGAGCCGAAATAGAAGAAATATATGCGTGTATGAAATAGAGAGAGAAATAAAGAGAGAGAGAGAGAGAGAGCCCCCTTTTTCCTTCATACCTGCAGGGTTTATATAATATCAGGCGGAGCGTTATTTGTGGAGATCGGCGCATGTGATTGGTTGTTGACATGGTAAGGATAATCTTTTGAAGGTTTTCGAATATCAATGGTTCAGATTTACCGATCTTCATCTAACGGTCTGGTGCATTAATATGCAGGTTTTTAGGGGGGCCAAGTTTGGGGAATTGGTCGTTATCCTTATCCCTTTGGCTGGGTAGTAACGAGCCGGATCAAGAACCAAATTTGAAGTTATCGATCGACCAACAACTTTTTCCAACTCTTTTAGACAGTACGTAGTGCTTTTTGTGTGTCTAATTAAGAGTCGTTCAACCTCACAACTTCAACTCAAATCGACTCCATCCACTCCGTTGCCAAGGTTCAAACTAACAAGCAACTCCCCTTAATATTCCATAACTCTAAAAATTATGTATTGGCAATGCTTACATAATTACAAAATCCATCATTTAAGAACAACTAACAGACAAATTAGAGAAACATAGGTTTTCCGAAGTAGAGATCATAGACAACAACAAAACACTGTCAATTAAGCAGCTGCCAAGCCATTACTTTGACTATATATATATCCCTTAAAACATTTTGCTCCTGAACTGAAACTAACGGCTATGCCTGTAAATTAAACTCTGCAAATGAACACCGGCCTAATCATGCATGCTGAAGATAATTAATGACTTAGTTCTATGAACTAGTTGTGCTGCCCTCCTCTTCCTCCACTAATTGGCGGCGGGGTTGGCCTTCTACCTGCTGCGCTCGGACTAATTCTTGATCCACCATCCTGCTTTCATTTAGTTTGTCCAAAGAAAATTATTAATCAACACATGCAAAATCATCATCGCGCAAACTAGAGAGTAGTAAAACTAAAGACAAAGATTTAGTACAGCATCAGGGTGATCGTTTCCATCGTCTATAACAGGATCTTGAGGTTGGGGATCAGGTTCTTCTGTGGGAGAAGTAGTTGATGAGCAGCCGAGGCACTGAACGCAGGATCTGATGATGTAGAGCATGAGAGAACAGGGACTAATCAACATTACTCCTGCTTCTTCTTCTTCTTCTTCTTCTTCTTTCATCTTGAGTTTCTGCATCTAGTTATGTATTTTGTTTTGCTGTTCTTGAGCTCTAAACTATATCTCTTCCTTCGTTCGGTGGTTCACACATGCAAAGAAGTCATTTATTGATATAGCCAGGTTCTGGTGGCACATTAAATAATTCCATTGAATGACTTAAAACCCCTCTCTCTCTCTCTCTTTTTCCCTTTTTAAGTTTGGTATTATTATTTGCAGATATTCACATTAAAATCATGTTCAATCTGGACTACTTCGACTGATTACACTAATAAACTTAGGTGAAAAAACTCAAAGAGACCAATTTAGAAATCATGATCCAATTAAAGGATAAATTTTCGACGGATTTTTTAGGTATTAAAAGAAATAATGAGAAATGTGATTGGATATAAAAATATAAGTTATTATGACGGAATTTGTATATCCAATTAGATATGATGTGTTTGCTAAATCAATTATTACATTTATTTTGTTTTGTAGGTGATGTGCATGCCAACTAAGTTCAATTGAAAATTAAAAATTAAAATTAGAAATCGAATATATATTATAAAAACTTGGAAAATGTTAGGGGTATAGAGGTAAAATTAAGTTGTGCATTATAGAGAGGGAGACATGACTGATCAAGATCAACTAATGTTGTAGAATAACCCTTTATCAATGGAGACAAATACTACACCACAACACCTAATCCATTAAATGCAATTCTTCTCTGCTTGGTAGCATTATATTGAATTGAGATCTCCTTGGAATAAATATTTCATCCATCGAACGTTTATTGATCTGTCTTTGTCAGAACTTTGGTGACCACATTAAAGAGGGGAAACTCTGTGCTTTCAAATTTTATTTTATTTTTAATTGCAGTACAGAGGAAAAATTAAAAGGGCAAACTCTTATTATTATTATTGTTATCACATATTTTTTTATAAAAAAATAAAATAATATTCTAACTTATTTTTTACATCTAAAATATATCTCTTGTCTCAACCAGTTCAATTGCAGGATGTTGAATCATCGGCTTGGTAAACAAATTTAATATCTAAAATCAGATTGATCCCAAACCCACAAAAAGTCGACGGTCATTTAGATCATTTCCACCGTGCTTTTTAAAAATCGCTCTAGCTCAGCTTCTATTTTTTTATTGATCATCTTCACTAGTTGTCGTCTCTCTTTCTTCGCTAGGCTTCTTGCTTTCTCTTTGGTCTTAACTAGTTTCTTAGGAAAACTTATTTAAAGTATGATTACTTGTGGAGGATTTAGGCTTAAAATTTCCACGAGGAGCAAGTGAAGTCAATGTAATAATGTTAGGCTTTTCCAACTCCAAAAATGGTATATTGATAACTGAAGCTCTCATTTAGGGTTTTAGATGTTTGCATCTTACAATCCTATGTGTTTGGGATTTTTAATTCGTAATTAACCTGGTTCATCGAGTGTAGTTTTGGGTTTGTGCTTTCTGTCATGCATGCTACAATTCCTAGACTTATTTAGCGGGTGAGTTTTGAACATTGCATTGTGTTTATTGGACATTAGGGAGTTGCAAGATGTAATTGTCTCTCACACCTAATCAGTTTGCCTCATTTAACATTTCAAAATTTGTCCCTACTACTCAACATTATTGTAGTTTTGGCCAAAACTACTCCACATTATAGCAATTTTATCCAAAACTCAATAATATTTGTGTTAGATCGAGGTGGACCAGCAAGAGGGGGGTGAATTGCCCCTGGAAATAAAATACGAATCTCTTACTTTTCCTTACAAGGATAGAAGTTAGCAACAATCAATTAAATAAACAAACATTAATTAAATTAAATAAATTGTAAAAGGAAAATACACACAGATGTACTTGGTTACAACCTAGGTGGTTGTAAGCCAAGACAGTTGAAGCTCGACTATGAAAATCTCCTTCAGGTGGAGAAACCTTTTACAGAACTTTGAAGCACAAGAAAAGTTAGAAGAGAATACAATTAATTCAATGTTGTTTTTCTTCTAACTTCTAAGCCTATTTATAAGAGAATATATCTGGATCGTTGATCGTAGATAAATTTTCTCTTGGCCGTTGATCCGTTGATACGATTCTAACTGTTGATCAGAGATAGACTTTGATCGTAGCTGTTGATTAAATAAGGATAAACTTTATCTTTAATAAAAGATAAAGAGATTTATCCTTAATAAAAACTAAGTATTTATCTTTTATATAATAAAAGATAAATCTTATTTTTTATTTTTATTTTTTTGCAACCGCCACGTCCAAAAGTCCAAGTCAACGGTCAAAGTCAATAGTTTGACTTTTGTTGACTTTTTGTAGAATTTTCGGTTGGGTGATTTCTGGCCAACCGGAGTTAGGCTCACCCGAACCCGAACCCGACTCCGGTCTTTTGCCCCTCGAGCGTGCTTCCTCCCGGCTTCTCATCCCTCGGACTTCGCGCACGTCCTTCTCAATCCACCAGCGTACTCTTTCATAGCTTCCGCGTCCCTCGGATTGCACCGAGCCCGTCGGTTCACTTCCCCGCGCAACCCTTCTCGTCCACTACGTTTTACGCTCGACTTCCTCCGTACCTAAGTTCCTGCACACTTAGCAGAGAGATTAGAACAACACAGGATCTAACCTAACTTGGTTGATCACATCAAAACTAACTAGGGCACCAACAATTTGAACTCTAACATGATGGTTAACTCTCCAACAATTGTTTTGGGACCGAGATTTATTGTCAACGGGACTAGCTGTTGCTATTCCTGAATGATATTATGGACGGATCGCCCCCAGATCAAGCACAGCCTGGAAGAAAGGTAGGAGTCATCAATACATGTCTAAATGATTTCAATTTCTTCAGACTTAGGTGACAATGTAAGTTTTGACTACAAAAGTGTAGGATCGAATAGGAACGTTAGAAGAAGAGGGTGAATAACGCTGTTTCACATTTTTTACTCTTTCAAGAAAACTTACGTAAAAAATGACTTATACAATATCAGAATGTGCAGCGTAAATAAGAGATATGAACACGTTTATTTTCACAACCACAAGCTACTACTCCAAGACCCACGATCAGTAATCGTTTTCAACGGACAATCCACTATAATAACTCCCCTCTTACGAGAAGGAGTTTATTGCTTTTACAAATGAGTTAGGATCAGTAAACGTATACCTTCCTAAGAATTTAAGAACAAAAAGCAATACAAAATTTATCAACCGAGAGTTGAATTTGTAGTAGTCGATGCATCTCCTTGACGTTATGATGATATTCTGAAGCGAAGATTTGTGCGCAGGAGGTCATCGTAGATGCGTATTCAATTGATATATACTAGGGTTCCCCCTTGCAGCTGCTTATAAGGCCTGATCCGGGCGTCTCCATGTCATCCTTTCAATCCACTTTCGACATTGAGTCGGCATCTTCCGGGTGCTTGTATCCTTTCCGAATGCCTGTATGCTGACGTGGAGGTTGCCAGATCAACTTTGACTTCACAATGCCTGGAATCTCTCCGGACGCCTAGAAGCTGAGGTGTCCTGACCACTAGGACTTTACCACCTCATCTGCCTCGTTGATCCATTCTATTGACATTCGATCATCTGGGCGATCCGATCGCCTAGATCTAGATAAGGGCGCTTGAAATATAAAATTTTAGCTCCTCCTTTCCTGCATTACAAGTTAGTCCAGAAACAAAAATAACAGGAAGAATAATAATTTTTACAAACTGTTTGGTCTTGACTTTAGGTTTCCAGTGAAACCAATTAGATTTGATTGACACCTACTGTTTCCCTTACCGGGAACGTATCCTCATCTACTCTACTCGGGAGAATTTACCTTTTGCTAATCAGGTCCTCCAGACCCGTTGGACTTTTGCTCAACCTTGATCCTCGGCCTGTAGGTATTCCACTGCTAGACGTCCGATTCTCCAAACCCGCCTAGACTTTCTGCATAGTGCTTTGATCTGCCAAGGTTTCCTGCCCAGTCCTCCTGACCAAGACTTCCTTCCGATCGTCCTGATCAGGACTTCCTTCCAGTCCTCCAAACAAGGTCTTCCACCTAATCTTTCAGATCAAAACTTTCTTTGCCTAGCCGCAACTAGAACTTCCTTTGCCTAACCGCAACTAGAACTTCCATATGCTACCTGCACACTCAATTCAATTCATTATCTCAAACTTCTGATAGCGTTCCGCAAGTATACGGAATGTCGTCAAGTAATAAAAAGATCGAATCCACAGGGACCGTGGAATTACTTACTATATCTAGCACAAAAAGGTGGAGAGAATATTGAGCATGAGTTGTGTGGGGGAGATGGGAGTGTTCTAAAGTACTTTATCCTAGAGTTCGAAGAAAGGAATCGACTGTGACACTTGGTTGTGAAACGATCCTAGGACTTCGGACTCCTCAGAGTATGGATTGATTGACTTGGATCCTCTACCTTTCCTCAATAATTGTTCAATTGTAGGGATGTTAACCAATTTATCCAATTCAACCTCGTCAGGTATCCTCGAAATAATGCATTGGTGTTCTTACGTCACTCGTTGTCGGTTTGAGATGGTTCTAGAAGCCCGGTTCAAGGCATTCCCGTGTCACTCAGGCGCCCCGGAGTACTAAAAGAACCCTATCCCCTGTCACAGGATATCTTTTTACGGACCTCTCCCCAACAACGAATGACCGCTAACTATCCCTCATAAGAATTAACTATGCATTAAGAAACCCCTCGGAAACTCGCCCGGTTCAAGGCATTCTCCCTGTCACAGAAGCGCCCCGGTGTACGGCCTAATGATTCCCCAATTCATAGTTAATCCCTACCCTCATGGATTCACACACACATAATTTATCATCAATCACAAGCATAAATCCACAAAGCAATAGACAGTTATATCATTGAAAACGGTAGATTAATCAAATCCAAATACAATCATCCATTACATCTGATTTATCCTACATCCTAGAATCTAGGGAATCTACTCCATAGCGTGGAGGTTACAAGCCAAAGGAAGGGAAGAATACATCTCAATCCAAAGATACAACAAAGAAATGCAGGAAATAAGACTTATCTTCCTCCTCGGACTGCAAACTCGGCGTAGATGGGATGAGGATGGACTGGAGCAGTCGGATCGGTGGATGGATCGTCGAATCTCGCTCCGAAACAGGCGTCGGTGGCTCTAGAACAGCTCCGGTGGCTCTCCAAGGTCTCCCCCCTTTTCTTAGGTCACAAAGAGGACCTATTTATATGCAGGTCACGAAGTCAGCACGCCCCCGCGCACACGGCCGTGCCTGGGAGGCACGGCCTCGTGTGGGCATCGGACACAGGAGGAGGCACGGCCGTGCCTTGGGGGCACGGCCTGAGGCAGTGAGGCTTCTGTCCTGGGGCACGGCCGTGCCTCTGGGGCACGGTCCAGACTTGTCTTCGGCTCTGTTTGAAGGCACGGTCGTGCCTGTGAGGCACGGCCACAGCCTGTCTTCTCTTCATTTGCTGGACACGGCCGTGTGTTTGAGGCACGGCCAGATGCTTGGACCCTTCTGTTTTGGCACACGGCCGTGCCTGGTAGGCACGGCCAACAGCAGATGCTCCCTTCTGGATGGAAACACGGCCGTGCCTGTGAGGCACGGCCATGACTTGGCTTTCTTCTGTTTCAAAGCACGGCCGTGTCTGGTAGACACGGCCTCTGGCTGCTGCTGTGGGGAGTTGTTGGCACGGCCGTGCTTGTGAGGCACGGCCCAGGCTTGATGGTCTTCTATTTGGGCACACGCCCGTGCCCTTTAAAGCACGGCCAGGAGGCTGAATAGACACGGTCGTGCCTATGAGGCACGACCCTGTCTTGCCTTGTCTTCAATTGTTACTCCGTTTTGCCCGCTTTTGCTCCAAATTCCATCCTGAAACAAGTAAAAACACGAGCAGATCTCCGAACTAGGAAATGCAAGATATGTGCCTAAATGCATAAATAAGGGATGCAATGCACACAAGATTTAGCAATAAACTCAGAAAGATGTGCAAATAAAGCGTAAATACATATATAAACCCTACGCACATCAACTTCCCCTTGATTCAGAATTCTCCTCTAGAAATTAAGGTATTCTTAGAAAAATATTTTTTAAATAATTTTTTTTCTCTCCCCTGAATTAACTTGACATGGTTTTTGCTTTGTCGATCCAAGCCATATTTAAAATATTTTAAAAAATATTTTGTAAATATTAAAATAATTTTGCAAATATCAAAATAATTTTAAATTTAATTTCAAAAATTTACCGTCAAAAATACTTTAAAAAATATTCTAAGGTAATATTTAGAAAAAATTTCCAAATTATTTTCCAAGTCTTCTCAAAAATATATTTTAATTTAAAATGACCTTGGCCATTCTCTCCCCCTTTGACATAATAAAAAATATTTATTAAAAACTTGAGGGTGGTTTTTGAAAGAAAAAAATTTTAAAACCATGAAATTTCAATTACGCGAAAAATTAAGTTTGAGTCCAAATATGTTATTTATATAATATATAAAAATACTTAGATAAAAAAATTTATCTTTTAGATATGTCTAACTTATTGGTATTGACTTACTATCAGAAAATAATAGCTTGATCAAGTTAGTCAAGTTTAAGTATATCATTTCAGTTAACCTTTACTAAGTAGGAACACATAACTTGATTCATGATTTTTATTTTTAGCTTAAGTTTTGATTTGATGCACGAACATAAGCATCGAAAACCCAGGCTTTGACCCTATGCATCTCACACCGTTCTAGATTTCACAATACATAAGCAAGTTATCTAGTGTGCTTTGTGAGATGCGGTAACCTAAGTCTATAGGTACATGATCTCTACTTGAAGTGCCTAGGCTAAGGCCAAATTATCCTTTTACTATTGAAACAAAAATTGAAACTAAGTTTTTCAAAGACTAATAAAATTTTAAAAATACTTTTAAAAAACTAAGTAATAGTAGATCTAAAAGTCATGAGTTTTGAAAAATAAAAAAAACTTGTACTTAGTCTACCAAGCTAGTTAATACTAGAGTCAATAATAAAATGCAATAAGAAAATGCAAAAATATCAGTTAATAAATAGTAAATAAGTTAGAGTCAATACTAAAGTTAAGAATACAAGTCAATAATAAAAGTAGCAACTAATGAATTCTATACTGGGGAGGTGGATGAGAGTGGCCCATGCTCCAAGATCTGAGTATGTCCATCATTTCAGAGTGTCTAGCCCTACTCTGCTCCTTTGATGAGCGTAGATCATATAGTATTTCTAACCTTGTTTTAACGCTCATCTACTTGTGATTCATTGCATATGCTACACTTTGTCACACCTTATTCTTTTATATTGCATATTTCTACTCTTTGACTTGGAGATCTGTTTTTTGTATATTTTGCTTAATAGGATGTGATTTAGAGCCAAAATGATTCATTATTTATGGTGGAGCAAATAGTGGAGAAAAGAGGCTCGCACTGGCCGTGCTCGCTGTCACGGGTGAGTCTCTTATGTAGCAAACACGAAGAAATGGAGGAAAAGAAGAAACAAAGCAGAACACGACCGTGCCTCATATTTCCAGGCTTAGACACGGCCATGTAACACCAGGAGACACGGTCGTGTCCCTCCAACAGAGCGACGACAGCAAGGGTCGTGCCTATCAGGCACGGCCGTGCCTATCAGGCACGGCCGTGCCCATTTCTTCAGGCTGATCCAGCACGGTCGTGCCTCCCAATAGAGACGCGACCTTGTGAGACCGTGCCTCATAGGCACGGGCGTGCCTAGCAACAGAGCAGCGGCTGCACATGCCCGTGCCTCCTAGGCACGGCTGTGTGACGGGGGCGTGCTGGGGCGTGTCTACCTAACATTCTGGACAGTTCTGCAGACTTAAAGTAAAATGGACATAACTTTCAGCTCCGATTGAACCACGGGCCGTGCCACCCCTCAAAATGGAGCTAACTTCAAGATCTACAACTTTGCTTCAGGGTGAACAGAACTATGACTGCTCTAGGCCATGCTAAATGGTACGGTCGTGCCTCCTGATCGCGGCCATGCTGGGTGCTCTGCCCAAACTGCAGACCAAACTTCGAACCAACATAACTTTCGGCTCAGATGGAGTTATGGGTCAGTCCATCACCCAAATTGAAGATAATTTAATACTCTACAACTTTGGTTCAGGGTCCAATTGAAGAAAACCGGGTTTACTAGGTGAAAAACCCATTGAGGCAGAGCCTTGTAAACCAGGGACAATCTGGGCAGTTTTGGGTGAGTATAAAAGGTGGAAACAAACCCAATCTTGGGTTATCTTGGGTCATTCTCCAAAACCCTTGGTCTTGGCTTGGCGGCAGCGCCTCCCCCTCTCTAGGGGAGGCCCTAAACGCTCCATCCTTCGCCGGTCCACCTCGCCATTCATCTCCACCGATCCATCCTACACCGGAGCAAGAACTTCAAGAGGATGCTCACGCTTCAAAGATAAGTCTTCCCCTCTTTGGTGGATGATGTTTATTATGCATACTTGTTGTAATCTTATTGTAATGGAGTAGATCCTTGAGTTTAGGATGTATGATGAACATCTATGTAATGATGGTGATGTATGAACTAGTTTATGTTATTTTCCCTATTCAATGAAATGTGTACACAGCTTGTTTCATGTATCATGTACCTTGAATGTGTTTGATGAAATGTTTGTGTGAGCACATATGCATGATTATGATGGGTAGATTATTTTGTAGGGAGATCCTAGGATCGTATACCCGGGGCGCCTCGTGACAGGAGGAAAGCCTTAACCGGACCTTCCGAGGTGATCCCTACATAGTGGTAAACCCCCATAAGGGATAACTAACAGTTACTTAGTGTTGGGGAGAGGTCTCTAAAGGGATACCCTGTGACAGGGGGTAGGAATCTAGTAGTATTCTGGGGCGCCTGCATGACACAGAAAAGCCTTGAACCAGGCTATCTAGAATCATCTCAAACCAACCTAAGTAACATTAGAACACCATCGATTTATGCCAACAAAGCCTGACGAGGTCGAGTTGGTATTTTGGTTAGAATCCCTACAAGGTGGTGAACATTGAGAGTAAGGAAATAAACATGAATTAGGGATATCGCCTAGCATTGATGTGAAATCGAAGTCCTAAACTTATCCGTCTCACCCATAAACCCCAAGCCAATCTCTCTTTCTCTCACACACACAACCAAATCCTCAACCAATACGTTTCCCTCCGAGTCTAGATAACTATCTTAGTGACATCACTATAGCTAATACACAGTCCCTGTGGTTCGATATCTTTTATTACTTGACGACAACCGTATACTTGCGGGAGCCTATCATCCTTCTGACTCTCAAACTGGCTAGTTACAGTTTATTGGTAGGTGGCAACTGACTCGTGCAGGCTGGTGACTAGTTCATGCAGACCAGTGATTGACCCATGCAGACTGGTGACTGACTCCTCGAGTTTGATCACTCTCTGCTCCAGAGTGATAGGGGGTGGAGGTGGAGGGATCTATAGGAGGTCAACTAGGTCAATGTTGTCGTCCTTGTCTTCGACTGCTAGCTGTGACTTAAGCTAGTTCCCCTGTCTCTAAGATAAAATCTCATCCTCATCTATATGAACCCCACCTAAGGAGAAGCTCCTAATGCCTAACATGTCAAACTTACTAGCTAGTTTGATTTCACCTGAGGTGATGTCAAACCCAAGTGATGCTAGGAGTGAAGTTAAAATATGACAGTAGGTCATATGTACCCTCCTGCTAGTGGTGACACTAGATAAAAAAATAATGACATGGAATATATGTAAACTAATATTTATAACTAACCTATGATATGGTGCATATAAAAGGAATATATGAAATGATCGCATCATCACGACATCCTTGGTAGGCAGGGGCAAAATGTAAGTCGCTAAGACTCTGCACAGAACATAGTCTTATATTTTGAATCTGACTGAGGAAAACTGTGTCACAAGGGATTCTCTCCTCTCTAAAAAAGTATGAATGCATGATGTCTAATGTGATATGTGAGTAGGGATCACCAAAAGATCTATCCCTAGGGGGTAGTAAGAAAATGGACATGATGAATATCTAAGTCCTAAGCGCTTTCTAATCATGGTGGGAGATAGGATGAAATCTCTCCCTATAACTCGGGTGGAGTAGGTCGGATTGTTGATCTTAACTAGAATATTATACAGCCCGACACACAAACCTGTGTTAACCGGGTTAGTACAATACACTAGTTTCTGAAGGTCTTAATGCTCTACGACCTCCATGGAAGGTATGCATGAACGTGCAAAAAATATCCTACATAAATATCTAGAATGCAAGGGTACAAAAGTCAATGATGCAAATCTAATCCTAAGCTCCTTAATGGAAAATCTGAGATATGTACTAAGAGTACTAGCCTCAGTAGTCTCCCTCTTAATCCTAATGCATAAATTAAGACTTAACTAAGAAAAAATAATTGTAAATTACTTTAGAATTGTTTGGGGACTTATTTAGGCATTTTCGGAGGGAAAATAAGAACTGACGATCTAAGATCCTTAGCGACTGCATGGGAAGGGGGTGTTTTTGAGGTTGGAAGAAGCTTTTGGGCGGTTTGGAAACTTAGGTTCAGGTTACTTTTATAAACGCGATCTGGGCGCCTTTCACGCGATGTGGGATAACTGAAAAAATTTCTAGGCGCCTGGATCCTAAAACCAAGGATGCCTGAAAAAATTTCCAAGCGTTTGGATCCTAAAACCGAGGGCGTTTGCGCGATACCATGGGCGGTGTTCGGGAAGAGGTTTGGAGCGCTTGGATTTGTATCCGGGCACTTGGATATTATTCGGTCGGGCTTTTAAGTTGGGTTTACCATTTTAAGGATTTTAATAATTTTAAGTTAATTAATTAACGTTAAGTTAATGTTTCAATTCGAGGTAATGTTAATTAATTAAACTTGTTAAGTTTTAATTAAGATTAGGTTAAGTTTAATAAATTAGTTAAGGTTAAATTAATTTGTTAAGTTTAAATTAAGGTTAAATTAATTTATTAAGTTTAAATTAATTAGTTTGAGTTTTAATTAAGGTTAAATTAATTAGTTAAAGTTTAAATAATATTTAAGTTAAAAGCTTAAGTTTACTTTGTTCCTAATTCCATCTCACCCATTTTTAGATTATCAATCAGTTAGTCCTATGAATTGTATGAGATGGTTTTCAATTTTTATCTTGATTAATTAAATTATGATTTTCTAAAATTTGATTAACCTTGAGTTAGATTTAAGTTTTACCTTTTAACTAATTAAGTATGTATTTTAAGAGGCAGTTTCCAGGCAGTGGCAAGACATAGGGGCTTTCTGTTGGTGCAAGGAGTACTGGTCTGACCCTAGAGTTTCGATGTTTGATAATACACCTAAATCCGATCAATTTGACCAAGGGTTGATTCAAACAGGTCCTAATGTTTGAATGTGAGTAAAGTCTAGTCAGGTCAGTTTGACTAGAAGACTGGCGAGAAGCTCTAGTTGAGGCTAGGTAAGAAGAAGTCCTAGTTGAGGCTAGACAAGAAAGTCTTAGTTGGAGACTTGGCGGTCCTAGCTGGAGGCTAGGAGAAGTCATGATCTGGAAAATTAGACAGAAAGACTTGGCAGATCAAGTACACCAAGTGGAAGTCTATGTAGGTCAAGTGGACCAGATGTCTAGCAGTGAAAGTTAGGTGGAAAGTCTATCTATAAAAGTGACTAGTTCTAACGGGGAGTTAGGCACGGGTAAGCCAGTAGGTTAGACCTACAGGGTAAGACTTAGGTAAGCCCAGTAGGTCAGATAGACTACAGGTAGGCTTAGGTTATTTGTGTGTTTATATGTTTATCTTACAGGAATCAGGAGATGAAAGCAAGACGAAAGAAGCATAAGAGGAACACATAGATGTAGCCGAACCAAGCCCGGGGTCAACTCAGGTTAAATCCGAGTTGACTAGATCTAGGCGCCATAATGATTTCCAGGCGCTCTAATGATTTCCAGGCTCCCTTATCTGTTTCAGGCGCCCGGATCCAGAAGAATCAACTTGGATAGAGTCTGAAGAGATTGGATTGGATCAGATCTTATCCAGGCGCCCGGATAAGGATCCAAGCGGCCGGAAGACTCTATATAAGGAGGCTGAACATGCACCACAAGGAATAATCTCTCTACACCATTCTCTTCATCTTGCAGTGTTGTTGAATGCGAACGAGACAAAGCTTGTGCAATTCGGGAAGTTCTAAGAGGTGTGTGCAGGGCTTAGGACTTCCGGATTGGCTAGTACACGTGTTTGGTTGATTCTTTTTCTTAAGTCTTACACTATATTTCATTTATATATTTTTTGGACTGTAAGACAGGTTTCTCCACGTCTAAATAAGGTTCGGAAAGGAAACAACTAGTGGACGGGCGCCTCCCGTACATAAGCCTTGGACATACTAACCCTAGGGGTTAGGTACCAAGTAAAATCTGTGAATCCATGTCTATTGATCTAATTATGCTGCTAAGCACACACTATTCACCCCCTCTAGCACGTCCCACCGATCCTACAATTGGTATCAGAGCAAGTTTACTCTTGATCGGACTAACTGCCATGGGAGCAAGAAGGCAAAAGATGGAGGGGGAGAAAAGTAATTATTTTAAAGTTCATTTTAAATTTCATATAATTTATTTTAAGTGCAAGGAGAGAGAGCATTAAAAAAATCAGTGTCCTACTCGTAAGACTCGGACGGCACCACCGACGGCAAATGAGCAACTGATGTAAGGAGCTCGGAGGAACAAAAAACACATCACATACTTGAAGTGTCAGAAATGTGGACATTACAAGAATCAATACCTTGAGAGGAAGATGGTGGAGAAGAAACCGGAACTAGGCGATGTGATTGTGGTAAGTTTGTTTAATTATGAAAATACCCCTAGAATTTTGCATGCTAGATTTAATTTTATTAAAAATATAGATAATTTTGATAATTCATAAATAAAAATTTCATGATAAGTTAGAAATTTTAAATAATTTAAAAAATTCAAATCTAGAAAAGTTAAAAATTTAAATAATTTAAAAAACTTAAATCTAGATAAGTTAGAAATTTTAAATAATTTAATAAAAATTTAAATTTAGATAATTTAGAAAATTTAAATAACTTGAACAATTCAAATTTAGATAATTCAAATAATTAAATAATTCAACCAATTCAAATTTAGATAATTCAAATTTAAATTTAATTTTAACAATTCAAACATGAATAATTTAAATTTAAATAATTTAACTAATTCAAATTTTACCAATTTAAAATTAATTAATTTAAAAAATTCAAATATAAATTTTATCAACAATAAAAATTCATCTAATTTGAATAAATTAATTAATAAATCTAAATTAAATAATAATTTGACTAATTCAAATTTAACAAATTTAATCATTAATAATTCAAATTTTATTAATCTAGATTTAATATAAATAAATAAAAAAGTAAACCAATTCTTTAACTTATTCAACTAAGATAATTTGAAATTAAATAATTCAACTTTAATTAATTTAATAAATTTAAAAATTTGAAAATAAAAATTTAATCAAATAAGATCAAATTAATAACTATTAAAATAAGTTGAATAATTTAAATTTACTTAGTAATTCAAAATTAAATAATCAAGATAATCCTAATAATAAGAAAAATTCAAACTACATGAAGATAAATTCTAAAATTAATAATTTAATGACTAAAAACTTAAAATTAAATCTTAAAAATTCTTACAATAAAATTTATACTTTAAAAATATGAATTCAAATATTAATATTAAAAATTTAAAATTACATAATAAAATTAACTATAATCGTGTACTCTTTTATTATAAAATAATGAATAATTCTACGAATTTAAATCTAAAAATTTAAAATCAAATCATAAAATTTCAGAAAATAATTTTATGAGTTTTAACAAGTCAAACATAAATCTTAAAACTTGAATTTGAATAATAGAATTAATTATGATCATGTTCCATTTAATTATGGAACATAATAATTTAATTAAAAATTCAAAATTTAAATTCAAAATTCAAATTAAAGATTAAAGTATAAATTAATAATTCAAACTTAAATAAATTAATAATTCAAATATAAACTAATCAAACTATATAAATTAATTCAAGCATAAACTAATCAAACTATACAAACTAATAATTCAATAATTAATTAATAATCCATAAATAAATTAAAAATCAACAAACAAATTTAAATATAACTTAATTCAAACAAAAAAATATTTCAAAAGCCATGAACTTAATTATAAAATACTTATAATTATGGAATTAACTTAAAATATTTCTAAATAAAATAATAATTTAATGAAATTTAATGTGTACATTTATATCAAAAATTTGATACATTAAATGTATTAAACCTAAATATATCAAATTTTTTAACACATTCGCGAATCCACATTAAATGTATTAAATCAAAAATTTGATACATTATTAGAAATTAAAAAATTACTTGAATTGTTTGACTCATGCATACTTGCCATGTACATTTATATATTTTATTTTAAATGCACATAAATGTCATGCCATCATATTTACTTATTGCTTAATCTAGAACGGTTAGTTAAGGATAAATGACTGATTGACCTTTGCCAATATAGTACTCGGGTAGTCAAATGGGGTAAGGAGTATCTTACTTGGTCTGCTTAGCTAAGTCAAACTAACCAAAGCTACCTTGCCACATTCTAGACTAGTTAGACCAAGGTTTCTCAAGAAATTGATTAAGATCATAATTTCTTAAAAAAGGCTTTATCTAAGGAAGTGATCATTGTTCCGATAACCAAGAAGGTCCCTGCCTCGCCACGACCTAGAAGCCAATTTTCGAAATGTGGACTTAATTGATTGATGATTAAACTTGAATCTAACACATGGTTAAATACTCATTATAACTTAATTTAATTTAATAAAGATAAAATTGATAAATCATCTCACAAAATTCATAAGGTAATTCTTATATGTCATGTACTGAAACACTTAGAATGGGTGAGATGATAAGGACAATTAAAATATAAAATTTTAAAAAACTTTTAAAAAACTTTTTAAAAATTTATTATAACTATTTTTATAAAAATTAATTTTTATATAGTACCTTACTTGGTCTGCTTAACTAAGTGGAACTAACTGAAGCTATCTCATCACATTCTAGACTAGTTAGACCAATGTTTCTCAAGTAGTTAATTAAATTCATAATTTCTTAAAGAGGCTTTTTCTAAGGAAGTGGTCGTTATTCCGATAACCAAGAAGACCCCTGCCTTGCCACGACCTGGAAGATCATTTTTAAAAAATGGACTTAATTGACTAGCGGTTAAACCTAAATCTAGCACAAGGTTAAACACTGATTAAAACTTAATTAAAATAATAAAGATAAAATTAACAAATCATCTCACAAAACTCTTAAGGTAACCCTTGTATACCATGTACTGAGGCACTTAGAATGAGTGAGATGATAAGGACAATTAAAGTACAAAGTTTTAAAAATACTTTTTAAAATTATTTAACTATTTTCTAAAAACTATTTTTGAAAAATTTGATAATTATTTAAGAATTCATACTTGTTGGGTGTAACTATATGCTAAAGTTTTCAAAACTTTATATTTTTGAAAATTAATTGACCAACCCTTTGACACAAACCTCTAGGTCAATACTATGTCTAAGAACCCTAAGACACATAGGCAAAAAATCTTTGTGATTAACAAGGATGTCTTAAGAGAGTGTCTAGTTGAGGGGGAGGTTATTCTTGAAAGATTTTCAATAGAACTTTTTGAAAAACTTTTTAAATATTGTTTGAAAACTCATGTCTTATAAAATGTTTTTTTTTAAAAAAACTCATGTTTTATAAAATATTTTACAAATTATGCTTTTAACTTGGAACAACCCCTAAGACACATAGGAAGATTGCCTTGTAGTCAACAAGGAGCCCTAAGGGGATGTTAGATTTAGGGAGAGTTCAAACTTAAGAGTTCAATTAAAAATCATATTTTAAAAAGTTTTTTGAAAAATCATTAGTTATTTGCTCTATGGATTTAGATTAACCTCTAAGACACTTAGGGAGTTTGTCCTTGTAGTTAACAAGGAGCCCTAAGGAAGTGTCAGATTTAGGAGGAGGTTCAAATTGAAAAAGCAAATTTATTTTAAAGTTTTTTAAATCCTTCAAAATTAGTTTTTATAAATATTAGAAAAATATTTCAAAATTAACTATATATTATTCTTGTTAATTTGGGTCAAACCCTAAGACATATAGGGAGATTGCTTTGTGGTTAACAAAAAATCCTAAGAATATGTCAGGTTAAGGGGGTGATTCTGATTTCAAAGGATACTAATTAGTTTTTCAAAAAAAAAACATATATTTTAAAAATACTCTTGAAAAACTATTTTAAAATATTGTGAAAAATCCTTTCAAAAATTATTCTAAATTTTTTTTGAAAATTTAATTTAAAAAAATTCTTCGCAAACTTGTTTTGAAAATCATTTCAAAATTTTTGTTTAAAAAACTCTTTCAAAAAAATTATTTCAAAATTATTTTGAAAATTCTATTGCAAAACTATTTTAAAATATATTCACTTTCAAAATTTGATTTAAAAATCTTTTTGGAAAATAGTTTGAAATTTTTTTTGAAACTTATTTCAAAATCATTTGTGAAAAACCATGAAAACTACTATGGTCTTTCAATAATTGTCAAGACTAAGTTGTGACCATAGACATTACCATGATTATTGATGTAAAATTGAATTAAAATTAATCAATCTTTTTGATGTGTGAAAAGGGGAAGAGGGGACTTAAGTTTAAATATATAATTCTCCCAAATTGTTAAACTCTGACATGAATTAACTTAAGAAATTGTCAAACATAAAAAAGAGGGAAATTGTTAGTGCAAGGAGCACTAGGTCTAACTCTAGAGTTTTGATGTTTGACAATACACCTAGATCTGATCAGTTTGACCAAGGGCTAATCCAAACAGACCCTAATATTTGGATATGAGTAAGTCTAGTCAGGTCAGTTTGACCAGAAGACTAGCGAAAAGTCCTAGTTGAGGCTAAAAATTTTGATGTGGTGTTTTGTTGGGATTTATTTATATACATTTCCCCCTTATTTGTTGTCACTCACACCCATCAAAATTAATTAATTATTTATTTACCAAACCCTGACTATCGCTAAAGTAGTATAAAGAGGTCCGGGTTATCTCTCTCGGACTCAATGACAGGATATTATTCTAGACTCATGGTGCAAGATTTTTATTTCAACTTTATTCATCAAATTGATAAATGAAGATAAAATTAAATCTATAATTAATAAAAGAATCCTAAGTATACAGTCCTAGTTACACTGTTAAATTCTATTGCACATAAATTACAACATCTATACAAAACAAGGACATATCCGTTATTCAATTCATAACATTCAAAATTCACCTATCAAGCATGCAATTATTCAACAAACTTGTTTCATTCACAAAAGTATTAACTTATCAAATGAATTTTATTCATGCAATCTTAATATACAACATACAAAATGTCATTTTCACAACAAATGTAACATACAACATGCTTCCCTTCATATAACCTACAACATGTACAACCAACTTAATATACATACAACATATGCAATCATCTCAAAAGTTATACAATAACGCACTCAAACATGTTCAAATAGATTACACCATTAAACCCACAATGAATCCAACCCAATTACACCTTCTGATACAACATCATACCATTAACAACTCATGGCAATCCCCTTATACATCAAGTGTCACTTTACAAGCAATCAATAACAACAATAATAAAACCATGAACTCATCAAATTTCATCCATTTCAAGCATTCAACACTTAAGACATCAAAACATCACATAATTCAACAACTCATAGTAATTCCAAGGGCAGTCTCAATATAAGAACAAGCTGAACATTTAACCAATGAGAACACATATTTACAAAGCTAAATAACATAGCATACTTTATTCAACAACATAAACAAACACAGCCACTACTCCTAATCATATTTACACATATACAACTGAAAGCACATGTGATTTCACAGTCAGCATATTGCAATTCAAGTTGCACAATCAGAAAACCAAAAAATGGGGGTTTCAATTCAACATAGCTAACAGAACAAAACAGAACAGCAATGCATCAGAATAGGGATTAGGGTTAGGGTTTGCTTCCCTCAACAGTTCGGAACAGAGGACAGGGGAGAGTGTGGAATGGTGAAGGTGGATGGAAGGATAGCTCCAATCGGCACAAAACAGAGGCAATGGCACCATTTTTTGATCGAGTCTCACCAACATGGACGGAAGAGCGCCGCCGAAAATGGTCAATTCCGGCAAGCTCAAGTCGGGGAAGAACGATATCGGTAGCCATCGAGCCCCATTCCTGCTGCAAACCACAGACAAGGGTTAGAAATCAAACGGAAACCCTTACCTCATTCCTCGTTGGAAGGTACGATCGAAGCACAGCCCGGCGTCCCGTGCTGAGCGTCGGTGGAGGCGGAATGGTAGAGAACTCACCGGAGCAACCATCCACGGTTCGCTCTCTATTTTGAGGAAGGGACGTCGCCGCCAATCGTCGGAGCTGGCCACTCTCAGCGATATTCCACAGCGGACGGGGACTGGAAACTTCGCATTCGCAACCACGTCAACGAACCTTCCGTGGTGGCGTCGGCGTTTGTCGACCTTCGTGGACGCCGACCGCAGCTCTGTGGCTGATCGGAGAGGTAAATGGAGGCGGTGGAGCGCGCGACGGAGCTCGAAATCGCGGCTGGGAAGGAAGATGAACAGTGATGGTGTCGCGATTGGGAAACACTGTAGCTTCCTAATCGCGATCGAGCTCCCGTTTGGCGTTGTGAACCGGCGCTGCTTTTAAACGCTGTGAACCCTAACCCCAATGGACCGATAGTTTATTTCCCATCGAACAGGACCAATTTGAACCGGGCTGAGCCACCTGTGCTTGGCAGAGTCAAATGGGATTTGGCTCAGCCGGGCTAGCTTGGGTTAAACCAAATTTGATTTGGTTTGACTTGTGCTTGAATCATTGTGTTTGGGCTGAATCAAATAGATTTGGGCTAGCTTTAATTGGGTTGAATCTCTTGATTTGAACCCAAATTAAATCGAATTCGAACTCATTGATCTTGAGTTAGCTTGAACTAAATTTGAATTGAACCTAGCCGAACCCCATTTGAACCCTGATCAAGTCAAATTATATCCATTTTAAATCGGACTCGATCCAAGGCTGATTTCCCTTTCAATTGAGCCTCTAATTGTTGTTATTTCCATCCTATTTCCCTGCAAAATAAAATACAACAAGTTAATATCTATAATTCTCTCAAATTAATAAGAAAATAGAATGAAGCCATGAATTTCATCCAAATAAAGAATCAGTCTAAAAACCCTATTTATAATATGAAATGTGATCAAATCGGTCCAAAATAATCCTAATTTATTCGCTAAAAATGCCAATTATCACTAGGCAAGGAGAAGTCGTTGAGGCTAGGTAGGGAAGTCCTAGTTGGAGGCTAGGCGGTCCTAGTTGGAGGTTAGGAGAAGTCCTGATCTAGAAGATTAGGCAGGAAGACTTGGCGAATCAAGTACACCATGTTGAAGTATAGGTAGGCCAAGTGGACCAGATGTCTAGCAGTGGAAGTCTAGAGGAGTCAGGTGGACTAGATGTCTGGCAGTGGAAGTCTAGGCAGATCAGATGGACCAGATGTCTAGTAGAAAATCCTGGAGATTGAGGATCGAGACTAAGCAGAAAGTCAAAACTGGATGTTTGGCAAGTGAGAAGTCAACCTAGGGAAGTTGACTATTCCTAACTGGAGGTTAGGCAAGGGAAAGTTCAAACTGGATGTTTGGCAGGTGATAAGTCTACCAAGGGAAGTGACTAGTCATAATTAAAGGTTAGACAAGGAAAAGTCCAAACTGGATGTTTGGCAGGTGGAAAGTCTACCTATAGAAGTGACTAGTCTTAATAGGGAGTTAGGCGCGTGTAAGCCAGTGAGTTAACCTACAGGGTAAGGCTTAGGTAAGCCAAGCTAGTAGGTCAGACATGTTGCGATCGTCCTGGTGCAATACGCGTGTTCTCACGTTTCGGAAACGTGCGCAGCGGAAATCAAGAAATAATTAAAACTAATTATCATACAACACACGCATGCTAAGCAGGATTTAAACAAGTACAAGACATGACAGGAAATTAAAATTTTACAGAATAAAATTATTCTACTTGCATAATTAAAATTTACAGAATAAAATTATTCTAAACGTGTACCTCGCGATGACGATGTTGAGCCGTGTTGAATCAATCGAGCGATCCTCGTCCGAGTCCCGCCTCTACTGGTGATCCACGCCAAGCTCCCGTCTGGACGGCTTCGGAAGCCACGAGTCGCGTCATCGTCTTCGGTACTAGCCGATGATCGATGACGATCGAATCGAGAGAAGCCTTATTTCGGAAATCACGCAACAACGTTTGTCGCGATCGTTCCGGAGCTTTTAACTATAATCGAGAATCGTATTCTTGATATAGTTTCAATGGTCAACTAATGACCGTCGATAACAGACAAATAATTGGAATGGTTCCGATAAAGATGAACAATTTCCGAAAGTCTCACAAGCTTTCGAGAAATCGATGAACGATCGTTGGACGATCAAGATAAATCGGTCGCATCTACACAATTTCTTTACAAGAAGCATCAACAATGTTTCTTGTCTGGTATTTGAACACAATGAACAAATTCATGGCATCTCAACTCCGGTAGATGCTCCACAGCAACTCCTATTCGATGGCAGCCACCTCTCCGATGAAGCAATCTTCTCCGGCAGCTACAATTTCTCTGGTGAAGTAATCTTCTCCAGCAGCAGCACCAAACCAACAACCAACCAGCACAAGACCCCTAATTTGGTGCGACAAAAGTGAACAACGAAAAAGTTAGCTTCTGCCACCAAACACCACAGCCAAGCATCGGGAGAATCAGAGCACGATCGGGAAGAAGACAACCGGCACAGGCCGTTAGGGTTTCTTCCTCAGCCTCCTTTGCTTCTCTGGCGACTTTCCTCCGCGGTTGGCAAAGGCAGCTCTCTGATTTTGCATCTCCTCTGGCGTTGCTGTGCAAAGAAAGGTAGCACTCGGGTTCGGCTCCCTCACCTACCGTCGATCGGCCCTGTATCCTCCTCCAAAACCGGCAATCGCCCAGCCCAATCACGGCTGAGCAGAGGAACACGATGGCGAGGGCAGACCAGTGAGCAGCGGCGTCACCGGTGGGCAGACGAGCTCTCGAAGGCCGGCGGTGTCACGGGTGCACTGGACTCGCGAAGGAGGATGCTGGCAGCGGCGCACGGGAGAATCCGGCAGTGGTGCGCGGAAGAGGAAAGGGGAAGCCGAGAGGAAGCCACTCCTGTATGCTCGCGATTTTCACCTTTACGCTCTGTTTGGATCGAGTGAGGGAGGGTTCATTAATGGAAGGGGAAGGGAGGGGAAGGGAAGGGAAGGGAGGAGAAGAAAAGTAACCTTGTTTGGGAGGAAAGGAAGGTTTAAAAGAAAGGAAATGGAAGTTAAAGATATAAAATGTCAAAAATATCCCGATTCTACGAGCTTCGTCCCCGATCCATCTTCCTCTTCCTCCTCCTCCTCGTCTTCGACACCACCTTGAGCCGGTCGCGCTCCCGCGGGTCCTCCGACTGGAACAGCACGAGGAGGCCGCGGAGGAACCCGCGATCGATGTGGCGGCGGAGCGTCCGCTCGTCGGCCTCGGCCACGGCCGCGGAGAGGATGTCGTACGCGACGTGAAGGTGGGGCCAATCGGGAGCGAGAGCCATCGCGCAGCCGTCGCCGTCCTCGTCGAGGAGGTCCGGCGGCAAACAGGGGTGCGCCGGCGCGGGGAGTGGGCGGAAGAGGTTGGCGGCGAGCATGGCGAGGAGCGGCGGCCAGACAGCTTCGTCGAGGATGGGTAAAAGTGGAATAAGGCACGCTTCCCCTTCCTTACACCCCGATTTGGGGTGTAAGAAAATCGAGCACGGAAGGGGAAGCTTTCCCCTTCTTTCCCCTTCCCTTCCTTATCTCACCTCATCCCAAACACAGGAAAAAATTTTTTTCCCCCTTCCTTACCTTTCCCTCCCCTTCCCTCACCTCCTCCCAAACAGAGCGTTAAGGAGAAAGCTACAGTAATGAACCGGTGTTAGGGTTTTGGGTTGAACCGGCGGCTAGCATTTGGTTTGTTGTTGTAGCAAACCAAACTTAGGGTTTTGGCGGTGTGAATGAGACCAATTAAACCAGTGAAACTAACTGAACCGAATCTTGTCACTGTAGCAAACCAGATACAAACTTGGTTCGCTCTGTTCAATACCAAACGAACTCCGATTTTACCCAAACCAGTTTTGTTCGTTTCGTCTTCGCAAGATGAACCTTCTCATTGCATCCACTCTGCCAAAATCTCTTCCATCGCGAACTAAACCAAGTTGGTTCAATTCGGTTCAAAATCGAATCATTTGGTTCAATAACCAAACGGTCTCTGATTTAAACGAAATCAGTTTCGTTCATTTCGTCTTCGTAAGACGAATTTCATTATTTTGTCCGTTGTCTGGTCCAACCAGACTTTATTTCTCTCGTTCTGAGAATCTAATTCTCAAACTCGTTTTAAGTACTTCGAAGAACTTGTAGTGCGTGTGACCCAATAGATTCCAGGTTATGTTGGTCGTCCGTAATTAACCGTTAATTACTGAACGATCATGAGTGACACCTAGTAGTATATCAGGATCCCCAATTGATCAAAAATCAACGATTGAATCCAGAACAATTCTAAACCTTTCAGCAGCTACATTGAATCGTGCCTCATTCCTTTCACCGTCTTATACCCGCTTGGTTTAGGACATGGTCTATGTGTCGGTCCCCACTAGGCTGACTACGTCACACCTAGCCCAAGATGCTTTCTTGTCCTGTGGATTCAAGTTACTTGTACACGTATCCAAGAGTATCATACTCTTAACATGTAATGCTTTGGCCAAAGACTTTTAGTAACAATCCTGACAAGCGGCCGTAGGGTATACGTCTCCTTTTCCAAGGAGCGGTGAATCCTCTGTGGGCTATTTAAACACCTTCCGACACTTCGACTTATACCCAATCATCTCGGGTCCACACCTCCTCGGAGATGCTTACTTAAGATGTTAAAGTATAAGTCTCCATGGCCAAGATGACTTGAATACCGCAAGTCAAAGAAAACTCGCACTTAAGCTGCATTGAGATCTTCATTGACATATGAATCAAACCATATGAAGTTTCAAGACAGGTCACTCCAATGAACTGGTTACCTTTAACCAGCATCCACGTTTAACTCTCAACATTTAATGTCGACAGCAGTGAGATCAGCTGCTTGGCTAACCAAGTAGTTCAAAACGTGCTAGTCTCGTCAGAATCGATGGCGTCTGTGCTCATCAATCCTCGACTAGGGATAATTCCAATACATTAATAATTACACGTGTAGAGATGCTCACTAGTTGTGATCCAATCACAAATTCTCTCACGCTATGAATCGTATTGCGGACATTCAGTATTTGAGTTTAAGATCCAATCAAACACATATGGAATGTGCACTCAAATAGTGAATTGCTATTTATCCAATAAATAGTATAACCGTAAGGCGATTGCCTTAGGACACCTCTCAAATCTAATAGACTCCCACTTGGCCTAAGGCCAATCGCTTTAATATCTAATATCAAACGCCTCTATTTGTTCCTCAAAATTACTTTGAGGTAGAGATTAAATGATCCACAAGGTTCCTTTCAATGGGAATCTTCTCGATTGTATTTCTCTTCTACGAATGATCTTTTGATCTATTGATTTTGCCGAAGCACGTATTTGGATCGACGGTGAGACCTAGGTTCCATCACTTGCACGATTACTCCATTGTTGTCGCAGTAAGCAAGTAACGAAATCATCTCTCTACGCCATTTTGTTCATCTTGCGATGCTGTTGAACACAAACAGGACCAAGCTTGTGCAATCGAGGAAGTTTCAGGAGGAGTGTGCGATGCTTAGGACTTCCGGATCGGCTACTACACGTGTTTGGTTGATTCTTTTTCTTAAGTCTTACCCTGTATTTCATTTATATATTTTTTGGACTATAAGATGAATTTCTCTGCCTCCGAACAAGATTTGAAAAAGAGACCACTAGTGGACGGGCACCTCCTGTACATAGGTCTTGAACGTATTAACCCTGGAGGTTAGAAACCAATTAAAATCCACGAGTTTGTGTCTATTGATCTAATTCTGCTGCTACGTCTCTGTGCTAGAATGAACAAATGAAAAATGAAGCACATATGCACTATTCACCCTCCTCTAGCGCGCCCCACCAATCCTACACCTTCTTGGGTATTGGAGCAACGACACTTTCTAAGACAAAGCTAGTTCGAGAAATTGTACACTTAGCTAATCTAGGGAGAAACTTTAGTCTAACTAGTCTAGGATTTGGTGAGGTAGTTTCAATTAGTTCTACTTAGCTAAGTAAATCAAATAGGATACTCTTTACCCCACTTGAACACTTATACTGGGTTTTTCTAACGTACTATTATCTCATCCCATCCTAATACTAGGTTGGACAAGTATTAATCAAATTTGTGTCCTTAACTAGCCTAGATTCAGTCTAAGTCCATAATAAAAAAAAACAAGTTTATATAACATGAATAGTTTTGGATCCCCTAAATCGTGACCCATATTGGGTCTGATTAAATATCATATTTGATCCTTGGGGACCCAGTAACAGTGCAGTGCAATTGGATTGGTCAGTTTAGACTTTGAAACCCATGCTTGGACTCGTGATTTCTTGAGTTTAGTGTAATACAGATCCTAGAAATTTTAGAGTTAGAATTAACCAATTAAATGCTGAGTATTTAATTGGTTCTATCTCAAGGAAGAAAGGGATGGTAACCAATTAAATGCTGAGTATTTAATTGGGTCCGATTGAGGAAGAAAGGGATGGTGATATCAATTTAATTAGATTAATTAAAATGATGATTAAGTAGTGTTAATTGGACTTGGTTAGGTTAAATACGGTTGAGATGTGAGATTCGGTTGGGGTTTACTTTGACATAAAATTTAATATATTGTTGTACTTAGTGGGTGTTATATGTTGTAATCTGCAGGACCTTGATTTGTAGATCCTGTTATACGGAGAGGTTCTGATTTTGACATGCGTCACATCAGGTGGGTACTCCTGTGCTTGGTCAACACAGGTCTTCTTTTCGTAGTTATCCTGTTGCTATTCTTATTACATTTATGGCTTAATTCGTTGCTTGACACTTACCGTTGACCTTGATATAATCTGTTCATCATCAATACAGTCTTCTTAATTGTTGTTTATCTATGTTGACTTATCATGATTGATGTTGCACATACCTTGATGTTGTAGTAGTTATCTGTTGAACTGTGCATCATAGCATGTTGTTGTTGTTAACTCTCACTGCACAGGTTGGGTGAGAGCATTATAGCACTGCACTATGTGGGTGCTACCAGGACTAGCTAGATAGCTCTCCTGAAGACTGCCCCTCCCCCTTGCGTGTAGTGGTCTGTTGTTGGAGCGGGTGATTCCTGTCGTGCATCCCAGTTCACTACATAGTGTGGGTGTCTAGGGATGTTGACGGTCAGACGGTGATATTTTCCCCGCTCCCCACTCACGTGTAGTGGTCTGTTGTTGGAGGGTGTGCAGTTGTCCTGTTTTGCGCCCCAGTTCACTTGTTGGGTGACTGGGGGTGGCGAGTGTAGACAGTGACCATGCATGCATTTGTTGTTGTTTACTGCATTTATAGTTGATGCACTTGTTGTTATATGATTATGAACTTGTTGTTATATGATTGTTGCATGACATGACATACATGATTATTATGTTAGTTGTCCGACCTTGCTCCTTAGTTATCATATTGAGATTGTATACCTTTGATATCCATGCTTATATTCCTTTGATACCTTGTAATATTGTGCACTTTTATCTAGTATCCACTGAGTATTTTTATACTCACCACCCAGACCCTGGGATTTCTGTCTCCTCAGGTAGTAGATAAGGATATTGCAAGCTTGGAGCTCTGCTGGACTGCCCCCATCTCACTAGAAGTTGTTCGTGTGTTGGCAGAAGTCGTTTTTTGATGTGTTGGTTTTGTGTATTTGGATGTATAAGTTCTGGATTGTGTTTTTCGACGTGTGGTTTGTAGAGTTTTGTGCGTGTTTGTGAGCTTTGCTATGTGGTCTCGTAGTGTACATGTTTTGGATTCGTGGTAGAGTTTGTTGTTTGATTTTGTTGTAAGCACAATCGATGTACTTTGAGATTTTCGGTGTTCCGTAGTTGTTATGGTGGTTGTTGTAGTTGATGCTGTGTTGGATATGTAGTTGTGGCCGTGTGGGCCTTTATCCAGTAGTTGAGTAGCACTTATGTATATATGTTGTATTGTAGAGCAGCCGTGTGGGCCTGCATATTAAATTGTATTCAAGAAAAATTGAATGGTTACAAGGGAGATCTGCCGAAATTTTTTGAGCAGTCGTCTCTCAGGGCATGACACCCCTACCTTGCGACAAGTGGGACCAACAAAGCAAGAAAAAGATTGAGGTCGATGCAAAAGCCACATAGACCCTCTAGTGCAACCTAACCAAGGAGGAACTCAATCGGGTAGGACCTTTATCAGCGCAAAAGACTTGTGGGACAAGTTAATCAAGTTACATGAAGGAATCTCTAATACAAAAGTAAGTAAAAGAGATTAATTTTAAATAAGCTATATAATATCAAGATGCGTGAAAAGGAGAATCCGCAAGCCAACTTCACACTCGATCCAAGACCTCCTCAATGGCCTCCATGCAATTGGACAACTATCAAAAATCAAGATGTGATAAGGTACGCACTGAAAGCGTTTCCGAGAAATACCTTGTGGGCATCAATGGTCAATGCTTACAATGTCTCTCGAAGACATTTCAAAAATTAAATTAGATGAATTTTTTGCTGAATTTGAATTACATAAGCAGACTAATGCTACTCCAGTCGAGAAAGATATTACGTTAATTACATGTCAACACAAGAAGAAGGAGCCAAAGTCCAAATCTCGAGTGGAATTTGAATCCGAAGATGAATCGGATTTAGAAGATGACAGATAACTCAACACCAAACTAGTCAACCTAGTTCAAAAACTTTTCAAAAGGAAGAAAGGATTCACAAAGCACGAGATTAGGAAAATGACCCAAACAATGAATAAGACGTTTGGATTAAATCAAAAAATAAAATGAAGAGCGAAGTAACTTGCTACGAATGTAACAAAAAGGGTCATTACAAGGCAGAATGCCCAAATTAGAAGAAAAACAAGAACAAGAAGAAGGAAAGCACTAAAAGCTACGTGGGATGAATCATCTTCAGAAGATTCTGATGAAGAAGAACAAGCTCAAACAAGCTTTCTAGCACTACCGGTGCAAGACCAAGTGATCAAAACTGAGTTCGAGCCCGAGTCTGGATCTAAATCCGAAGTCGATTCCGAGAGAAGCCACCAATCCACATCCGTTTCAGACAGTTCTAATAACGAGGTAGACTCTCCCCTAGTTAATAAGTTGTATTCCTTAATCTATGATTTGACTCATGAACTAGCCAAATCAAATGTCTAGGTCAAGCCCCTCCAAAAGGAGGTCAAAGCCCTTAAAGAGAAGACTGACCTAAGGGTTTCAACTGAGAAAGTTCAAATTGGAACTTCAACTCAAGTCCAACAACTTGAGGAAGAAAATTTCAATTTGAAAACTCAAGTTGAAAACCTTAAAGAATCATTGGAACAGTTCACCTCGGGTTCTAGGTACCTCGATATGATACTTGAAACTCAAAGGGTCAATATACAATCAATCTGGACTCAGATATAAGGCTAAAACATGATTTAAATCATACTTATCATTAGTAAATCGAACCAATAGACAATGAGTCCAAGCATGGGTTTCAAGTCTACTTGACTAATCAAGTGGATTGAACTAACATTGGGCCCCTAAGGATTAGATTCACTATATGACTAGACCTTATAAGGGTTATGATCCAGAGCGAGCCAATAGAAAATTCATTATAGCTAAATAAATTGATTGCCCTTTTTTTTGTTTTCTTTTGGTTTCTGAACTTAGACTGAACCTAGGCTAGATAAGGACAAAGACTTGACTGACACTTGTCCAACCTAGTACCAAGGTGGAGCGAGATGATAGTACGTTAGAAAAACTTGGTCTAAGTAGCCAAGTGGGGTAAATAGTACCTTACTTAGTTTGCTTGGTTAAGTGAAATTAACTGAAGCTACCTCGCCACATCCTAAACTAGTTAGACTAAAGTTTTTCATTAAGTTAATTAAGTATATAATTTCATAAATTAGCTTTGTCTTAGAAAGTGATCGTTGCTCCGATACCTAAGAAGGCCTTTGTGCCTCGCCACGGCCTGGAAGCTAAAATCTAAAATGTGTACTTAATTGATCAATGATCAAACTTGAATCTAACTCAAAATCAATCAAGTTTTAGAATTTAAATTAATATTAAAATAAGAATAAAATTGAACAACCATCTCACAAAATTTATAGGACTAACATGTTTGAAAATCTAAAAATGGTGAGATGGATTTAGGATGGAATTAATTTAAGTTAACAAATTAAAAATGCTTTAATCTAAAATCAATTGATTCAAATAAAGTTGAATTAATCTCTTAACATTTATCCCTATTCAACTTAAACCTTATTTAAATAATTTAAAGAAAACTTAAATAATCTTAACTTAAATTAATTAAAACATAACTTAATAAATCATAATTAATTTATTTATTAAAAATTAATTTAAATAATTAAACCTTAATTAAATAACGTAAACCTTAAATGTTAATTAAATTTAGTGTAATAATAAACATCATTATTTCTTACCTTAAATAAGTTTAACTTAAACTTTAATAAATCCAAACTTAAATCAAATTAATCCAATTAAGTTCATCAAACCTAATATTCAATTAAATTAACTAAGATTTAATTATTCTAATTAATCAGATTAAGTTAATCTAACCTAATATCCAATTAACCCAATTAATTTTAATACAATCTAATTAATCCAATTAAGTTAATCTAGCCTAATATTCAACTCAATTTTAATTAAAAATAAAATTAACAAACTCACAGAATCCACCCACAATTAATGAATAAATAAATCTTAATTAAATAACTCTAGTCTTAAACTTAATTATTAATTAATCCTAATAATTTTAAACTCAATTATTAAGTTAATCCTAATTAACTGATTAATTTGTTTGTGTATTGAGCCACTTAGAATGGTGTGAGATGCTTAGGGTCAACTCTAAATTTTAGATGCTTATGTCAGTGCTTCTATACTCTAGGAACGATAAACTTGTTACTGTTCCTTATTTTTATAAAAGACGAGACTCTTTCTCATTGTAAGAAAAACTCTACTAGTTGATTGTTCATCGGAAGTAGTCAAGAACTAGGGGCCTTGGAGTAGCAACCAGAGTTTATGAACTAAGTAAAAATAAATTATCCTTTATTTTGAGTTCTCATTTTTACTTTTTGAGCATACTTAAAGTATTCAAAATATGTTTTCAAAAACGAGTGAAAAAGCGAATTGCACAATTCATCTTCCTCCTCTAGCGCTCTAAACGATCCTACATATATTAGTTCTAAGACTCACTACATCAATTTGTACCTTTATTTCTTTTGTTAATTATTTTTTCCTTAATACATTCTATGCAGACTTCAAAATCTAACTTATTAAGGAATCAAGAATTTCTTGTTATATTAACCTTTTTAGACTTTATTTAGATATATGTTCTAAATATCTATGCCACAATATCAATGATTTCTCGTTAGTCAACTTTTGTTTTGTACCTACGATATGTATTATTTCAATACCACTAAGAGTAAAGTTCTTTAATCTATATTGCTTATCAATTAAGAAATCATTGTTAATTAACACTAAATTTAAGAAAATACTAAATGTTTTATTTTTAAATAAACATGAATAACTTTATTTGTCCAAATAAGAAATAGAAATTAGATTCTATCTAAAAAGATGGTATAATAAATATATTATTCAAATCCAAAATATATTGATTCGCACATAAAGCCTAAAAATACATATCGTGTCTAATTTAGCCTTGTCATTTTCCGTGTAGATGTATTTTTCACCATCAAACAACAGTTGACTCTTAACAAAATCTTTCATAGTAATATTTATGTGAGTAGTAGTGTTGGTATTTATCCGCCAATTATCAATAGGTGCAATAGTTAAGTTGACTTCTGAACTAACAAAGTTAAGAAGTTTACCTTTCTTAGCACACTAGCTAGTGTATTTGCGGCAATCTTTTTTCATATGGTCTTTCTTTTTGCAGAAAAAATAAGTGAATTTTTTATCGTATTTCTTTTGTTCAATATGGTCAGAGCCCCCATAATCTGTAATTTGTTCACCTTTTCCCTTAATTTTGGTTCTTTTCCTTTTCTTGCTAGAACCTTGAGAAGTGGATGTTAAGTAAGCACTCTCGGATATCTCACACCTCAGACTCTCCTCCTCTTATACACTTTGAGCAATAAGATCATTTAATATTCACTATTCTTTTTGAGTATTATAGCTTATTTTAAAAGAAGTAAACTGCGTGGGGAGAGATATCAAGACAAAATATACTAACATACTTTCACACATCTCAAGTCTTAATGTCTTTAGTCTTGTGGCGAGATTAGACATCTCTATTAGGTACTCCCTTATACTTTTCTTTTCATTATATTGCATTGAGACAAGATTTGACAAATTATAGTTATCTCGATCTTTTCATTTGAGGTGAAATGATCTATAAGTTATTTCAGGAAAGTTCTAGTATCCTCCTCTTTAATTATTGAGTCTCTAATTAGATTCGGAATGGATAGTTTCATGATAGTTAGGCTCATACAATTAGATCGCTCCCACTTTTCAAATTTATCCCTCTATTCTGTAGTCCTATTGGTCAGGGGTGCAGGGTAATTATTCCTCAATGCATAGTCAAAATCCATATAGCCCAAGACAACAATAACGTATTCCTTCCCTTCAGTGGCGTAGCTAAGATTTTCAATCCATGAGGGTGAATTCAATAAATTAAAAAAATTAATACAACAAGAAATATATAATAAAAGTCATATATTAACTTCATATATTTTTACAATAACACTTAATTTTTGAGATTTCATGCTTTAAAAATGCCGAATAATAGCTTCATTATCAATTGTATCAAACACATCTCTCTCAATATATGGTACCAAACAATTATTTACCAAATCATCTCTCAACCAATTATAAAGTGAGATTTTGATTATACTCAAGGATGTTTTTGTAACTCAATATCACTAGGATACTCATTCGAGTCAGCATCAGGAGGTGGTGGAGGAGGCGGAGGAGGAGGAGGTAGTAGAGGGGGAGATGCCCTGTTTGAAGGAGGTTCATCTCTCATCTTCTTAAAATAACTCAACATTGCTATTTCACTTAATTTATTACTTAATTTAATGGCTATCTTTTTCTAACTATTCATAAACAAATAACAAACAAATTTTTCTAAAAGCCCTAAATTTTATATTTTACTTCACAACTACATACAATAATTTTCAAAAATTATATTTCACAATTATGATGTATCAACATTTCCAAAATCGAATTATCCAACTCTAAAAACTTGAAAATACTTTAAAAATAAGTTGAAAATTATGAAAATTCTAAATATTAGTGTAGGTCAATTTTCACAATTGAAATACCTAAATTTCAAATTTAAGGAGCTAAAAATGAACTTAAATTTAAAAATTTCGACGTTAGCCCCTTGTTCTAGTTGATACAATAATCCATCGATCCCTAGAGCTACTTTCTTCTACACCTATTCAAGAACATAACACAACTTAATTAATCAATCAAAGTTCAAAATTTTCAACCATAAATGCACAAAATCGAACAAACAATCAAAAAGTGAGATGGGGTTTCACTTCCACTCACCGTGCACCATAACCTTCGAATCACACTTTAAGTATAGAAACCGAGCCTAAGCTTCCTCAAACTATGATTTTCGATGAAAAGAACCCAAGGCGATGACATGCAAGAAATGCTTCTTGCAACTTTGATGAGAGAAGAGGGCTAATGGGCTTGTTCCAAGTCATGATATTTCCTCACAAAAGTTGTACCAATGGATAGCTTAGGTTGAGGGCTTTCCAAATATGTGACCAATTTCAATTTTTTTAGTAATGAACAGCGGTGAATTGATGGGTCAAAGTCGCCGTGAGAGTTTGAAATTATTTTGAGTAAGAAACGGGGAAAGAAATAGATATAATATTATTTTTTTAAAAAAATCAAGGTGGGGGAGGGGGGTGATTGCACCCCTCCATCCCCATGTTGCTACTACTTCCATTGGACAAAACTAGTGTCGGTAAGTGTAGGGATGCTATTTATGTTGACAATTACTGATTGCATTAAATTAAAAAAATTTCGTAAGCTCACGTCAAATTCAAGAACATAGATAAGTAGTTATAAATTAATTATGCAACATAAAATATGCCTATATACAGGCCCTTAATAAGATATGAAATACAATCACTATAACAAATTTGACTTTCCACAGCACATCATCAACGGCGCACAATTATAGTGTGCTGTTAATAATAGTTTTTATGGCACGCCTAATCAAGTGCGCTGCGGATAATATTTTATATTTTATAATTAACAGCGCACAAATAACAGTGCACTGTGAATACTATTTTTCGCATCATACAAAAATTATACGCTGTGAAAACGGTTAAAAAATATTATTAACAGTGTGTATGGATATACGCTGTTAAAAAGATTTTAAAAATATTAAAAAACTATTATTTTCTCCGCTTTGTTTCCTCATGCTCGGCTAGGTCTCTCGTTTTCCCCCTTCGTGCGCACAACACCCACGCCGCCTCCTCGCTATACCGCCACCGACCTCTTCTCCCTTTTCTTTTCTCCCTTTCTCTCCTCTTCTCCTCCTCCCTCGCTCTTCTCTCTCGGGTCACCCGCGCGGTTCCGCCTGCTCCCGCGACGCACCGCGCCATCTCACGCCTATAGCCAGCGTCGCTGTCGCTCGCAGCCAGTGTTGTTGCCTTCTGCCCCTCCGTCTCCAGCAATTTGCCTCCACTTCCGGCCTAGCGCAAGACTCTAAAGATGAGTCCTTGCATCTGACTACGAAGTAGAGCATCCAGCCATTGCCGACGCCGCCTCATTCTTTTCGAGTCTATCTAGGGTTTGTCTCTTTCGGCATATCAATATCATAGCTGGTAACTATCTTTGATCTCTTCTTTGTTTTTCTCATCAGATTGAATCTTTTAATTTCATTTGATCGATGCTCCTGGAGCGGCACCTCCCTCCGATCATGCTCGAGGTTGGATATGCTATGAGGAATTAGCCTACATGTTTAATTCCTAGATAGAATCTACATTCTGATGCACTTTTCATTCCGTAGATAGTGGAAAGTGTTATGCGTAAGAATTCAGACTGTGTCAAGTCTTTTGTCGCAAACCTGGTGAGTTATTTTTACCTTACTTGATGGTTATGTCCTGTGTTCTTAGATATTGTGCTCAGAATTTCGCTCTTGCAGAATTTTGTGGACCTTGCAGGAAGTGAGAGAGTCGGGCAAACCCATGCAAGTGGTGCTAGGCTCAAGGAAGGGTGTCATATAAATCATAGCCTGTTGAATCTTACAACAGTTATCAGAACCTTGAGGTAGTGCTTCCTCATAATTTTCTACTTCAAGTTTGTTAGCATTACAGTTTACTAATTATGTAGACCTAATCGCCTTGTCTTCGATGATTAATCTTTTCAAGGAAAATGACAGCCTATGGTGTGAAACTTGTACTTATGTTTCTAAGATTGTAGAAGTGATAAAGAACATAAAGAAGCACACATAACTTTCTATCAGTGATTTGACTGCAACTGAATGGTTGCGAAAATCTATACTGCTTACTTGGTATGGAACAATCTCGAAATACATTATTTTTTGCAACTTGTGCTAAGGAAGTAACAAACATGGCACAAGTGAATGTGGTACAAAGACTGACACTTACAATACTTGTTTGGCATCTATTTGAGTGCATACGCTTTTCCTTTTAAATGTTGTGATTTTTTTGTTCAATCAGGTTGTTTCAGAAAAACAGTTGATTAAATAGCTGCAGAAGGAAGTTGCAAGACTTGAAGCAGAATTGCGCACACCAGAAGCTTCTACAAGCTCTGAAGCTCTTTTGATTGAGAAAGAGTTGAAAATTAAGTAGGTAATTACACTGAATACACTGAATCTAAAACCCCATTTGATCTTCAACATATCATGATCAAAAGTACAAAGTCATGAATGTGACTTTTTCTAGATGGAAATGGAAATGACAACACTGAAAAGAGAAAGGGACCTTGCCCAATCCCAATTAGATGAATTGCGTCACAAACTGGGTAATTGTCAGGTAATGCTAAGAATTTCTATTCTAATAGGTGTTTGCTGTTGTATCTGTTGCAATCCTAATCTGTGGATTTATATTCCTTTGTCAGCCTCCCGGCAGGTGTTGGAATCTGAGGTGGAGAACAGGGTCCCAGAAACTGACACCGAATCCCACGAGAACATATTGGGTTCAGAGAAAGGACATTCATCTAAGAGCGAAGATGGTGGAGATATCTCATCAAGGGATGGCACACCGCGCTATCATCGTTCCAGTTCTGTAAACATGAAAAAGATGCAGCAAATGTTCCAGAATGCTGCAGAAGAAAATGTGAGGAGCATAAGAGCATATGTCACAGAACTAAAAGAACGAGTGGCTAAGCTTCAGTATCAAAAACAGCTGTTGGTCTGCCAGGTATCAAAACCAACTCTTCATCTCAATGTTTAATGATTTCTATAAAAAGAGTATTTCTTAACTACTGGCTTGACCTTAATGGCCTCAGGTGTTGGAACTAGAGACAAACGAATCTGCAGGACATGATGCAGCAGAGGGCCATGATAATATGTCAGAACTAGAGAAATCCCCCTATGCATGGGAAGCTCTGCAAACAAAACACAAAGGGAACACTAGCATGGGTACCTAAAAAATATCTTGCAAATGTTAGTGAATCTAGCTTCTGGATCCCTAAAAAGGATGTTTTTCGTATCATGTAGGTTAAAGAAAAGAAGAATGAAGGCATGTGGATTTTGGATAGCGGGTGTTCAAGCCACATGACCGGGGACGTAGGTAAATTCACAAAAATCAAATACATGAAGGGAAATGTGTCTTTTGGGAATAACGAAACATTAAAAATCATAGGAAAAGGAACTATTAAAATATCACCAACTATAACCATACATAGAGTTTTATTGGTTAAAGGCATGATTTTTAATTTGCTTAGTGTAAGTCAACTTTGTGATTCAGGATATCAAATTGAGTTTCATGCTAATAAATGTTTGATTAGGAAAATAGGAATGACCAACATCATTTTAGAAGGACATAGGAAACAAAATCTGTATTATGTGAATTTGGCATTTGCTACTAACTCTTCTATTGAGTGTCTTGTGTCACAAGAAGAAACAGGATGGCTATGGCACAAAAGGCTTGGACACGTCAACATGAAGACGTTAGCAAAAGTGGCAAACAAGGAACTTGTAAAGGGTCTACCCAAAATCAAGTACATCAAGGACAAATTGTGTGATGCATGCCAAGAGGGTAAGCAATCTAAAACATCACACAAAGGTAAAAATCTAACTAGTACTACATTACCTTTAGAGCTATTGCATCTTGACTTATTTGATTGTCATAGTACACCTTCTTTGAATGGTAGTAAATATTGCTTGGTAATTGTAGATGACTATTCTAGATATACTTGGGTGTTTTTCATGAAACATAAGGATGATACCTTAGAGATATTTGTTGGGTTTAGTAAAAGGGTAGAAAATGAAAGGAAACTCAAAATCAACCGAATTAGGAGTGATCACGGTGGAGAGTTTGAAAATTCAAGCTTTTCCAAATTTTGTTTAGAAAATGGTTACAAACATGAATTTTCATGTGCTAGGACTCCTCAACAAAATGGAGTTGTTGAGAGGAAAAATAGAGCCCTACAAGAAGCCGCTAGAACAATGTTAAATGCCTACTCCTTACCCACCTACTTATGGGCAGAAGCGGTTAATACCGCTTGTTATATTCAAAATAGAGTATTAATTCACAGATTTTTAGGAAAAACATCTTTTGAATTATGGAGTGGGAAAATACCAAAAGTGAACTACTTTAGGGTATTTGGGTGTAAGGCTTACATACTAAACACTAAGGATGAATTGAGAAAGTTTGAACCTAAGGCGGATGAAGGAATCCTTGTAGGATACTCATCGACGAGTAGAGGATATAGAATCTACAATAAAAGAACTCAAATTATAGAAGAATCCTCAAATGTGGAATTTGATGAAACTAACAATACCTACCCTAGGAAATCTCAAATTGATGAGGATATACATGCTAAAACCAAAGAAATAACAAAAGAACTTGAAAATTTAGAACTTGAAAGCAATGATCTAGGGGGAGGTAGAGGAGACTCAGACAATGAACTAAAATGCAACAATAATATATGTGATGAACCTATTAGGCCTAGAAATCTAAGGACAATTTGAACCCAAAACAATTGATGAAGCTTTAAGTGATAATGATTGGATAATCGCAATGCAAGAAGAATTAAACCAATTTGAAAGAAGCAATGTGTGGGACTTAGTTCCAAGACCAAATGATAAGACTATTGTCACAACAAAATGGGTGTTTAGAAACAAACTAGATGAACAAGGAAATGTAACAAGAAATAAAGCAAGACTTGTAGCTAGAGGTTTCACTCAAGTGGAAGGACTAGATTATGATGAGACTTATGCACCCGTGGCTAGATTAGAGTCAATTAGAATTCTCTTAGGATATGCCGCTTACATGGGTTTCAAATTACATCAAATGGATGTAAAATCGGCTTTCCTAAATGGGTATATAAAGGAGGAAGTATATGTGGAACAACCTCCCGGTTTTGAGAGTAAGGAATACCCAAATCATGTGTGTAAACTTAGAAAAGCCTTATATGGTTTAAAGCAAGCTCCAAGAGCTTGGTATGAAAGGTTGTCCACCTTTCTAATTTCTAAAGGCTTTAGAAGAGGAACCATTGATCCTACTTTATTTATTAAGTCTAAGGAGAATGATATTTTTGTTGCCCAAGTTTATGTAGATGATATTATCTTTGGGTCAACAAATGATGAGTTTCTAAATGAGTTTATCAAAAATATGGAGATGGAGTTTGAGATGAGCTTAGTGGGAGAGCTTACTTTCTTTTTGGGATTGCAAGTAAAACAAACTAATGAAGGAACACACATTTATCAAACTAAATATGCTAAAGAAATGATTAAGAAGTTTGGAATGGAAAATGCTAAAAACATTTCAACCCCTATAGGAACAAATGTTAAACTAGACAAGGATGAAGAAGGGAAGGAAGTAGACTCCAAAACCTATAGGAGCATGATTGGTAGTCTTCTATACTTAACCGCTAGTAGACCCGATATATTATTTGCGGTTGGGATGTGTGCTAGATATCAATCATGTGCTAAAGAATCACATCTTGCAATAGTGAAAAGAATATTAAGATATATCAAAGGAACATTAAATGTTGGTTTATGGTATCCAAGAAATCAAAATTTTGACTTGATAGGATACACCGACTCTGATTATGCAGGATGTAAATTAGATAGAAAAAGTACTAGTGGTGGATGCCAATTTCTTGGATCCTCCTTAGTAAGTTGGTGTAGTAGAAAGCAACCATGTGTAGCTTTATCTACTACCGAGGCCGAATATGTAGCTCTAGGAGGATGTGTAGCTCAATTACTTTGGATGATGCACACACTTAAGGATTATGAGCTAAACTATACCAATGTAAAAATCCTATGTGACAACATGAGCACAATTAATTTAACCAAAAATCCAGTTCATCATTCTAGAACTAAACATATAGAAGTGAAACATCACTTTATAAGAGATCATGTAGCAAAAGGAGACATAGAGTTAAGCTATATAGAATCTAAATCAAATCTTGCGGATATTTTCACTAAACCACTACCCGAAAATGAATTCACAACTTTAAGAAGGGGTTTAGGAATGTGTTTTGTTGAATGAGTGTTTATAGCATGGTATGAACCAATACAAGAACAATTATATCTCACAAAACATTAAGGTTGACTTTGATTGTGTTTTGGCTTGCTTGAACTCTATGTGAGATGCTAGGATGATACTCATGCTTTACTTGTACTCATGGCACATTGTTATGGCATGAAAAGTATCAAAATATTAATAATAGATCAATTATGAGGATAGCAAATATTCAATTCATGGATATCTTGCTCATTAGTCATAATTGAATATTTAAAATGATTGGAAAACAAACAACAAATGTTATCACAATGATAGACAGTAACAAAACCAGTGGAATTAAAACAATGCATGATATTGATACTCAACATTGCTCAAATAAGACTATTTTGAAGTTTGTGTCAATCTACAAAACTATGATAAATTTTCATGGGAAACAATTTTTCTCTGATAGATATCAGTGAAAGAAATGTTCTCGCAAAATTTCAGATTTTTCTGAATTTTGTGGAATTTCTGGTGAATTACTGAAATCCGACTGAAATATCTGAAAAGAACATTATCAGAATATCAGTCGACTGTTGACATCCATCAGTCGACTTGATCAGTCGACTCTTCAACTCAATTCACTCGACTGAACTTTCTGTGAGTTTTGAAATTTAAGGGCAGTCGACTGCTAGACCAATAGTCGACTGATCATAGTCGACTGAACTCTCTCAAAACACTCGACTGATCTTTCTGTAAGGTTCGAAATATGAAGACAGTCGACTGTTATTACAAGAGTCGACTGTTGACAGTCGACTACCTTATCATCAGTCGACTGAAGGGCGAAGACTTTTATAAATAGCAACCGCGACCAGCTTTTGAATTCAACTTCAACCCTATTCCAACGCCGTCGTTTGCTAGTTTTCTTCTTCCTTCAAGTTCCCAAGGTGTTCTAGAGTAAAAGGAGGTCTTCTTTTGACTAATACCAACTTCTTTTGACACTTTCAATGGAGAATCACTCAAGCTCGAAGAGGTATAGCTTAGAAATCAATCTTTTATGACTATATTTCTTTGAATCTTCTTGAAACTAACTTTATTTTGTTTCCTCACGCATTATCATCATTCATTACATATCTATATCTTTAGACAAAAACTCATGGTCTATAAATCGCATAGAAGGACTAATGTTAAAGAAACCAAAGAGTTACCGAAGTACCCTGAGCCTGAATACTTTCAACGAACTCCTTTTCCAAGGTTTCCCTCAATGATCTATCAACACATCTTTGAAACTTTTGAATTTCACATCATTGATTGTCGATATATAAATCGTCAATTCTTCCAATTTGCCGTTCCTCATATTTACGACCGTCTTGCTTACTATCATCTGGAAAACCTTGTAAATTGTGCCAGCAACATAAATATCGATCTATGTAAAGAATTTTATGTGAACTTAAGACCTACCAACCTTAGCAAAACTCATTTTGTATCCACTGTTGCTGGTAGGAACATTGAATTTACACCTGATTCTATTCGAACCTTTCTTGATCTACGTCCATCTTCAAATCCTTTTGTGTGCTTTCCTGAGGTAACTGAAGTCACAGGAATCTATGGATCTTTTGCTCATGAAACTATTGATAATATCCATGACTACTACTTCAATTGTCCTAGAAACGCATCTACCAGATTTGATGTTACCAAACTCTCTGCTGACCAATATGTTTGGTATCGTATCGTTATTGATTGTATTCTTCCCATAATGTCTAAGAGTAGATCGATGATGAGCATCTCCCACATGACTATGATGTTTGCTCTAGAGGTACCTCTTGACATCGACATAGCACTCAACATATATCACTCAATCCTCTACCATTCTGATCCTATAAATGGCAAGATCTACATGCCATTCGGTCATGTCATCACATCATTTCTAGCATCACAGGATATTGATACAACAGTTGGAACTGTCAAGCGCCTGTCAAAAGACTATGATCAGCTAGGACCATGCCAACTAAATCGTGCTGGAATCATCTACACAGATGGTGGACTACAATGGATAAAGGCAGACAAACAAAAAGGAGCTTTTTCTGAACCAAAGGAAAGTGAGTGGGATCACACAGTCATAGGTAATGTTGAGAGGCTCGATAAATTTGAAGACCAAGAAAAGAAAGTCTTAGTAGAGATTGGGACTCTACGTGAAGAAATCAAAAGCATAGCGAAGAAACAAAGTGAACTTTATGAACAACAAAAGGAAATGTTAAAGATAATGAGTATACTCCACAATACTCTTAAAACTCCTGAATGGCATACTACTGATGATGAAGAGTGGTGAAAACTTGATTGTGTGACAGTGTTGTTTTTCCTTGGATGTTTTGCTTGGTATTTTGAACATGCTTAATGTTTTCTTGTTTATTTGTTTTGTGTTGATGCATTATTTAAGAGAGAGCAAAATGAGAAAATAGATTTGGAAAGGTTTATGATTCTGAAAAGTAAAGGGGGAGATTGAAATTTTTGAGAAATCATATCTAAAGGGGGAGATTGAGAAAAAGGATTGACATGTTTTAAGGAATAGTTTTGTGTGTGAATTTTGAAGCTTTTTTTTTTTAGAATTATGATTAAGGGGGAGTGGTTGAATTAAAAGTGTTTGAAAATAGGAACATAACGTTTAGGGGGAGCCTAGAGGGTTAAACCTAAACTTATACAATCAAACACATTTTAAAATTCCTCAGGAGTCTATGAATATATTCAATGTAAAAGGAATCAAATTGATTAGGAAGGTTGATACAAACTTATACATATTTTGATCACTTTTGGATTTTGTATCAAACCACCATATTTGAGACCAAAATTTTTCAAAAATATTTTTCTCAAATAAGGATAGTCATAAGTAATGTACGTATGAAATTTCATGAATTTTTGACGATCGTACAATTACTTATGCATTATTGAAATTCGTCTCTGATAACTGAAATACAGCTTATCAGTCGACTGTGTCAGACTGCAGTCGACTACTGAGTCGACTGATATATGGAAAGTCGACTGATACTACTGTTTTCAGCCTATTTTGAAAATTTAACTTGCTTTTCCCTCCGAAATAATTGTTGGTGCAATATTTAAGAGGGATAAACATTTGTAGGAAGAAATTTACCCTAATTTGTCTATGGAAACACTTTTTGATCTTTGACAAAAAGGGGGAGAAAGAGAATGTTTAAGTTAATTAGAGAAGGATGAATGTTTAAGGAAATTGCCTATTCTATTCATGCTTATTCATGCTATGCAAGGTATCATATTCAATGATACTAGTCAACACTCTGATATCATGTGATTTATGTTTTCAATTATCATATGTTCACTCTGATATCATGTGATTTATGCTTTAATTATCATATTCTAATCACATGCTTTGCTTTAATGATTTAAAGACCTAACTTAAACAAAGTTTTGCCAAACATCAAAAAGGGGGAGATTGTTGGTGCAATAGTTGCCCCAAGTGCATTGAGTTTCAATGTTTGGCTAAACCATGTTTAAAGTTAGGCAATTCTTATTGATCTAACATGTGTGATGCAAGTTTGCAGGAAAGTCCAAGTAGTCTTGGCAAAAGAAAAGTCCAAGTGGGTAGTCTTGGCAAAGAAAAGTCCAAGTGGGTAGTCTTGGCAAAGAAAAGTCCAAGTGGGTAGTCTTGGCAAAGAAAAGTCCAAGTGGGTAGTCTTGGCAAAGAAAAGTCCAAGTGGGTAGTCTTGGCAAAGCAAAAGTCCAAGTGGGTAGTCTTGGCAAGCAAAAGTCCAAGTGGGTAGTCTTGGCAAGCAAAAGTCCAAGTGGGTAGTCTTGGCAAGCAAAAGTCCAAGTGGGTAGTCTTGGCAAGCAAAAGTCCAAGTGGGTAGTCTTGGCAAGGAGAAGTCCAAGGGTGGTCTTGGCAAGGACTTGACATGACGAAGCTGATGGAAGCATCTCAGGCTAGTGCAGGGAGGCATGAGGCTATGGGAGGTGTTTGAAGGCCGAGGTCTAGGTCAAGAGAAGCTGAAATGTGATTTTTCAGCTTCACCAGTCGACTGGCCCTGCCAGCAGTCGACTGCTCATAAATCAGACGCACACAGAAAGATCAGTCGAGCCAGAGGAAGACAGGAGTCGACTGGGAAGTCGACTGGGATTATGGATAGTCGACTGTCGCCAGTCGACTGGTCTTGGACAGTCGACTGTGATTTGAACGTTGCAGAAAATTGGCAAGCATTTAATGGCATTTAATGCAAGATTTTGTTGCCGATTGAAGGCATCAGTCGACTGGCCCTGCCAGCAGTCGACTGATGTTGCAGAGATTATAAAAGAAGCCTGCACGAGAACAACTCATCTTCTTCGCCATTCTTTCATTCTTTTGTGCTTCTTTTGTGAGCGTTTTTGTGCTCAGATCTCTGCTTTATTCCTCTCCTCCTAGACAATATTTCATATCATTTTGAGGAGATCCAAAAAGGTGTAAAGGTTTCTCCGCCTTCGAGTTTTCGAGAAGGAGAAGATTCATAGTGCATCGGGTGTGTGCGTGCGTGTGGATCCTTGGATTAGTCACCTCTGCGGAGGTGGATACCAAGTAAAATAAACCGGGTTAGCGTTGATCTCTGTCTTTCTCTTTTATATTTTTGCTTCCGCTAATCTCTGTGCAGAGAAAGATCAAGAAAAATCGAGAAACGCTATTCACCCCCCCTCTAGCTATTCAACCGATCCTAACAGCCGTCCATGTGCAAGTAGCCATAAGGTGAAAGAGTGGCTCGGCTGAATAGAGGACTGCCATACCGTCCGTACCCATGGCTGCTGTGGTCTGACACCTCGGAAATAATCATATGCCCGTGCTACCCCTCGAGGCTGCTGAAACCACTCAGATAGTAACTGCTCTGCCGCTGCTGGGCTGCCCGCTGTCACAAGTATACTGTCCCGAATCTGTAAAATCTGCTTAAGTAGCGGTGAATCCCCATGTCTAGCTGTCCAGCCCCATACCCCAGTCTGCTGTAAATATGTGTGATGTACCCACCGTATCCAGAGAGTGTCTTGCTTGTCCTGGAGTCGCCATAGAACCTTTGCCAACAAGGCTCGGTTCCAGGCACTCAAGTCCCTCAAGCCAAGACCTCCCTCTCTCCGTGGTCTACACAACTCAGTCCAGGCAATCGGCGGTCGTGGTGTGGTCCACATAAAGGATCTGCAAATGCTATAAATACGGTCAACCACTCCACTGGGTATCGGGAGAACTGACATCCAGTAGCACTCTATCCCCTGTAGCACTGACATCACCAGCTGTGCCTTCCCAGCGTAAGACAATGTCGCCTTAGGCCAGGAAGTGACTCGCCTACTCAAAGCATCCAATAATGTGGTATAATCTGAGATCCGTAGCTTTTGAGAGGCGATGGGGATCCCCAAATATCTGAATGGCATCTCCCCAAGCTGGAATCCTGTGATCTGCAACAGTCTCTGTCTCATAGCCTCATCAACTCCTGCCATGTAAATGCTCGATTTGGCCAGATTAGCTGTAAGGCCAGCCATCTGGGCAAATCTCTGCAAGCAATCTACCAGCTGTGTGACTGACGTGACATCTCCTCGAGAGAAAAGCAACAAATCATCTGCATACATCAAGTGAGCAATACGGAGTGCCTCACACCTGGGGTGAAAATGAAAATCTGATCTCCCCGTGCAGCGTGCCAGCGATCGGGACAAATACTCCATGCACAGGCCAAACAAATAGGGGGAGATAGGGTCTCCCTGTCGTAGTCCTCGTGCTCCTGGGAAAAAATCCATATGTGCTGCCATTAATCATGACAGAGAATGTCGGTGTGGTGATGCACTCTCTGATCCACGTGATAAAGATGGCAGGAAACTGAAGTGTAGTGAGGACCTCAAGGAGAAAATCCCAATGCACTGAATCAAAAGCCTTCTGAAGATCCACCTTAAGAGTACACCGTGGTGAGATACGCTTCCTAGTATACTTGCGAAGTAGCTCCTGTGCAAGGTGGATGTTATCTGTGATAGCACGGCCTCTGACAAACGCTGTCTGTGCTGGGTGGAGGAGGTGGTCTGATACATCAGCTAATCTAGCAGCAATGAGCTTTGAAATCACCTTATAAAATACAGTGCAGCATGAGATGGGCCTATACTCAGCAACTGTAGTGGCATGCACTGTCTTAGGAACCAATGCTATAAGGGTATGGTTCCAAGAACGAAGTAATCGACCATTTGTGAAGAACTCACGTATGGCCGCAATGAAATCCTCCCTGATGATGTCCCATGTATGCTTGAAAAACTTGGAGCCATACCCGTCAGGTCCTGGGGCCTTAAGGTCACCAATGTCAAACAAGGCCCTCCTGATCTCCTCCTCTGATGGTGCTCTAATGAGGCCTGCCTGCTGCTCACTAGTGAGGACCCTGCCAAAACTCATGCAGGCCGGCTGAAAATCTGATCGAGCCATCGAGACCCCTAGCTGAGACTGAAAGTGCATCACAAACTCCCGGCCTATGCCCTCCTGATCTGTCACCATGCTGCCATCCTGTCGTGCCACAGCTACAATCTCTCTTCTTTTATTGTTCCTTTTGACCAATGAGTGGAAAAAAGTGGTGTTTCTGTCAACTTCCCGAAAGTATGTATGCTTGGCACGCTGCTGATAGAAAAGATACTCTGCATGTTTCATCCGCTCCGCTACCTTCCTCGCCTCTGCATACTCCTCATCTGGTTGCCCCTCATCTAAGACCCTCTGCTGGACCTCCTCCAAGTGTGACTGTGCCCGTCTGGCCCTCTCCTGTATGTGCTGAAAATCCTGATGATTTAGCTTCCGTAGTGGATGTTTCAGCTGGCGTAATTTCTGTCGGAGTCGGTACTGGGCAGTCCCTGTCTCAATCCCTGTCTCTGCATGCTCCCAAAAATCCTGCACTGTCTGTGTGAAGTTCGGATGCGTAGTCCACATATTGAAAAATTTGAATGGCTTAGGTTTCCTTCTACCTGCATCCAATAAAGAGACTGTGCAAATGGCATGATCTGAATACACTCCTGGAGGATGGAACTCTGCATAGCTACTACGGTCCTGCTCCAACCACAAGGCATTGACCATGGCCCGGTCCAGCTTGCAAACAACTCTCCCATTTGTCCATGTAAACTGACATCCCACAGAATGCAAGTCCTCCACACCTGCCATGGTGACAAAGTCCTGAAAATCCGATGTGGCATATGTAGTCACATCCATGCCACCCCTTTTGTCTGCTGGAGAAAGAGGGGAGTTGAAATCCCCCAATATAAGCCAAGGTAAATCCATGCTCTCTGCTATAATTTGCAACCCCTCCCATAGTCGTCGTCTACTCGTGATGGTAAGCTGACCATAGACAAAAGTCACTGCATATGATGTTCCTGTAACCTGTGGCTTAATGTGTGTATGAATATACTGCTCTGTCCATGCTTGGATCTCTAATGTGATGACTCCACTGTCCCAAAGGAGAAGCATCCTACTCCTTCCAAAATCCCCCACTCGATGCTCACTACTCCATCTCTGAAATCTTGACCCTCTGAGAGAGTTGTAGTATTCATCTGTTAACTTGGATTCAAGGATGCAAAGGGCACACAATTTTTCCCGTAAGAAGAGGTTCTCAACTTCCTTTTGTTTGATACCCTTGTTGAGACCTCGTATATTCCATGCTCCTATCTTCATGAGCCCAACGGCCGTCTATGGGTAGACCTAGTCCTCTTCTCTTGTTTCCCATACTTCACATTGTCTGATGATCCTTGTTGGATGCTTGGTTCCTGGACTTCCTCCTCTGCTGTCACACTAGGTTCTGCCACTGCTTGTGCTGTACTTGAGACCTCAGCCCTTATTGGCCAGTGTAGTGCAGCCAGTCCTACAATAATCTGCTTACTGTGGTCAGGTGGAGGTTGGCCAGGACAGTCTTCCTCATCACTGCTTTCTGAATGTTCTGTTGCAGTTTTAGATGGGCTGCAGTGGGGCTGCATTTGGGCACTGTTGTGCTGGGGGTTTGCTCCTGTTCCTGCTGCTTGCTGCTGAGTGAATAAAGGCAAAACTGTGTCTTTTCCTTGTTCTTTGCTTGTGAGCATGACCTCTTGGTGTGTAGCCCAAAATTTACCTTGACATTGTTGTTTACTCCTTGTCTGCACTCCAGAGATGGGTGCCATCTGCTGCCCCTGCATATCAGAGTGGCTATCAGCCTTGATCTCTCCCTCTTCCAGCTCTGTGGCAGTGTCATCTTCATGGTGTAGTCTTGAGGTTAGTGTGATAGAGTGCTGCAACTTTGCTGCAATTGCTTGGGCCCTTTTCCTAGCTCTTGCCCGAGTTTGGATTCTCCCAGAGCTATCCTCCTTTAAAGTAGTATTGACAGGGGTGAACTATCTTGGCTTTCCCTTTTTTCTTTGCCTTACTTTTTGTTTCCTTTTGCTGCTTGAAAGTGTTAGAGGTTAACAGTTCCTCTAGTGGTGTATCATATCCTGAGCCATAATTTGAGTCTGATGTGTCTGCAGTTTGTGTGGTTGTCTGGTTCAGATTCTGTTAGGTAGACTGTCACAGCTTTTTCCTTCTTTGTGCCAAACGTGCCAGATTGCTCTTTGCCTGAGTTCCTGTTGCCTTTTACAACTGAAATTGTTTGCTTATTACTTTGTATCTGGTTCTGCACTGTGTTTTGCTGTCCCTTTTGCTGCTGTTGTGCCACCATTGCCTGCCTTTCTGTGCTTTCTGAATTGTATTTCTGATATGTCTGCTTTGCCTGTGTAGATTCAGATATTTTCTTCATTTGTCCACCATCAGCAGCTGTGGTTTGTTGACCCGGCTGGTTGGAGATAGCAGTGTCTTTAGGTTTCTGGAAATACACATGCTCCAGCTGTCTTTGTGCCTGCAAGCTTGTTTCAGTTGCTATTGTAAGTCCCACACAGTGTTGCTGCATTGCAGTCAGACCTTCCCTAGCAATTGAACCAGTTCTCTGGTAGGTTGTCTCCCAGTTGCCCCTATATTGTGAGTGCAATTCCGTGATGTTTGAGTGTTTACCCGATTTCTGTTGCTCCTTCCTTGCCTGGTCACATGACTCTGTTGCTTTACTGATGCCATTAACCTCCTCAACCAACACCTGTTGTGCACTATTTGCATCCTGCTGTTGCTGCACATTTCCAGAATCCTGGTGTACAGAAACAGTATCTGGCTGTTCAGAATTCACAACCTGTTGTACATTTGCAGAGCCCTGCTGGTTAAAAGCTGGAGTGGTACTGTGAATATTTGGTGCCAAGTCTACTGCTTGCTGTGTTTGGTTTGATGTTGTGATGCTTGTAGTGATTAGTGGGACAGTCTGCTGTTTAGTATCAGTGGCATGTTGCACAATTTCAGGAATCTGCTGCTCAGTATCAGTTTCAGTGTCAGAGTGTGCATTTGCAGGAATGTGCTGTTCAGTGTCAGCATCAGTGGCATATTGTGCATTTGCAGGAATGTGCTGTTCAGTATCAGCATCAGTGACATATTGTGTAACTTCAGCAATTTGTTGTTCCTTATCAGAATCTTGCTGTTCAGTATTAGGAGCTTGCCGTGCAATGTCAGGATCCTGTTGCTCCTTTCCAGAATCCAGCTGTGTAGTGATAAAATCCAGTTGCTGTTCTTTTCCAGGACCTTGCTGTTCAGTATCATACCCTTGCTGTGCAGTTTCTAAGCCTTGCTGCTGTTCAGTTTCAGTATCTTGCTGTTCAGTAACATACCCTTGCTGTGTAGTTTCTAAGCCTTGCTGGTGTTCAGTTGCAGTACCTTGCTGTGCAGCTTCAAAACCTTGGTGTTCAGTATGAGTACCTGGCTGTACAGTATCAGTACCCCGCAGTCCTTGTTGAGAAACTTGCTGTCCAGTGTTAGGCTGCTCAGTTATCAGTAACCTGCTTTCCATGTCCATATACTGGCTTTCCAGTATTAGTCTGTACAGTATCAGAACCCTGCTGTCCATGTGCTAGAAACTTGATTTTCAGCTCCATAACTTTGCTGGCCAGTTGCTGAAATGGCATTGTGAGAGCTTGGCACCCTTTTCACTGCTTCCTGAGTGTGATATAGTGAGATGGTGTTATCTGAGATTAGTGCTTTGTCTGAACCCAGCCTCTGCATGTCTGATACAGCCTCTGCAGGTTGTTTTGCAGTCCTGTGTGTGAAATTACTTGGTTTGTGGTGAGTTCTGAATACTGAGTGTGGCCTCCCAGTGGCTTCCATGAGCCCTGAGAGCTATTCCTTTGACTTCCTCTAGACTTCTTCCCCAGGGCATCAAGGAGATGTTGTGAATTGTCTGTCTTATGAGGGATGCTGCAATCTCGACCAGAACCCACATTCAACTGTGTATATGCCTTTGATACAGTGTGCTGCTTGACAGAATGCCCCACACTTCTTGTCTTTTGAATCTGTGGACTTGTCTGTTGCATGGAGGCTCCTGGTTTGGCATGGTGAGATGATTCAGTACAAGTCCCTTTGCTTGAAGTGAGATTCCACTGCAGGTTCCATTTCTGATAACTCTGAAAACTGATTCTGCGTTGACACAGTGAACACTGTTTGTGCCAATTTTCCTGCTGTCTGAACTGTAAGTGGCAATTGCGCCTGTTTCAACAAAACCCCCCCATGAGAAGTTGATGTTTGGTTTGAAACTGATGGTCCATTATATCCGTGCAAGTTTTAGTCCCTCCTGTGGTTCCCTGAACTTGCTGCAGATTGTGAATCAAAGGTTGTGCCGGTTTCTGTAATCTAGCTGGGTTGTGTGCCACGGTGTGGATCTCTTGTTGCTGACCATTTGTCAGTTTCTCCAGGGAGTCCCTCCTCCTGCTTATTACTGCCTTGCCCTTACAAGAGGCTGATGTTAATCGTGGTTCAGTCTCAGGTAGCGTGCCATTCCTTCCCTGATTTTCAGTTACAGTTTCAGTCAGTGTAGTTTGTGTGCCACCTCTGCCTCCATCATGCTTCGTATGGATCTGATCACTTTGAACTTGTGCGTCAATGATCTTCCGCTTTTTGTCTACCTTTTGCCCTACCAAGGCAATCTGCAAGTTTCCCTGTTCTTGCCTGACACCCTGTGCAGAAGACTGCTCTGGTGGTCGTGCATTGCGGCTTGTGCAGTTCAATGTGTAGTGACCCAGTAATCGACATGTGGTACAGAGTTTTAGGACTGCTTCAAAGCGTAGGCGTAGATCCACCTTCCGGCCATCTGGTAGCTTCACAGGAAGTTTATCCGGCGGCGGCTTTGGTGATATCAACCTCAACAAGGACGCGTGCAAAATTGATCCTCTCTCTCGCTCCTTGGTGAAACGATCAGTGTAAAGAGGACTCCCTACTGCTGAAGCAATCTTGCTAAGGCCCGTGATCGACCAACAGTCAAGTGGCAGCCCATATATTTGCATCCATAGTGGTAGCTGGTTATGGACAGGTGAGTCAAAGGTAAAACACGGCGGCATAGCCTTGAGGTATAGTGGGCAACCGAAAGCTATGTAAGGCCCTCCTTTGAGGACAGTGTCACAGCTCTGTTTGTCTGGAAATTTGAACACAATCCATGCAGAGTCGTGGGTCATCATTTTGTGTGTCTTCCCCCACCGAGCCGTCATTGCCGTCACAGCCTTCCACCCAGGGAACTTACCCAGAAAACGGCCAATCAGACAGTAACCCACAGTGTCTTCCAGTGCTTCATTGTCCTCAGTTGTCAGAGTGGTTGTATCACCATCCATTTGGATGAATTGCAGCTTGGTGTCATCTGCACAGATGCGATTTCTCGTGAACAAAGTGGACCAGCGAGTCGGGGCTCTACGCACCTCAGTTCTGCTAGCTGCTTGTGGTGCGGCATGTACAGGCGGAAGTGGCCGGGTGGATTGCGGCGCCATAGCCCCTGGTGGCTGGCCCGCCGGAATACTATCACGACCATCCTCCTGCATTGCTTCCTCTGTCCTCATCGTCGATTCCAGCCGATTAGCCTCTTCTCGTCGTAGTGTCGCATGCTGTGCTGCTACGCCTCTGTCCGAAGGCAGTCCTACACCATACGGCAGTGTTTTCCACCTGTGGCCTCTTCCTCCTGCCGGAGGGGCTCGACGCGCCATGCTCACGGAAGGGATGATGAACAGTGCTAAACCCTCCTCCATCATCTGGCCGTTAATTGATCAGTAGAGTCATGCTTGGTAAATCTCGTCCCTTCATATGCAGTGACAACAGTGGACACACGTAGTCAAATTAACTGCCACCTCAGCACTAAGTTCGACACAGAGAGGAATTCAAACACTTGCTTCCATAATACACACAATTTGGGGGAGTTGCTGCATATCGGTTCCGGGTTTACTGAGGATCCACTTGCCCGCAAAATTCAAAATGTTTGCCTTGGGAGGAGTGCGCCAGCAGGTCCTCACCGCTTGATGCGATTGGTCACTGATAACGGTGCAAAGTCAAGGTCAAACCCAGCCTCCGTTACTGTAGATCGTCTTCCTCACGATGGGCGCTGCCCGTGCTTCTGCTAGTGCTGCCTTTCCGATGCTATTCAGGGTGACATATCAACTCTGCCCTCTTCCAAAGATCTTATCCATTTAGAGCTGCAAGACCCAGCCAGAACACCCATTTCCCAAACTCCATTATCCTTCTTAGACAACCATTTTCTCACCTTCGCCTTTCAGTTTATCCCCTGCAAAATCCTCGGACGCTATCTTTCTGTATGCACACGCACTATAGGGAAGACCAGTACAGTTGCCTCTCCCGATTAAGCTGCCGTCGCATGTGCCAGTTCGAACTGTTGCCCTCAGGGAACAAGGGTGGAGTCGCACTCCCAAACAGCCGATTCCGGCGCACACCGACACAATAATCAGCCAAGAGAGCCCTTGTTCTTCCTATTTCACGCTGCTATACAGAGGAGAGCCTTACCTGCGTTGATGCTTCGTCCCTTCACTCGTCCCCTCACTCACCGCCAGTGGAATCACCGTAGTGGGAAGCCGGAGCTTCTCACTCTACCGCTTCCTTGAGAGAGAGCCTTGACTGAGAGCTGATTGAGAGCTCTTTCAATTTTTTTTGATGAAAGGTAAATATATAAATCATCAAAGGAACTGCACAACCATACAGGAGCTCCTATAGCGTCGGCTCATATCATGTCTGACGATATGTCAGATCTGAGCAGGTGCCACAGGTAAGCTGTACATGTGCTCTCATGAATACAATGCTCATCTACATCACACTCGACTCAGGTCTATGAGTAGCAAAATCTGTCTCTGATATCCTCCTCAGGTGGTCGGGCCATCCTCCTGAGAATGAGGGTAGCCCTCCCCCCGCCTGCTCGTGAAGTATCGTCCATCAGCCTGCTCCACATGATGAAGGGTGAGGGTAGTCCTCCCCCCGGCTCGTCGTGAGGTACCATCCATCCACCGGCGCTGTCATCCGCTCGTGAAGTATCATCCATCAGCCTGCTCACATGATGAAGGGTGCGCAGTAGCCCCCCCCCGGTGCTCTCGTGAGGCCGTCATCAACATCATCCGGCGCCATCATCCGCTCGTGAAATATGCACATCAACTGTCAGCATATGGGAAGCAGTAGCCATCCTCGTGCGGTGCTCTCCTCCTAGCCATCATCAGCATCCTGCCATCATCCACCTGTCAGCCAGCTCTGTAGTCCCCAACCGCCAGCAGATCCTGTCCCAGCCTCCAGCCACCAGCAGTGCTCCTCCATCACTCCCGCTCACTTTTAGCAAGTGGCCAGCTATCAACGGATTTGACGTGTCTTTACCGTAGCCGTTACTACGGACTAGATGAGCCATTCTGGTGGACCTATTCACCCTCATAGGCTTTTTGGCAAAGCCTCAGCCATCAACGGATTTGGGATGTCTTTACCGCGAGCCGTTTGCTGCGGACTAGATGAGTCATTCTGGTGGACTCATTCACCCTCATAGGCTTTTTGGCAAAGCCTCAGCCATCAACGGATTTGGGACGTCTTTACCGCGAGCCGTTTGCTGCGGACTAGATGGATCTAGAGGGGTGGATCCATTCACCCAAAAATGATTTTTTTTTTTTTTTTTTTTTTTTACAATCATGCTGTGAGATGCCCCCTAATGTAACTACATGATGTGTATTGTTAGGATCGGTTGGTTCGCTAGAGGGGGTGAATAGCGTTTCTGATTCTTCTTGGTTGTTTCTCTGCAAAAGTGTTAGCGGAAGCAAAATATAAAAGAGAAAACAACAAATCAACGCTAACCCGGTTT
>NC_133881.1:7408475-7411387 GCF_044706935.1 Curcuma longa
GAATATTACATTCAGTCCTTAGACTAGAATGCAATTTATTATGGTACTCTCCAATTATAGCTCATGGAAACCTTAATTGGTCATATAACGTTCTTTTCTTTGGGCCAACACATTATACACATAATTGGTACTTATATGAGTTTTATGTATATGTCTAATCCACAACTCATAATATGTCTTCCTTTGGGCCAATATATTATGCACATGATTAACAAAAGTTATTCCTTATATGTGAGCTATCCTAATATATATATTTGACCTAAAAGTAATTTTTCTTTGGGTCAATTACTTTTAGCATAGATATATATCTATCAATACAAATGCACTAAATTTACCTAATAGTTTTCACTTTGGTGATAGTATTAGTTCAATTTAGTAATAGATGTGCAAATAGATTTTAAAAACTCTAGAAAATCTAATTGAACAAAAGTAGTCAACCCCCACTCTCCTCTAATTTTTTAGTGCAAGAGGTGTAGGGGTATAGAAATGGGAGACGAATAGGGGCAATAACACGCTTGCCACCTCAACGTAAACACACAGCGTTCGCCCACCCTCCCCACCCCCCTCTAATATGAAATTCTTGGATCCGTCTCTTTAGTTGAGTACTTTCCCAACAATCAACTACTATGCTCATCCCCATGACCAATAATCGATTGATAGTAAACACCATTCGATTGATGACAACAACTAAGTGCACCAGTTGATCCAAAAACTTTCTGTAGGTGACCTCGGACACATTAGTCGATTGTTACTGTATGATAGTCGAGTGATGAAGTCACTCGACTATGCCAATCTACTTAAAAACTTTTTGTGCTCTATTTGACACACAATAGTTGGCTATTACTATATGACAATCAATTGATAGCATCAATCGAGTGCAACAATCGACTCAAAATATTTTTGTTCACTATTTTAGGCATAATTGTCAATTGCTTCATTACAATAGTTGACTAGTAATGTCACAATTCATTTTTTGAATCAAACGCGATGGTTATCCTAAAAAACAGCAACGGTTATCAAAAAACTATCATAGTTCTTCATGTTCTTCATGGAAAAATATGAAAAACTAGAAAACAGTGCCTAATTGTAAGTTTTCTTCTTCTATTTTTGACAATCAAGCATTGTTTTATGCTAATAGATAAAAAAACCAACGTAAAATGACCAAAAAGCATCAAAACGTTATGCTACAAAATTGATGAAAATGACATGTGGCTTTGAATCCTAAAATCAAAATTCTAACAAGCAATATGCACTCAAAAAGATTCATGCAAAGGATCTAGTTAACATCGAATTTACAACAATAATGAAATAAACAAAATAATGACCATAGCCAAAATAAAAGTGACATAAATGTAGTGGAATTGCCATCGTCTCAGCATCATCTATAAAATTCGGTGATCTTGAGAAGAAGATTAGCAAACAGATTATCTATAGGAACTAGAGTGACATCGTCTTACTCTCCACTCAAATGGGAAGCAGGAAGATCTCATATATTATCTAATCCTATGGGAATCATGTTAGGATCGGTTGGTTCACTAGAGGGGGGGTGAATAGTGTTTCTCGACTTTTCTTGTTCTTTCTCTGCACAGAGATTAGCGGAAGCAAAAATATAAAAGAGAAAGAAAGAGATCAACGCTAACCCGGTTTGTTTACTTGGTCTCCACCTCCGTAGAGGTGACTAATCCAAGGATCCACATGCACGCACACACCCGATGCACTATGAATCTTCTCCTTCTCGAAAACCTCGAAGGCGGAGAAACCTATACAACTCTTTAGATCTCCTCAAGAATGATATGAAATAGTATTTGTGAGGAGAGAAAGAAAGCAGAGAATGGAGAACAAACAAGTTCTCAGAAGAAGCACAAAAGAATGAAAGAATGGCGAAATTCTTCACTTTCTTGAGTTTATTCTCGTGAAGGCAACAACAACAACAACAACAACAACCAAGCCTTATCCCACTAAGTGGGGTCGGCTATATGGATCCTTTTACGCCATTGAGCTCTATCTCCTATTATATCATCATTTATATTTAAATAAATTTTATCTTGTTTTATTGTCGCTAACCAAGTCTTTTTTGGTCTACCTCGCCCTCGTTTGATATGCATATTTGTCATAGTTTCACACCGCCTAACTGGAGCATTTATCGGTCGTCTAAGTACATGTCTGTACCACCTTAAACGAGTCTCACGGAGTTTTCCCTCAATAGATGCAACTCCAACTTTCTCTCTAATGCTCTCATTTCTTATTCTGTCCATCTTCGTATGTCCACACATCCATCTTAACATCCTCATCTCTGCAACTCTCATCTTTTGCTCATGTGCTCGAGTCATAGCCCAACATTCAGCGCCATATAACATGGCAGGTCTAATTGCCGTTTTATAGAACTTTCCTTTAAGTTTTAGAGACACTTTACGATCACATAAAACACCTGATGCTCTCCTCCACTTCAACCATCCTGTTTGTATTCTATGTAAGACATCTCTCTCAATCCCTCCATCAGCTTACAAAAATGATCCTAAATATTTAAAACTCTCAGTTCCAGACAACTCATCATCTCCTATTTTAATACTTGTCTCATTACGTTCAATATTGCTAAACTTAAATTCCATATATTCTGTCTTTACTCTACTAAGCCTAAAACCTTTCTCTTCTAGTGTTTCTCGCCAAGATTCTAATTTAGCATTTACTCCCTCACGTGTCTCATCTACCAATACAATATCATCTGCAAATAACATACACCATGGTACGGTATCTTGAATGTGTCCAGTAAGTTCTACAACATCAGTCGACTGCTGGCAGGGCCAGTCGACTGATGCCTTCAATCGGCAACAAAATCTCGCATTAAAGCACATTAAATGCTTGCCAATTTTCTGCAACGTTCAAATAGCAGTCGACTGTCCAAGACCAGTCGA
>NC_133881.1:7411487-7446700 GCF_044706935.1 Curcuma longa
ACAAGTAAGAAACAATATTATGTAGCACTCTCCACAATCGAAGCTGAATATATTGCTATGGGAGAATGTGTTTCACAATTATTATGGATAACTCACACCTTAGAGAACTATAGACTATCATATAAAAATGTTCAAGTCCTTTGTGATAATGTAAGCACTATAAATCTAACTAAAAATCCAATTCATCACTCTAGAACAAAACACATTGAAGTGAAACACCATTTTATACGTGATCATGTAACTAGGGGTGATATTGTACTTAATTATGTTGAATCTAAATCAAATCTAGCTGATATTTTTACTAAACCACTTTCCGAAGCCGAATTTAGTTACTTAAGATGAAAATTGGGAATGTGCTTCGTAGTCTAAGAAATCACTCCATGATCATTTTTGACCCTTAACTAGAATGAATCTCTCACACACATAAGAAATACCTTGTTTGTGTATTATGCAACTTAGATTGGATGAGATGCTAGGACCATCCATTTGGTTCATAATGCTTGTTATGATGCATTACTTTGAGCTAAAAGATAGAATTTTTACGAATCATTCACCATGGGGAAGACCAATACAAAATTAATGTGTATTTGGTTCGAAGATCATGGTTGTACATTCCATATCGACTATCTCGATCTCTTACTTTGATTTAGGCTCATTGTGAAACCCAATGTTAGTTCTTTCAGCGATTCACTCAACTGATACGAGTTATCAGCTGACTGAACTCATATCAGTCGATTGTTTCAGAAATTCAGTCGACTGATAGAGTGAAATCTAGACACATAACCAAATTGAGTCGACTGGGTTTTAAATTCAGTCGACTAACCTAGATACAGAAGCAAAATTGACTCGATTGGAATTTCATTCCAGTCGAGTAACCTAGTAAATCTTTGATACAGAGTCAAACGAACTCGACTGGGTTTTAAATCCAGTCAACTGACTCAGATACAGAATCGAAATGGACTCGACTGGAGTTCCATTTTAGTCGACTCACCTCTATTCAGTCGACTGATTTCAACTCAGCGTGTTTTAAAATCACGCGAACCTCGCAAAACCTAACCCTCGCGTTTCATTTCCCAAGTCGATTGTGCGCTTCCCTTCTCCGGCGAATCCCTCTTTTCGGCCACGCCCATGTTTCGGCTATCTCCGGCGACGAACCCAGCCCTAGTCGTGCCTTGCTCCGTGTTTCCCCTACTCTGCACGCGCCGCAGCTTCCTGCGTACACCTCTTCTTCCTCGTCTGCTTTGGTGAGCAGTAGTAAACTCTAACTTTTTGGCCTCTATTTTTGCTTCCTTTGGCCTCCGGTTTAATCGTAGATGATTACCTCTTATCCTAGGTGATTACTCCTCTCTAGTGAGCGCACCACTGTTGCTTGGATCCCTTCACAGCCATGGCACTGAAGTATACCCCTTTTCATTCTATTTTTAAAATTTTTTTTAATTCGTATCATATTGTTGTCACTAATCCTTTGTTTTGTTGTTGCATTCATGCATTCATGTAGAAGTAAGACTAGGCGTGTTGAGGGTGGTGAAGGTTCTTCTAGGGCCTCTTCAAAGGGGAAGGGTCCTGCTGAACACCCTAAAAACTTCAAGATTATACCTGCTAGGTTTTTGCATGAGCGATTCTTCCGAGACTATTATCCTGATATAATTGAAATCATTGCTAACTACCAGTTAGCCACCATTCTCTTCTGTACTACCACTATCAATCTAGACTTAGTAGCTGCATTTTATGAAAACCTCCATTGTGTGAGTGATAAGTTGCTTCTCTATCATACCCGTTTAGCCAAGCGGGATCTTGACTTTTCACCGGCTATTTGGTGTAGTTTTCTGGGTTGTCGTCTGGCCGACAACGCATTTATCTGTTACCTGATTCTTCACGAACCCCTATCTGCTCCATTTGATCATCTTATTGTTGATGTTATGTTTGACCATTTCTTTCACTGAGCCCGACCACCGCATAGAAAGATATTTTCTGCCCAGGGTCTTTCGGCTCCAGACAATATTCTGTATAAGGTCATCGTAGGGTGTCTACTCCCTCTAGTCACGCGTGGTCAGGCATATGTTAGGTTTAGTCATCTCTTTCTCATGTATGCCCTTCGTCAGAGATTGGAGGTTGACATAAGCCTACAGATCTTTCATTGCATTATCCACTACACCATGCCTATTTAGAAAAAGATTCACATGCCTTTCCCCCACCTTATTACAGCATGGCTTGCATCTTTAGGCATTGATGTGGCTAGGTACAAGGCCAACATCAAGTCTCTCACAGATTATGACGGCCTTGGCCTAAGAAACTTCTCCCTAGCTGGGATGAAGAAGGGCTATCGTCCATGGAGTGGGAGGACGACCACGATTATCACCTCGACAAGCTTGGCGATGATGGGGCAGAGGAAGCAACGACAATTGAGGGAGTAGAGGAAGCTGCGGGGGTTGAGGAGGCACCAGCTTTGCCAGCTCCAGACAGATCTGATGACGATGAGTCTGAGGAGGATATGGAAGCCTACCTGGATCGAGCATTTGTGTCTGAGGATACTCGATTTGAGGAGTTACATCTCGAGATTTCCAACCGATTTGATGCCATTGAGGGGTCCGTTGCTCATCTGACCTCAATGTTTCAGGCTTGGATGTCCGGTCATCCTCCTCCGCAGACTTCTACCTCCGGTAGGGCACAGGCTAGTGACGATCCTCCATCCGTGGATCTTGATTTATTGTCATTTCAGATGTGTTAGTTATGTTACTGATTGATGTATGATTGTACCTTTGCTACATTTCATTTCTGAGTACATGTATGACTTCTACCTTTGTTAGATTTCATGATTGATGTATGACTGTTTCTCTACTGTATCTCTTGTTTAAAGCACTTGTATGTGAGACTTCTTTTGGAAGTAATTTAATGGTTTATTTTCATATGTTTGCGTGTATTGTGGATGAGTATTGTCTATTTTCGTGTGTTTATATACACATACATGTTCCACTGTCTTGATTGCTATATGTGTGCTACAAGTACATCCAGATATATGTACATGTGCTACTTTGTATTCTCTATTTTGATATTTGTCAAAGGGGGAGAAAATCGTGCTCTAAAGTTGTTAAGTTGTCAAATATCAAAAAAGGAGAGATTGTTGTTGCAATCATGCCCATAAGTTATATTTTGATATTTTGACATCAATAAACTTTAGAGCACAAGATGAGAAATCTAACTTGTGCGTCAAGTGTGCAGGAAAGTCCTTGCAGGGTAAGGCAAGTGGAGGAAAGTCCTTGCGGGTGAGAAGACCAGACGTAAGGTAAAAGGAAAGTCCAAGAGAGTCGAGGAGCAAGATCTTGGCATCAGAAAGTCCTTACAGGGTAAGACAAATCGTGGAAAGTCCTTGCGGGTGAAAAGACTGGACGTGAGGTGAAAGGAAAGTCCAAGAGGATCAAGAAGCGAGCTCTTAGCACAGGAAAGCCCTTACGAGGTAAGGCAAATGTCGATCAAGAAGGTCGACGACCAGACTCTTGATCAAGCGAGGAAAAAACTCAGTAAGATTTTATTTCAACCACTCAAAACTGGTGTCAGTCGACTGGTATGGTAGGACTAGTCGACTAATACTAGAATACTACGCTTGATACTCTAACCTAGTCGACTGCAATTCACGCCAGTCGAGTCATTTTCACTGCTCAGTCAACTGAACTTGAAGACCAGTCGACTGAAATTGCTTTGAGAGCAAACAGAAGAGAATCGACTCGACTGGATCTTCACATCAGTCGATTGGAATTGATAGACTCGACTGGATCTTTACATCAGTCGACTATCGTTGGTTCGGAAGCAAACAGAATGTAAAATGACTCGACTGATCATTCACATCAGTCGACTGAAGGTAAAACCAATCAACTGATGGAAAAAGTCAGTCGACTGAAATTTAAAATTCTAACAAAAAATAGGCGTGACTTCAGCAGTTCAGTGGTCGTTTTCTGGGTTTGACTAAACCAGTCGACTAGGAGGGAAAACCCAGTCGACTGATGACTTAAAAACTGAATTGGTTTAAATAGTGAGAGCACTTCATGGAAGGCACAACCAACACTGTTTATGCTCCAAGTGCTTGTGCTCTAGTGATCAAGAAATCAGCTGGTGTTCATCCACAAAGCTTGGAGCAACCTCTTGAAGAAGAAGAAGCATTCTCATTATATAACCTCTCTTCCCTTCTTCTTCTTGATATTGCTTAGTTGTTTGTATACAACTTGTAATCTGTTGTAAGAATATTTCACTACTAGAAAAATGCTACTTAGCGGCAGTTTAAAAAACCGCCGCTATTTTTTGTATTTCCCGGCGGTTTACATTAACCGTCGCTATTTTTTGTGTTTTCCGGCGGTTTATATTAACCGCCAAAAAATGAATTATTTAGCGACGGTTTAAATTTTGATTTGCGGCGGTTTAATGATTTGCGGCGGCTTAAAATTTAATTCGCGGCAGTTTTAAAATTTTCGCTGGGATTTTTTTTTTGCGGCGGTTTTGATTCAATTAGCGGCGGTTTATAAAATCCAAAAATTTGCGCGGCGCGATTTCTCTTAAGCGGTCAAGATCTCACGGCAAAAGTTTCTTTAGGTTTTTATTTAGCGGTGTGCACACAGCGCCTCACGCCGACATTTTTACCTCTTCGCCTTGGTCGCTACCGGCGCACACAGCACCTCTTCCTCTTGCTCTCTAACGGCGCACACTACGCCTTGACCTCCAAAACCTAACCAAAAAATCCTGTTTCTTTGCCCTCTGCGACCTCTTCGGCGATGTTACAGAGCAAATCATTTGCGAAGAAAACGAAGCAAGGCCGCGTGATCAAGGTTCCCTTTCCTTCCCCAAACCCTAGTTCTACTCCTCTTTCTCTTCTTTTTTTTCTTATGTTTCCGTTGCTCAAGTGGTGAGGGAACACTAGTTGAGGGATGACAGGTTCAAGTGTGGGAGTAGCTGGATCAAGTGTTAAGGAGGGGGTTGAAAAATTGGAATCAGCTAAAGCAGATGTCTTTTTCAGAATAAATTGGGTGAGTAGGGACTTGGCTTTTGATGAACATTCACTGCATTAACTGTGATTACAGGTTCACGAGCATTTGTTGTAATCTAATCGCAGACCCCATGTGGGAAGAGCCCCCTCCAATGGTGATATTATGGAGCATGAATGATCTTTCAAGGCTAGCACTAGGGAGGTCTGAAAATGAAGCAAAGGAACAAGGGAAAGTTGATATTTCACAATCAAGGTATGACCATTTGTAATGTTTGCTCTATCATCACCTCAAGTTCTCTCTCTGTCGTGTTGTTGATATGTATAAATAATAGGACTCTTACATGGCTCTTCCACCATCTCAAAGACATGGAGGAATCAATCAACTCGTCTGTGAGCAGCCTACCCTGCAGCTCAGAAGTGAGTGGATGGACCATGTACTTGGAGGACTTCATGGCAGCAGAGGAGAAATCTCAGGTTGTGAGTTGCTCTTCCATCATCTCTGATGCTGCTCCAGCTTCATCAACAGTAGTCGATGTATCAGGAGAAAGCAGAAAACTGAGACTAAAGAGGGAGAAGGAGGATGATTCTTTGCAAGATACTGCTTCCTCATCGTTTAACAGTCCCAGTCCCAAGGTTATATAAAACCTTTATTTATATTTAGTTAAAATCCAACTTACTTTAGGATTATGTATTCATTTTAATTTTCAAACAGGTTGCTGAAAATGATCACAGCCTTGAGGGGGGCATACCTAAGGTATTATTTTTCAGCTATCAATTAATCCATAATATGTTTTGCTAAATTTGTTTTTAATAAATGAGTGTTGCATTTCATGTCATGACTCATGAGTGAGCAAGAACTGAAAGAAGCTGAAGCTGAATCCAATTTTATTGAGGGAACTGAAGGATGTCTGGTGCTGAAGAATACTTGTTTAGTTCCTTTGTCCAGGCCTTTGATCTGGATGATTAACAGTCATGGGAGCTCTTTAATTAGTTGAAAAGGATTCTATCAAAATTGTGCTGAAAATGATTTACATGTATAAAAGAAATTCAAGATGTCTTTTTCAGAATACTATGCATGTATATATTCATGGAGATGTGCATCTTGAATTGTTCTTAATTAATTCCTACGTGGTTTTGGTTTTTGTAGGTAATAGCAGGCTATCTATTAGAGGAAGAGATAAGTGAACTGAGCGAGATATTCAAGAGTATGGACTCTGACAATAGCGGATCGATAACACTAGAAGAACTGAGGAAAGGTCTTGCCGATCAAGGATCAAAGCTCTCAGAGAGAGAACTCACATTGTTGATGGAAGGTGTAAGCTGTACAAAGTGAAGCGCTCGATGTAGCTAATTCAACAGGTGGAATTCATTTCTGACCTTTGTTATTGGTTACTCTATGTGTGTCAAAATTTTGATTTTTTTTTCTATGACATCATTGATCTTCTTCTTGTACTGTTCTCAGTTGGGCATCTACTTTGTGATAGGTTTATTTAATATCAACTATGGAACTATAGGCAACATTAGTATAGGCATATGTTGATCAATCTGCTATATTGATCTCCTTGGTCATTTCACCTATATGGATCTCCTTGGTCACTAGCAATTACTAGTGATCCTCTTGTTATATGATGAGCATCCCTTAGAACCATAGAAATTACTGTGCTAATCTGAATGTGTATGTCTCCTATCCCCTAGATCTGAATGTGTATGTCTCCTATGCCCTAGAACTTGCTGAGCCCCCTTTTTTTATGCCTTATTTAATAGTCTTTTTTAGCACCTACTATAGCGTGCTTTTAATTTAATTATCTATTATTGAATTAGATATTGACAAAAGTTGGATTTTGAAGCCGCGAGATACTCCCGAATATATAGATGGATTATTGAAATTTTTGTGTATCTTGGTGTATCTGAGATCGAATAAATGCTAATGTTGTATGTATCTTGGTGTATCCCTCAGCAAATGGAAAATAAATAGTAGAATAACATATCTGAGATTCATGTAAGCATCTTGGTGTTGCAAATAGACACATTTGAGTGTTATTGTAGTATTGTTGATGTATTCTGTTTATGGGATTAGCATTACAATCGCTTCTGTTTTCGCTGTTACTTGCCCCTGACACGCTGTTACAATTTCGCATTAGGATGTGATTCCAATCATCTATTATTTCTTTTTTGTAATTTTTTTAATGTGTTCTGCAATCATATTAATTAACTTCTATGTTTCCTGTAGGATACATTTAGGAGCTCTACCTCAACGCTCGGCGCCCCGTTTATTCTCTATTGAAGAGGTGACCCTGTTGGACATGAGTTGGGACATGAAAGCTAGAGAGATTTCTCAGTTTTTTTTAACCAAGCAAACTTTCAGTTTTTTTGTAACTTAAATTCACTGTATGTGATTTGACATCTGACAAATTTGATATCCGTGTGTAATGACTTATATTTGTTCATTAGTTTTGCAAGAAATTAATGCAAGTAAAATTTTCAATTTATTACAATTTTTAGTTTAATTTTTCTATTTATTTGTAAAAATCATCGCATGCTGAAAATTCTGTAATTGCACACTCAAAGCTAAAACTGTCGGGAAACCATTTTGCGGCAGTTTTAGCAAACCGCCGGGAAAACCTTTTTGCGGCAGTTTTAGCAAACCGCCGGGAAATCAATTCGAACCGCCGTAAAAAATAAACCGCTCGGGAAATCATTTCTAACCGCCGTTAAAAAAACCGCCGGGAAATTATCTCGAACCGCCGCAAAAACAACCGCCGAAAAATCATTTCTAACCGCCACTAAACAAACCGCCGGGAAATATTTCGAACCGCCGCAAAAACAACCGCCGGGAAATCTACTTTAGTGGCGGTTATTCCAGCGGTTCTCTAAAACCGCTGCTAAATGGTTTAACGACACCAGTATCAGCGGCGGTTTACCAAACCGCCGGGAAATGATTTTGTGGCGGTTCCAAACCGCCGCTAAACGATTTTAAAACCGCCAGGAAATCCTTTTTTTCTTGTAGTGTTAGGATATAGGAGCTCAGTGCCATAAGACTTTTTCACTCATTTCTACTTTATGCATTCATACATAGACTAGATATAGATATAGGTTTACTTATATTCCATACCATTATTTTTGCATCTTCTGTTGTTACTAGTAGAAGGGTCCATATGCCCTACTGCCACATTTTGATTGGCTTATTAGACTCACAAGGAGTTGACATCACTGATGATGATACTTTACCTCCTAGTGACTTTAACATGATAGGATCTAGGAACCTTTCTTTAGGTGGTGTCCATATAGATGATAATGGGGTACTAGCCTGGAGGCGACAGCCTCAACCTCAGCCTCACCCTCACCCCCAGCCCCAACCAGCAGCCAAGGACATAGATATTGAGGTCAAGTTAGAGGATCTACTTGGACTACCGGCACCTCCACCTCCACTTACGACTGACCAGAGGCTGACCCGACTGGAGGAGTCCTTACAGAGCTTCCAGCAGACGATGATCAGTCGGTTGGACGGTCAAGATGCGAGCATAACAGAGATAGTGGGGATGCTTAAAGCATGGGGACATCCACCACCACCACCACCACCTTAGTAGATGTTTTGTTTCGACTGACTTGGACTTGACTTGGACTTGTTAGAACATATTATATACTGGATCAGCATGTACAGTTTTTTATTATTATGCATAGCTTAGTTTTTTTATGCAATATTACTCTAACTTTGCTTAGTAGACTAGCAAAATGAAAGTTTTCAAAATTCACATCTTTTTTCTTTTCAAATCTATTATAAATAGTTTTTCAAAAAGTTTTCAAAAGTTTATTCTTTTATTTTTTGAAAATCTATTTTTAAATTTTTTATTTTATTTTCAAAAGTAAAGATTGAATATTTTAGCCTTAGACTAGATTCAATCCCCTAGAAAGCATGTACCTATAGATCTAGGTGGAGCATCTCACAAAGCACACTAGATACCTTATTTATGATTGTAAAACATAGACTAGTGTGTAGGGGTGTAAATGAGCTAAGCTACTCACGAACTATTCGAGTCTCGGCTCGAAAAAAAGTTCGTTTGAGTTCGTTCGATTAAGTTAATGAGCCGAGCTCGAGCCTGATTTCGAGCTCGAAAATATTATCGAGCTGAGCTCGAGCTTAACAGTATTTGGTTTGTGAGCTCACGAACATATTCGTTTAAAGGCTCACGAACGTGTTCGCGAACATGTTCGTTTAAAGGCTCACGAACGTGTTTGTTAAGAGATTTGCGAATATATATATATATAACATGAATTATAAATATTATATATTAACGAGCCAAGCTCGAACTAAGCTCGTTTAACTTTTAAACGAGCTATTTTTGAACCAAGCTCGAACTGAATTTGTTTAATTTTAAAACGAGTCTTTTTCGAGCCGAGCTCGAGCCGTTCGTGAACTATTTAATTTCATTACGAGCCGAGCTCGAGCTTAAGAATTAAAGCTCGAATCGAACTCGAGTCGAACTCGATCTTAGGAAAAACGAACCGAGCTCGAGCTCGAGCCTCTTACTGTTTGGCTCATTTTGGTTCGATTACACCCCTACTGGTGTGAGATGCATAGGATTCTAGCCTAAGTAAAAGATGCTTAAATCAGTGCATCGAACCTTACTTGAGCTTTAAAATGTAATGATCAAGTTAAGTGTTCCTAAACCTAAAGCTTAATGGAATGATACACTTAAACTTGGCTAACTGGGTCAAGCTGCTACTTTCTAGTAGTTAGCTAAAACCCAAGTTGGGCACTCGCCCCATGGATAATATTTTTTTGTCTATCTATTTTTATCTATTAAAGCTTGGACTCAAAACTCTTTAGGTTTTATTTTGATTATGTCAAAGGGGGAGAAGTTATGAGTTTCAAGTTTAAGTATTCAAAATTTTTCTCAAATTTAAGTATTCAAAAGTTTTCAAATTCAAATATTTTTCAAGGCTGGTTGAATTTTTTTTTTTTTGAAAAAGTTTCTTAAAAAGCCTAAGATTTCAAAAATGTTTTTCAAGTTCAAATTTTAACTTAGATATTTTTTCAAAAAACTTGAATAACATGTTTTAAAAATTAAGTAATTTTGAACTTAAGCTCAAATTCTAAATTTTTTTAAAAAGTTCAAAATTTTTAGAAGTTCTAAAAAATTTACTATTTTACTTTAAGGACTTGGATAATTTTGCTTAAGTTTAGTTAAACTGAGCAATATCAAGTTCAGGGGGAGAGAACTGAAAAAAATATTATTTTTTAAAAATTGCTTATTTTTTAACTAAGTACAAATTCAGGGGGAGCCCTGAAGCAGGGGGAGTTTGAGTTACACTGATTGCACGTTATACATAACATATTTTAACTCTGTTCTGTTATAAGTTAGTATTGTTTTACATAACTTGAAACTTGAGTTGTCATAATTAAAAAGGGGGAGATTGTTGGTGCGGGAAGCACAAAATGATCGAACCTTAGTTTTGATAATGACACTAGGTTCAAGTTAAGTGTGTGTTGGACTAATATTGTTGATCTAGTGTGCAGGGAGCACAGGTAAAGTCCTAGTTGAGATTAGGAAAAGGAAAAAGTCCTAGTTGAAGGCTAGGCAAGGAGAAAGCCATGATCTGGAGAATCAGGCAGAAGTCTTGGTAAGTCAAGAGCACCAAGTGCAAACCCATGCAATGTCACAGGACAGGGAAGCATGGCCAAATCCAGTCGAGTACGGTTAGGAGACTAGAGGATTGGTGAAGTCTGGGCGGTCTGTGTAAAATACGGTAATTTAAAAAAAAAAAGGGGGGGGGGGTGTTAATGGTAATGGTTAACGGGTTTAAAATCCGAAACCCATTAGGAACCCATAACCCCCGACGCTTCTTCTTCTTCTGTTTGCGTGCCCGACTTCTCCACCCTCACGCAGTAAATGGGGCGACGCCGCTTCTCCTTTCCTTCCGCGTGAAACCGCTGCCTCCTCTTCCGTTTTCTTCTTCTCCTTTTCTCCGCCGAGCCGAAGAATCCTTTCTTCTCCTGGTGGAAACGAAGCCTTCTCCTTTTCTGCAATCGTCATGCTGTCGTTGCCTCTTCCTTCGTGTCCGAACTTGCGCAGCGCCGGTCGTCGGTCGCGGATTGAGCACCGCTGCGTGGAGAAGAGGCCAACACCTCTCCCTTTTCTTCTCTGTGCCCTAGCCGCCACCCTTTGCCGCCGCACCTCTTTCCTCGACCGGCTCTGCTCTGTTGAGGTTTTGCCGCTGTGTGGGGAAGAGGAACACCAGAGTTTTCTGTTGGAGCCGTTAGTTGACCTTGGCCGATTGCTTCTAGCGCTTGGCAAGAGGCATATTTTTGTGCTATCTTTTGATCTGCCAGAACATTGAACCGGATTATGGACGGAGGTTATTTTCGGACACGAACCAGTTTCGAAAGGCGGGTATTTTATTGTGATATGTATAGATTACTATTATTGGCAGTAATTTTGTTTGCTTACATATGTCTATGTTGAGCATTTATCACCTCATGTTATTGGTACCATGCTGTTATCTGCTATTCATTTGGCATATTAGCATCTTGATAGATTTACTGTTCATTGGATATATGTCATTTTATTTCTGTTGCATATTGGTTACGTAGCATCTCAGCATTCTGTCCACTCGGTCGCGCAGTAGCAGTGATGTCAGAGTGCACAGAGGTCACCACCATATCCACGCGACCTCACCATTTGAGTGTGATGGATCAGACGGGCATAGTTCCCACGCGACCTCACATATGGGTGATGGATCAGACGGGTATGATACAGTTCCCACGCGACCTCACCATTTGAGTGTGATGGATCAGACGGGCGTAGTTCCCACGCGACCTCACATATGGGTGATGGATCAGACGGGCATCAGGGTGACCAGGACATGTCATATCTACATGTTGCATATTGCATGATTACACTTGCCTTTGGTTATGTTTATTGTATTTGGTTATTGCACATGTTTGACATGCACTTACAGGAGGCTTATATATCTGTTATGGACTACTTTACATGGTTATCGGGTACTAGTATGTACACTTCTTTTGTTTTTCAGTTATGCATTCTTATTGCCTTCAGTAGATTATACATGCATGACTATTACTGCTAGGGATAGTTTACTATACATGTCCACTATATACCCGCTGAGTTCATTGAACTCACTCCGTTGGATTATATGTTTTTCTTTCAGGTTGATGTCTATCTGGAGAGAGCCGCGCTGCTAGTCCCCCTGGCGACAAAGTTGGTTTTAGTTCGCTTATGGTATTCTGTATGGTTGTTTTGTTATCGTACTCTTGGTGTTTACTTTCATTGTAGTATTTGGATTCGGTATATTGGTTGGTTCCGTAGGTTTTCTCTTTGGTATTCCTATCGAATATGTTTTCTATGCTAGAGTGTGAATCATCTTATATTTTGATATTTATCTTATGGTGTGCATTCGTATGTGACATTGTTGTTACTTTATTTTGTTTATCTATCGTTATAAATTCATAGATTGTTATGGATAGGCTGTGTTGGCCTTATTGTTATATATGTATTCAGGGTAATTACAATTGTTACAGGGGAGATGCTGCCGAAATTTTCGGATAGTCGTCTCCCGGGGCGTGACAATTTATTTGGTATCAGAGCAGAGGTTTGCGAAGTCCTTTTTGGGTCTTTCACTGTTGTCGAGGTAGATTTGGTTTATCTGATACCAATTCATTTTGGTATCAGAGCGCGAAGTTTCCGAGTCTTTCGATATTTACGGATTTGTGGAGTTTATCTGATACCAATTCATGGTATCAGAGAAAAGGTATGCAATGTCTTTCGGTTTTGGTTTTTCGGATTTTTGTATCGGAGTCGTTATTGCGACAAGGTTATGGTTGGGATTAGCGGCGACAGGGCATCTCCAGACGACAATAGGTAAATGTCTAATGTAGCAAATTTGTATCTTTGGTAAATCTTGGTAATAATTTTAACAGAATAGAAAGATGGACATGGTTTAAGTATAGAGATTTCCAACTTCCTCTGATGAAGTTAGTGTAAAAATTATGAATGTGACACTCTCAGAGAACAGTTGTGGAGGCTAATGATAGGTCTCAAGACTTATCATAGGGGTGAAATTCAAGGTTTTGAGTTTTAAAAAAAAAAATATATATATATATATGGATACCATTAACTTGGGCTTAGGTATTTCAATATTTTGTTTTTGCCAGTTGGCTAGGCCTTTCAAGTGAACAGGTCAGTAGTTTTAGTTGGATGACATGCTATATGGTTTCTTATTGCCAAATACCTTTGAAGTTAAATCCTCATACACAATGATTTGGTGAAAGGTCAAGATATACAATCATCTTTCTAAAGGAGACACATTAAAGATATATATATGTGTTAAAATATGGTTATTATAAATAGAAAAAAAAACCTCTAGCACTATTATAGGAGGAATTTTGAAATCCAATCATCATAAGAATCAATTCTAGTTACAACCTTCTATGTCATTGATCTTAATTATTGCTGTGCGTCTTGCTTTGCAAGAACAAAGTGGTTTCAATGATCATCATCTCTATGGCTTGGTATACTGCTCTTCTCTGCATTACCATCTAGAATAAGATGTGCTGTTGAGGCCATTATGTATCCTTTGTTCCTGAAGTTGGTGCCAATGGTGGAACCTGCCACATGTGTCATGTGATGGTGTATATATGCTATTTGTATTTCCTTCTGGAGTTGGAACTCATGCTTTGTGTTTTGGAAAATGCACTGCTGATAATAAGGTCTGATGTTGGATCTTGTTACAGAAAGCAAACAGTGGATTTTGACTGAATAGCAGTCTAGGTTAGTTAAACCACATATGACCCCTATTTGTTCAAAATGTCAGGAGTTCAAACTTATTGTAGGGGTCTCTCATGCGCTTTGATCCGAATTGTGTTTTACATAGCAGTTTGAGGTTAGATCAGTGTTTAGTCTGAAGTAGAGTTATGATGGGGTCTTAACTAAAGTTAGAATAGGCTTCAGTTTATGTGCCCTCTATTCACGCAATGCTACTCTACTCTTAAGTAGAGTTGGATTAATTAATGTAGTATGAGGTTTATCTGCTATTTCAGAAGAAACTGGCTGGTCCGTAACCTTTATCTGCTACTTAATTTAATTTATTCTTGTACATAGCAAGGTCTATGTGTTAGGATTTCGATGCTAATGAAAATAGGGCCCAACCGAGTTTGAACTAGTGACCTATTAATCTGCAGTAAATTGCTATACCACTGAGCTATGAAATATTGGGCCCAAGAAGTTGTTGGATCGTAGATATGGGCAAAGCTATATCATTTTAACAGGTGGTTCCTGTACTTTAACATGTGCAGTAGAAAGTTTACTAGAATTTGGAAAATTATATGTTGAAGCCTGGTGCTTAAGGATAAAGAAATCTAAATTGTTAAATGCAATGTGAAAAAGAAATCTGCATTAAGGGTAAAGGATCCATTCTAACTAAATTAAGTTGCATTATTGCCAAGGAAGGATCTGCAGTGGTAGGGTTGGTTTGGTAATCGATTAAATAAAGCTAAGGCGAAGATGGGGTTAGGTGAGGATGTACAACTTACAAAAGATAGCAGCGTTGATTTTACTGTGGTTCAGAATTTATTTGTCAGACTGTAATTGATTTGTGCTGATTCTTGTGTTGATTTATGGGAAGGACTATAAGAATCAACTTGGGTAGTTTGAGGGTTATTAAATTAAGGTACCATCAATCTTCCTTGTGTTTAATATAGGGCTCACACTAGATTTTTGATCACTTGTGTTGGGATAAATGTGTTTTCCTTACTAATGTGGTAATGCTAACATTGATTTTAGAGCTTACCATTTAGTTCTGTCTCCTGGTCAATGTTCAATTGGAGATTGTTGAGGTAACTATATTGCATATAAACATGGGTTGATTAATTTTTTGTTGTTTAGTTATGAGGAGGTTACCTGAGGGCTCGAGGAGACGATTCGAGCTCGATATTGAGGTATGTATGTAGTTAAATTCAGCATGTATCAAGGTGAGGGGAGTCTTACCTAGACCTTTAGAGGCTTTGTTGATGGAGATAGCTCCCAAGGAACTCTCGGCCACAAGAAGAACAAGAGAGGAGAGAGTTGTTTTCGGTGAGGAAATGGAAGAAGGGAGAGGATTTCGGTGAGGAAGAGTTTAAAAGGATGGTGGAGAAGGGAGTTACAACTCCATCTTGCAACTCCTCCATTAACTTCCCTTAAATCATGAAGTAAAGACTACAAGGTGTCTCTTCACTTGTTCATGTGTCCTTTCATGTGCTTTCAACCTTAAGTAGAAATTCCCCTATCATTTTCATAAGAAAAACTTGCTAGACCTTGTGGTTACCCCATGCTTCTCCAAGGTTCAATCCTTGGCACCTCCATTCTTTTTTTCTTTTTATTTTAGCAAAGCCCACATGAGATAAGCCCATTTAAGTTATCCATTCCTTAAGGCCCATTTTCATTTCTTTTTGTCATTGACTAGCCCATATAAGAGAAAAGCCCATTAGGAAAAACCTTAAGCCCATAGAGCCCATTAGGAAAAATCCTACTAATGGTCCATCAAGGGTAGAAGTCTATTTAACATCAAGGCCCATTTAGTATTTCTACTAAATTTTCCTCTACTAGCATCATTCATTAATATCAAGGAATTATTTAAGGAAAATTGTGGGTGTTACAATACGACCAGTATCCCTTCATCAGCTTTTGTAGTGAATTTTCCAAGATGGTCCTTGGTGTTTAGAATGAACACCTTACACCCAAACACCCGAAGATGTTTAACTGTAGGTGGTTTTTGATTGTTGTAGATTTTTCATTTTCAGTTCTTCTACAAAAAGAAATAAAAATATCTAAAGTTTGATCCTTATGTTTTAGAAAATAGGTCCAAGTATATCTAGTATAATCATCAACAATTACAAAACAATATCTACTTCCATTTAATGAAACTATGGTACTACAATCAAACAAATCCATATGCAGTAAATCAAGTGCGGTAGAAGTACTTACAGCGCTTTTACCTTTATGAACCGCTTTTGTTTGCTTACCCATTTGACATGCATCACAAAGTCTTTCCTTTTCATACTTGATGCTTGGTAAGCCTCGTACAAGTCCCTTCATGGCCAATTTTTGAATGTTCTTCATGTTCACATGGGCCAATCTCCTATGCCAAAGCTGTGACTCTTCTTCTCGTGACATGAAACACTTAACAGAAGCATTAGTAGCACTTTTAAATGATACTTGATAAATGTTATCTACTCTTGTGCCTACTAGTACTGTGTCAAGTGTGTCATTGTGTCTAACTAGACACTGACTTGGATGAAACTCAATTGTGTAACCCGCATCACACAATTGACTGACACTTAGGAGATTAAAGGTCATCCCCTTGACTAGAAGGACATTCTTGATCCTAAGACACTCGGATATTTGAATGTCACCTATCCCTATAACTTTGAGACTTCCATTGTTACCAAAAGAAACATTACCTCTACTTTTCTTTTGTAGGGTTGTGAATAGCAAATTGTCCCCGGTCATGTGTTTGGAGCAACCACTATCAACAAACCATGTTGATAGATGCTCCCCCTCAACCAAAGCCTACACAACACGAAAGATGGATGATTTAGGTACCCAAACCTTGGGACCCAATGCATCAACAATGAAAGACTTAGGCACCCATGCCTTGGTCACACTCTTCTTTGTTCCATGAACCCTAGAAACATGTGATGATGGGTAGCTAGTTCTAGACATTAATGAAATAAAGCTTGATTCCTTAGGTTGATAACCTATGCCGGCCTTGTTGTAAACCGCTCTTTGGGCATTGAGGATCATGTCCAAAGTTTTAGAGCTAGTTGAAAACTTCCCAAGAAGACTCTTGAGCTTTTCAACTTCGCTCTTTAAGGCCTTGTTCTCATCCTCAAGGACCTCAACATGCAAATCATCTATTTCATCATTCTTAGATGTTTTCAATTGTTCTACTTCCAATTTTAAAGTTTTCACTTTAACCTTAGATTTTTTAAGCATGGTAGAAAGGCATGCAATGGTTTTATAACACTTTTCTAATTCGGGAGAGGTTACCTCTTCATCATCCGAAGATGATGAAGCCGCGGTTGAGCTTGATTCATCCATGCTTTCGGAGTCCGATTGTTCTAGCGCCATAAGAGCCACGTTTCTTGTGCTCTTTTCTTCCTTCTCCTCCTCCGATGAGCTTGATGAAGTCTCATCCCAAGTTGCCTTCAATGCCTTCTTCTTCTTGGCCTTCTCCTCCTTCTTCTTGAGCTTGGGACACTCGCTCCGGTAATGTCCTTTCTTGCTACACTCATAACAAGTCACATTAGATGTATCAAAATTACTATCATTGGTTTTACCTTTACCCTTGTATCGTCGGCTCTTCCTCATCATCCTTCTCACAAAGTTAGCCATCTCGCTTGATGATGAGGAGTCACTCTCGTCTTCGGATTCGGAAGATGAAGAGACCTCCTTCTTCTTCTCTTTCTTCTTCTTCTTCCCATCCTTGCTCTTTTCTCCTGCAACAAGAGCTATACCTTTCTCTTTTTGACCTTTGTTAGCAAGTTCATGAAGTTCCATTTCACAAAAAAATTCATCTAATTTAACTATTGAAAGATCCTTGGATACTTTGTAGGCATCCACCATGGATGACCACAAAGCATTCCTTGGAAAGGATTTTAGAACATACCTTACAAGGTCGCGGTTTTCGACCTTCTCATCGACGGTGTGCAAACCATTGAGAATCTCCTTGAAACGACCATGTAGTTCGCTTACCGTTTCATTCTCCTTCATTGAGAGATTTTGGAGTTGGTTCAAGAAGAGATCTCTCTTCGCAATCCGGGAGTCTCGGGTCCCCTCGTGAAGCTCGATGAGCTTGTTCCACAAATCCTTCGCGCTTGTGAACGGACCAACCTTGATGAGTTGATCTTTGTTGATACCGCATTGTAGAGTCACCACCGCCTTGGCATCGGCTTGTCCTTTGCGCGTTTGCTCCGCGGACCACCTTGATGAGTCAAGTTCCTTACCTTCTTCGTCCCTCGGTGGAGTGAAGCCTTCCTTGACCGAGAACCACATGGAAATGTCGGTCTTGAGATAATACTCCATGCGGCTTCTCCAATATTGGAAGTCGGCTCCGTCGAAGAATGGTGGTCGATTGGTGCTGAAGCCTTCCTTCATGGCCATCTCTCTTGCTCTTTAGGGTTGGAATCCAAGCAAAGAGCCCAGGCTCTGATACCACTTGTTGAAGATCGGGAGATGGCTAGAGAGGGGGGGAGTGAATAGCCTCTCTTTTGCTATCGATTTTCTCCTACAAAAACTTAGTACGCAGCGGAAAATAGAAGAAAATAACTAATAAAATGAAAACAATGCAAACACGAGGATATACGAGGTTCGGGGATAACTTGCCCCTACTCCTCGGCGTGTCCGTAAGGTGGACGATCCCTTGATCTTCGGTAGATCACACCCCGGATGAATCCGGCTAGATAATGTCTCCTTCTCGGTGGAGTGACCTCTCCACAGCCAATCTCAAGGATATATGTTAGGCACAGAGATTATAAGAAGAAGATTGAGGCCAATAAAATAGTGAACTTACAGCACAGCCTCAACACAAAAACCTCAAGCAGAAGCTTCCCGAGAGCAAGAGCACCAGCTCCTTGCACCACCTCAGGCAGAGAGCTTCAAAGAAGAGCAATGAACGCAAGCAAGCAGAGAACACAGCACAGCAAGCACACACACAGCCTTGCTTCTTTTTGTTTGTTGTTAGTTCTCTCTACTCCTTCATCTCCTTCTTTTAGTCTCTTCTCTTCTGCTCGTTCAACGGTCGCCTGAGTCCACTGCACACTGAGCCAGTTGCTGAGCCATCTGAGCTCTCCAGCACCACTGAGGTCTCTCCTCCAGTTGCTGGACCACGCTCCTCTCAGCACACTGATCATCCTCCTGTTGCAGCTCAGTCTCCCGCTGTCTTTTACCTGAAAATCAAAGTGCGACAAACTGCACCAACAAATGCCAAACCTTGACCCTCCCTGTTCTTCATTTGAATTCAAACTTCATCTGCAAACTCAGAAGTGATTAGCAAAGCAATATATCAGAGTAGAAAGCAGAATCAGAAATGAGCAGAAGCCCCTGAACACGATCAGAAAAAGACTTAATCGATCAGGCCATCGATTAAACGTCGCAATTCGTTTCTCTGTAAACCGTGTAATCGATCAAGCCCAAGCAGTAATCGATTACCACATATCTTAATCGATCGGTTGATCGATTAAGATATGGTAATCGATCAGGTGATCGATTACCGATCGCTAATTCCATTTCTCGTTAAAGCGTGTAGTCGATCAACAGATCGATTACCATTGACCATAATCGATTGCCCAATCGATTATGGTGTGTTCTGTGGGTTTTTCAAATTCTTACAGAATGCTCTGTAATCGATCATCAGGTCGACTAACCAACTAACCCTTGGTTAATCGATTCACCCATCGATTACACCAAAGTGAATTTGAATCCCATGCAATCTGATCACTTGGTTAACTTGGGTCTCACCCGAGCCAACCACATTGGATCATGTATTCAGAGAACAGACTCCCAAGCCTCCTCTGACAATGATCCGGTCCGAAGATAGGCTACCAAGCCTTCTCCGACCATAGTTCGGTACAGAGAACGAGCTACCGAGCCCTCTCTGACCTAATCTGGAGAACGAGCTCCCAAGCCCTCTCCCACTCCATCCGGTCCAGAGAACGAGCTACCGAGCCCTCTCTGACCTAGTCCGGAGAACGAGCTACCGAGCCCTCTCCGACTCCATCCGGTCCAGAGAACGAGCTACCGAGCCCTCTCTGACCTAGTCCGGAGAACGAGCTACCGAGCCCTCTCCGACTCCATCCGGTCCAGAGAACGAGCTACCGAGCCCTCTCTGACCTAGTCCGGAGAACGAGCTACCGAGCCCTCTCCGACTCCATCTGGTCCAGAGAACGAGCTACCGAGCCCTCTCTGACCTAGTCCGGAGAACGAGCTACCGAGCCGACTCCATCTCTGACCTAGTCCGGAGAACGAGCTACCGAGCCCTCTTCGATCTCATCCGTCATTGGTCAATCTGAATATATTGAACTTAATTCTTGTCCAACTAAAATGAACTTAAATCTGTGTCAACATCAAAACAACAATCGGGACAAACTGCATCAACATATAATTTAATTAAATTTTTATGTTTAGACTCCCCCTAAAGCTGATACTCCCTTAGGGCTCCTTGTTGACTACAAGACAATCTCTCTATGTGTCTTAGGGGTTGTTCCAAGTTAAAAGCATAATTTTTAAAATATTGTGCAAACTGAGTTTTCAAAAAATATTTTTAAATAGTTTTTTCAAAAATGTCTATTGAAAATCAGGTCTTTTAAGAATACTGCCCCTCTCAACTAGACACTTTTCTTAGGATATTTTGGTTACCCACAAGGATTTTTTGCCTATGTGTACGGTTCTTAGACATAGTATTGATCTAGAGGTTTGTGTCTAAGTGTTGGTCAATCAATTTTCAAATATATAATATTTTGAAAACTATAGTATAGATACACACAACACGCATGAATTTTAAGTAAATATTAAATTTTTAAAAATAGTTTTTAAAAAATAGTTAAATAATTTTTGAAAGTATTTTTTAAAACTTTATACTTTAATTGTCCTTATCATCTCACTCATTCCAAGTGCCTCAGTACATGACATACAAGGGTTACCTTATAGATTTTATAAGATGATTTATCAATTTTATCTTTATTAATTTTAAGTTAAGTTCTAATGATTGTTTGACATTGTGTTAGATTCAGGTTTAACTGTCAATAAATTAAGTACACATTTCAAAAATCAACTTCTAGGTCGTGGCGAGGTAAGACCCTTCTTGGTTATTGGAACAACGACCACTTCGTTAGATAAAGCCTTTTTAAGAAATTATAACCTTAATTAATTTCTTGAGAACCCTTGGTCTAACTAGTCTAGGATGTGATGAGGTAGTCCCTGGGGCAATGGTGTTGCGGTAGGACATCCAGGTTGTCACTCAGGCACCTGTGGTTCGATCCCCAGCTATGGTGTATTTGCATTAATTTTTCTCTAAATGGGGAGCACAATCAAAGGATGTTGGGCGTCTGGGCTGGCCGTTACGTGCACTTCCCGATTTACCCTGGTAGCCTGTGAAAAACTTCCATGGGGCCAGACCGGTCAGCCCAGAGATAGTCAATGGGGCTAACTAGGATTTATCATTTTAGGATGTGATGAGGTAGTTTCGGTTAATTCCACTTAGCTAAACAAACCAAGCGAGATACTCCTTACCTCACTTGACACCTAGACCAGGCTTCCTTAACATACTATCATTTCGTCCCACTTTGGTACTATGTTGGGCAAGTATCAAATATTCATATATTCTTAACTAACTATTCTAACTTAAGTCTTAAGTAAACATGATTACATGACTATTTGTGTAAAGAATAATTAAAACAAATGCATGTATATGACAGTTATGCATGAGTCAAACAAGTCAAGCAATTTTTTTAAATTTTTAATAATGTATCAAATTCTCGATTTGATACATTTCATATGGACTCGCAAATGTGTCAACCCACTATGACACACTTTGAATTTTATTAAAATTTTATTAGAATTTTATTTCATTATATAATATTTTAAATTAGTTTTATAATTATAAATATTTTATTATAATTAAGTTCATGACTTACGTTTATTTGAATTTTTAATGTATTTTAAATATTAAAATTTATTTTTTTTTTAATTTTTAAAGTTGTTTTTAATGTTGAATTTTTAATTTATTTTGAAATTTGAATTTATTTTTCAATTTTTTGATTTTAATTTGAATTTTTAATTTAAATTTTAATATTTAATTTAAATTTTAAATTTGAATTTTAACCATTAATTTGAATTTATATTTTTTAGGATGAAGATTTAATTTTAGATTTAAATTAAGTTATGTTTTATAATTAAATAGAACTTGATAATAATTAATTCAATTATTTAAATTTAAAATTTTAAGATTTAGATTTGACTTATTAAAATTTATAGAATTATTTTCTTACATTTTAGAATTTAATTTTGAGTTTTTATATTTAAATTTTAAAATTTTAAATTATTCATTATTTTATAATTAAAGGTTTTTAATTATTAATTTTATTATTTAATTTTAGATTTTTAATATTTAAATTTGATTGATTATTTAAATTTTAAAAATTTATTGTAAAAATTTTTAAGATTTAATTTTAAATTTTTGGGTTTTGAATTCTTGTTATTATTATAATGATCTTGATTATTTAATTTTGAGTAATTAAGTAAATTTGAATTTTCTAACTTATCTTGATGGTTATTAATTTTAGCTTATTTTATTAAATTTTTATTAATTTTTAAATTTATTAAATTAATTAAATTTGAATTATTCAATTGTGGATTATCTTGGTTGAATAAAGTAAAGAATTGATCTAATTTTTTATTTATTTATATTAAATCTAAATTAATTAAATTTGAATTATTAATTATTAATTATTAATTTTGTTAAATTTGAATTTGTTAAATTATTATTTAATTTAGATTTATTAATTTATTTATTTAAATTAATTAATTTTAAATTATTTGAATTGGTCAAATTTGAATTAGTCAGATTATTTAAATTATCTAAATTTGAATTATTCAACTTTGAATTGTTCTAATTATTTGAATTATTCAAATTTGAATGGGTCAAATTATTTAAATTTAAATTATCTAAATTTAGATTGTTCAAGTTTGAATTGGTTAAATTATTTAAATTTTAATTATCTAATTTAAATTAATTAAATTTTTTAAGTTATCTAGATTTAAACTTTTAAAATTATTTAAATTTTTTAAATTATCTAGATTTAAAAATTTTAAATTATTTAACTTTGAATGTTCTGAAGTAGTCAAATTAATATTTTTATTATTTTTTATTTATGAATTATCAAAATTATCTAAATTTTTAATAAAATTAAATCTAGCATGCAAAATTGTAGGGGTATTTTCATAATTAACAGACTTACTAGAATCACATCTCCTAATTCTGATTTCTTCTCTGCCGTCTTCCTCTTCGGGTATCGATTCTTGTAATGTCCGTATTTTTGGCACTTGAAGCACGTAATGTGCTCTTTGTTCCTCCTAGCACTTAACATCGGTTGCTCCTTGATCGACGATCGTGTCGTTCGAGTCTTACGAGTAGGACAATGATTTTTGTAGTGACCTCTCCCTTCACTTAAAATAAATTATATGAAATTTAAAATGAACTTTAAAAATTTTACCTCACTCCCTCTCCATATTTGTGGTCTTGCTCCCGTGGCGATTAGTCTGATCAAGAGCAAGCATACTCTGATACTAATTGTAGAATCTGTGGGCGACCATGTGTTCTTATACGTATCACCCACGAAAGGGGTGAAGAGGTTCGGATTGAGAGAGAAGTTGGCTCCGCGCTACATTGGACCATTTGAGATATTAGAGCGGATTGGCGAGGTGGCATATCGCCTGACATTATCACCGACACTTGCTGGTGTTCATAGCGTATTTCATGTTTCTATGCTGCGAAAGTATGTACCTCATCCTTCGCATATTCTGAAGGAAGTATATGTTCCTCTCCAGCCGGACGCATCTTATGAAGAGATTCCAGTGTAGATTCTTGGTCATAAGAAGCGACAATTGTGGAACAAAACCATTCGACTTGTAAAAGTCAGATGACAGTACTATACAGATGAGGAGGCTACTTGGGAGCTGGAGGATGTTATATGGGCTTGATACCCTCATCTATTTACTTGAGGTATGATTTAATTATTATAATATTTATATACCATAGTATGAAGATAATAAATTTGAGAACCAAATTTTTGTTAGTGGGGGAGAATGTAAAATACGAGAAATTAAAGGGGTTATTTGAAGATAAATTAACCCTATTGGTTAAGGTTTAAGGGGGGGTTAATAAAGCCATTAAGGGGTTAATTAAAACAAATCCTTAGCCCAATTAGGAGTTTAATTGGCTGAACCCATTTAGCCAATTTGAGCCCAATTAACCAGCCCATGTAATATTGGTTTTGGGTTCGAGTCGGGTTAAACTTAAAATCTATTAAGAAATCATTAAAAATAGGGATCGCAATCGCGATCACTGTTCTCTCTGTTAGTACCGATGGAATCAAAATATCTCTACAATGACATGATATTGTCCACTTTGGGCCTAAGCCCTTGTGACTTTGTTCTTGGGCTCTCCCCAAAAGGTCTCATGCCAATGGAGATATCTTCCATCCTTTTAAACTCATGATCTTTTCCATGTGTTTTAGATGTGAGACTATGTTTGCACCCTTGCAACCCAACAATCCCACCCTCAAACAAAGGACCACAGGCCTCCCTCAAACAGAAAGCCTTCGTTTAATGTCCAAATCCTCGACCCACCAGGACTTTCTGCCCCTCGATCCACCCGATTTACTAGGACTTCCTGCCTAGTCGCAACTAGGACTTTCTGCCTGGTATTTGGTCCTCTTGATTCAGATACGGGAGCACCCACTTTCTTTGTTTAAGGTTCAACTCACATGGTTAGATCTAGATCATGGCTCTTCCAGTGATTAGTCTGGTGAAGAGCGGCCTCGCTCTGATACCAACTGTTAGTACCAATGAAATCAAAATATCTCCACAATGGCATGATATTGCCCACTTTAGACCTAAACCCTCATGGCTTTGTTCTTGGGCTCTCCCCAAAAGGTCTCATGCCAATGGAGATATCTTCTATCCTTTTAAACCCATGATCTTTTTCATGTGTTTTAGATGTGGGACTATGTTTGCACCCTTGCAACCCAACACTCTCGAGCTCGCAATCTCCTTTCCTCTGCAATGTGATTTTATTCCTCTTCCCTTCCCCGATCGCGCTTCCCCAACGCCGGTGCCGAAGCTAAGGTGAATCACCAGCGACTAGGGGTTTCAACTGTCGGGGCTTGGTTCTCGCTGGGAGTGGCTGGGGTCGTCGGGTGGCGGCGAATGATGCGATGAGAAACAGAGTAAGCTCGGATTGAAGGAGAAATTGATCAATGAGTTTAATCCCTAGTTCAATTCCTAGTTTAGGGCGTTTCGTTGGGTTTTCTTCAGATCTAGGAGCTCATTGATTTGTTGGGAAACAGATCGGAGGGCGGTGGGTTTTGTCAGTGAAGCGGAGTGTGGAATCAGAGTGGATCTAAGTCATGATTGGATCGGATCTAAGGTAAATTCTTGACTCTGGTTAATCTTGGTTTGGTGATGATTTTTGGAGTTGATCGGATGTTGAGATTATGGTGATTTCGGCTCTGTTGGGTTGGATACTGTGCGATCGAGTTTTCCTGAGTTTGGGTTAGACCTGTTGATTACTGTTGGAACGATTGGAGCTAGGCTTTGATCGAATTGTAGTTACTGTTTTATTAGATTGATCTATTGTTAGGATTGAGATTTAATTTATTTCAAATCTGTTCTTGCAATTATGTTTCGATTAGGATAGGTTTGCCTTATTGATTAGCTTACTATTGGATCCGGTTGTAACAAATAGAATCATGTATTTCATTGGTTTAATTGGGTTTTAGATGATAGGTTTAATGTTGAAATTTATTAGGGTTTGCTTTGTTGCAAGTGTTGACATGAACGCAATTAGTCTGATTAGGTTTATTTGATCCTTAGCTTGAGTCTAAACTAACTTGTATCAATTTGACTTGATCAATTGGTTTAGATTTAGTTGAAGATCAATTAGAAGGAGATTAGCTCGTGTTTAATTAGCAAGAGAATTGGATGTGTTGGATTTGATTAGGTTGGTAGGATTTGGAGATAACAATTGGATTATGAATCCAATTGAATTATAGTTTTAATTAAATTATGGTTAGGATTGCTTTTAGGTAAAATTTAATGTATTGTTGCATTTAGTATTGTATGTTGTAATTTGCAGGATTTTGACTTGTTAATAAAATGACAAAGTTAATATTGTATGTTGTAATTTTCTGGGGGTTCTTTTATTGACGTTCGTCAGATCAGGTGGGTACCCCTGTACTTGGTCAATACATATTTCATTTATAGTGCAAGCCTTAGTATAACCTGTTATTATTAATTGCTCTGTTGTTTTCCTGATTACTCAAGTTAGTTATCTTATTGATATCTTTGTTTCACTCGTTGCTTGATACATGTCTGTTGACCTTTGATAAGATCTATTTGTTGTCAATACAGTCTCAATTATGTATCATTGATCTGTGATGACTTATTCTGATTTATGTTGATTATACCAGAGTAGATGTAGGCATTATTTGATGAATTGAGCATCATAACATCTACATGCTAGTAGTAGGTGTTGTTGGCTGATGTTGTTGTTGGCACTCACCTAACACCGTGTTGTAGTGGGACAGAGGTGAGAGCATTTGTTACGCTATGTTGGGTGCAACCAAGACTGGCTAGATAGTCCTCCTGAGATACTGTCCGCTCCCCACTTGATTAGTAGTGGTTTGTTGTTGGAGCCTGTGCAGTTGTCTTGTCGTGCGCCTCAGTTCACTACACTGGGTGGGTGACTAGGGATGATGAGTGCAGACAGCGACCATGCATGTTGCCTATGATGTGTGTTGCATATCTGCATGTATTTGTTGATTATTTTACTGCATTTGTTGTTTACAACATCTTTGCATGTGATTGTTGTACTTGTTTAATATATGAATGTTGCATTGTACGATATTACATGCATTGTTTGAATTCACATGATTCCAATTACCTGTTAAGTAGTATTTGTTGGGTTGCAAGGATGCAAATATAGTCCCACATCTAAAGCACATGAAAAAGATCATGGAGTTAAAAGGATGGAAAGTATCTCCATTGGTATGAGGCCTTTTGGGGAGAGCCCAAGAACAAAGTCATGAGGACTTAGGCCCAAAGTGGACAATATCATGCCATTATGGAGATACGAACATCCTTTTGGACTCAACAAGTGGTATTAGAGCGAGACCGCTCTTCACCGGACTAACCGCCGGATGAGCCATGATCCAGATCTAACCATGTGCTTTGAACCTTAAAAAAACAAAGGAAGTGGGTGCTCCCGTATCTGAATCAAGAGGACCAGACATCAGGTGAGAAGTCCTAGTAGGTCGGGTGGACCGAGGGGCAAAAAGTCCTAGTTGCGACTAGATGAAAGTCCTAGTATGTCGGGTGGACCGAGGGGCAAAAAGTCCTAGTTGCAGCTAGGTGAAAAGTCATGGTGGGTCGAGGATTCAGACATCAAACGGAGACTTTCCGTTTGAGGGGGGCCTATGGTCCTTTGGGGGGGATTGTTGGGTTGCAAGGGTGCAAACATAGTCCCACATCTAAAGCACATGGAAAAGATCATGGGATTAAAAGGATGGAAAGTATCTCCATTGGCATGAGGCCTTTTGGGAAGAGCCCAAGAACAAAGCCATGAGGGTTTAGGCCCAAAGTGGATAATATCATGCCATTGTGGAGATACGAACATCTTTTTGGACCCAACAGTATTGACCTTTTTCCTTATATATATCATTTGTAGAGACTGTATATCCTTTGATATCTCTGTTGATATATATGTTGTGCACTTCTATTCTGTATTCCACTAAGTATTTTATACTCACTACCTAGACCTTGGGGTGTCTTTATTCTTCCCTAGGTAGCAGATAGGATTATACTTTGGAGCTTGGAGTTCTGCTAGACTGCCTCCATCTCACAGCAGGAGAAATTATCTGGTGGTTTTTACTTCGTATGGATTTTGGTTGTGTTTGGTCAGTGCACTCGATTTGTGGACTTGTAGAGTTTTTGGTGCGTATTTGAGATTTGGACTTATGTTTGTATTTGGGTAGATTTGAATCTTGTTATGTTTCTATTGCGGAACTTTTTGTTATCTTGTGTGGATTTTTTGTATATACGTGTTGGTTTTTGTGCATGTGCTAGTTTACTAGTTTATGGTCGTGTGGGCCTTATTCATGTAGTTTAGTATCTGTTATGTACTTTATAATGTGTGGATTGTGGTCGTGTGGGCCTTATGTTATGTGTATTTAGGAAAATTGAATTGTTACAGGAGAGATGCTATAGAAATTTTTTGGACAGCCGTCTCTCGGGACGTGACAACTTCCTTATCCAATCTTCCATATCAGGACTTCCATTGCCTAGTCTAATCGATTAGGACTTCTCGCTAGTCATTTAATCAAACTGACCTGACTAAACTTAACTCACATCCAAACATCAGGTCCTGTTTGGATTAACCCTTAATCAAACTGACCAGACCTAGGTGTATTGTCAAACATCGAAACTCTAGGGTCAGATCTAGTGCACCTTGCACCAACACTTTAAAGTCTCTTCCCCAAGCTTTAGGAAGAAATGGAGCAGCAACTATTTGATTCAGCTAGAAAGGCACCCTCACACCATTATACTATGTTGATAGACTTGATTTATAAATTCATTTTCCCACTCAATGGATTCAAGTTTTCATTGATTGGCGAGAAAAATATAATTAAGAATTCAATTCTATTAAAAGTTGTCTATGTCATTAATTTTTATAATATGTTGAAACTTTTTTTAAAAAAAGTTATCTTATTTTTTTTAAAAGAGTCAATTAAGTTTTATTAAGAAAATTAAAGTTTTATTAAAAAACTTTTATTTTAGAAACAATAAATTGTGTTATCAAATTTTAAAAAGGGATTAGGATCTAATGAAATGAATAAGTTTTGAGTTAATATAATTTATAATTTTCTTTTCTTTATGTGAGAATTGGTAGCTTTCCTCTTAGTGAGGATTATAACTTCATTCGTTCACTATGTTGCGTCATGAGGTCTCTTCACACGACATAGATTCAACCTTGGTAAGGTTGGAATCACAATGTTAATTGACTGATGAATTTGAAATCACAAAGTTATTGTTTGGATGGATATAGGATTTGAGCAATCGACTATGAAATCAACTAAAGCATAAAATAGAATGATAGAATATTTTTGTTCATTTTTGTCTGAAGGCTAGTCAACTGGGCGAATTGACTAGTGAAGAGCAATCAAATGAGCCAATCGAGTGATGCCTACAAGATGAGACAAAATAGAGACGTTGATGAAAAGTTGTGCAAGAATGGTAACTTGACAAGACATATTAGTCGACTAAAGGTAAGGGAGCAATTAACTCTTAGGCAAAATCTAGACTAATAATAACCTTATAAAAGGGGCCTTAAGAGGGACATTCAAGGGTGCTTAAGTTGTATTTCCTGAGAGCTTCTTCAAGGTCTATGAGAAGGATGTGGCCAAGGTTCTAGTGCTCATCCAAACCATCAAGAAGCAACAATGATAAAGGTAAGGGAGAAGTTAATTGATAGGTGGAATCCAAACTAACAATAGTCGTATAAAAGGGTCCTTAAGGGGGTCATTCAAGAGTGCTTAAGTTGTGCTTTGTGATAGCTTCTACAAGGGCTATGAGAAGGATGTGGCCAATGTTCTAGTACTCATCCAAGTGATCATGAAGCAACAATGGCCAAGGTAAGGGAGCAACTAACTGATAGGTGAAATCTAGACTAACAATAGCTCTATGAAATGGGCCTTATGGGGGCCATCCAAGTGTGCTTAAGTTGTGCTTTGTGAGATCTTCCGCAAGGGCTATGAGAATGATCTAGCCAAGGTTCTAATGCTCATCCAAGTGATCAAGAAGCAACAATGAGAAAGGTTTTCATTATGTAATTAGTCATTTACTTTGTATTATTGTATTTATTTGTATTCGCCTATGTTGTTGTAACTTGAAAGATTTGTAAGAGATTTCTCCACATTTAGAAGTTTTTTGAGAAGGAGAAAAATAGAGGTGATTTCAAGAGTGATCTGCCTAAACATAAGCCATGGAGTAGAAATTAAAGGTTCTGAACTATGTAAACAATTTGTGTTTATATTCATATTTTGAATTATTTGTGTTCTATTCTGTTGTGCTAACTTATCGTAGACAAGAACAATGAACAAATTATGAAAGTGTCTATCACCCCCTCCTCTAGCTGCTACCTACAATCTTGCATTTCTCACATCTCACTAAGATTTCTTAAAGTTATTACAACTTTACTTTGCCCAAGAGCTCATCTCTCATTTAGTTCATATTCCCTCCAATGCACCAAGCTCTTGACTCGTTCTACATGCTATTATTCACTAAGTCACGTCTCGCAGTCAAGGTTGTCAAAATCGCGAGACTCGGCGAGTTTACGAGTTTACGAACTATTATTTTAATTCCGTGTTGAATCAGCTTAAAATCGGGCCCCCCTTGTAAACTCGTAAACTCGCGAGTCAACTCGGTAAACTCGCGAGTCAACTCGGTCAAACTCGGTAAACTCGATAAACAAAGAAAATCTTTGTTTGATGTTTCCTTTTATCAAATTTGGACAATGAAAGCTTATTTGGTGTATCTATTGGACTATTTTTGTATGAAATTTTAAATTTGTCATTTTGTAACTTGATGTTGAAACATAAATTTTGAAAATTTCATATCTTTTCATGTTAAATTTTCATGTTTAGTCTTTTTTTATATGTGAAAACATGTTGTTGATAACTATGTTTATACTTTTTTATTAGATATGTGAAATAGTGATTGTTCTTATGAAGTTATGATCAAATATATATTATTTGACATTTTATAACTCTTTTTGGATTATCTGTAAACTCGTATGAGTTTACGATACGAATTTACGATACAAGTTTGTGCACCCCTAACCGAGTCGACACTGGAATCGCGAGTTTGACAACCTTGCTCGCAGTTGTTGTCAAAGTTGTCAAACTAGCTCAATGACTCACCCTATGATCTCTCAGATGTATTATACTATCCTTCGCTACTCTATAATGGATCTCTAAGCCATCTAGCCAAACCACTTGGTCATGCAAAGGCATCAACCACTACAATATCCGTGAACTTCGTTTAACAAGTTTACTCATCCTACACCAATCTCTAATGAACCTGTGAGTCATCAAGCCACACAAACTTGGTTGTGCTAACCAAGTTCAACAAATATAACTCAACCTCAATGAGTCAAACTAACTTGACCATGACAAGTCAACCAACACAACTCAACCTTATTGAATCACAAGCTCCACCAGCTTCTAGTCTATCTTGCGAAGTTCTTGCATAACATCATGTACACATTAATAAAACAAACAAACCTAACCTAAATTTTTACCAAATAGATTAAAATATCTTGGTAGAATACAGTCACTTAAGACATGATTGCACTAATATATTGGCAAGTACCCATAATTACTAAGAAAATTTGTTTGTTTTGCAAATAATTGTCATCATCTCCTTTATTTTCTCTATCTTCCGGGGTATTTTGGATCTTTTACTCATCATATTCTTTCTTTAGAAGGACTCACTTTATTCATGCTTATTGCTAAGGTAATGTATTTGTACAACCACAGTAGTCCACACAACCCATATATGCCACTTTTCCTAAACATAAACAACCACACAACCGCAGACTGATCTCACACAGCGTGACACTGGACAGAAGTGCAGAGACATCAAACCTTGCTGAGCAACAAGCTTCATAAAGATTAAAGCCAGCACTGGCTTGGGATCCATGCATTCAATTCAATTGGAAGGAACTTTGAACTTTTCAAATCGAGCGCCAGTCTCCATGTATTTCTTCAATCCAATCAAACTGTTGAACTCCTCAAAGGTAGTAAGCTTGTGGAGATGATCCCTGCTGGTTCCATCTTCCTTCATTACTTTAAGGATGTCAAGTAGGGCCCGAGCAGAAGCATAAACAGCCGTGGTCGAGTGCACAATGAGATGGAAACCCATCTCCTTGAGCTCCTGGGGGGTGTGCAAAGGTGTGAAGCCCCCTTCAAGCATGTTTGCTGCTCTTAAGCCCTTGGTACTCTTGCAGACCTCCCTCAGTTCGTCGTCACTTCGTGGCGCCTCGACAAAGCAGGCATCTGCTCCTGCCTGCACAACATCAAGGAAAGTTGAAAGACAGTTGCTTTGTGAATCATGGTTCTGAATTTGTGTGAAACCAAAAAGTGAAGTGTATCACAATTCATAAAAGAATGCACAATTCATACCTCAATGTAGAGGTTTGCCCGTTTAATGGCTTCATTCAGACCCCCATAAGTTGCACGAGCATCTGTCCGCGCAATAAGAAAGAAGTCAGCATCACCGATCACTTCTCGTGCAGCCGCTATTTTTGCTGCATGTTCCTCAGCTGGAATCACCTTAGAAAAACAATAGTAATTAATGTTTTGTAGCAGCTATGAAACCATTTAGCAATTCTACTTTGTTAACCAAACTACTTAGACAACAAGGGTAAGTAGTTAAGTAGTAATCATTAATGATGAACTCAATGAAAATATTCAAGATGAAACAGAGATAATATGCAGCAAATTACCTGTTTTCCTTGCATATGTCCTGATTGATATAGGAACAGAAAATAAAGTTGAATTAGACATATTTTTGCTAGAAAATAAAGTATGCTAGAGTGAGACAATAATGGTAAAACTGAAGACATCTGGTATTAAAGGAACATAATTGCTCTCTTACCACACTTCTTTGGCCAAACCTGATCCTAGAATTGATGCAAAAGGAGAGAAAGAATAATTTAGGTCTACAGTTCCAGACTTAATGCACTTTTCAGTGTGAAGGGAGGAAGAATTATTCATTTACCTCAAGGAACAAACCAGCAGCACCAGTACCAATTATGTCTTTAACAGTCCTCTGAACGTTGAGTGCATTACCACCTCCTGTGTCTGGAATTATCAAATCCCAAAAATCATCAACCGAGTGTTCATATGCACATACAAATTGTAGGGGAAAATAATAGGATTCGATATTTAATTTCACATAAACATTCCAGTATATGGAAGTAGGAAAACCACAGCATCATTATGAGAAATCAAGTTTTCCATGATTCCTTATGTACAAAGGATAAACTTATCGATTATTTATTTCCATCCACAGCTTATATAGCTTGTAAACCAATATATATATATATATATATATATATATATATATATATATATATATATATATATATATATATATATATATATATATAACTTGTTAAAATGATAATATAACTATTCAATACCAAGTCTTTGATTTTAGCCATCTCCATAGTTTTCACACAAAGATCCATTAGGGACATTTGGCTATGGTTAAATGAATATTCGCTTCAACTACTTGACCTGAACTAATTGCCAAGTTTGTTCTTAAATGTTTTGCAGTGTTAAATGAATGAAAATTTTCAGCATCCTCAATTCATAAGGGTTTTCAAATATTTATGAAACAGAAAATTCTGAATTTATGGCCATTATTAGTTGAATATTACTGCCGATTACTATGATAACACTTTGGTACTCCTGAGTTATGTCTTCTCCCCTCAATTATCACATCTTGATAACACTGTTGTTGCTATGTTGTATTGGAAATGTTCAGCTCTTTTTCAGCAGTAGAAGGTCAAGTAAAACAGAGTCAAAGTTTCAAATAACAGTTCAGTGAAACAATCTCTCTCTGTTTCTCTAAAATGTTTGAAAAAGACACTTCCTTTGTACAATTGTTAATTTTCACAATAGTTTGCGCCAACATAGATCATCACTATTTTTCTCTATCTCAGAGTTCATTACTTATTTTTGTCAGAAAGAGCCAAAAGGCAAATGGGGACAAAAAGATCATTACCGGCGTCAACAATAAATGCAACATTAGGAGCGGCGGCGCAAATTGCCCTGGCAGCGTCGGCCATCTCGGGCGGCCTAGATTTTCAAAAAGAAAAAAAAAGTATATTGATTTCAGAAGAGCAATACTAGCACTCATCGAAGCAAGCGAAGAGGCATACGTGAGGAGGCCGATGTCGGGCATGCCGAGACGGGAGGCGGAGACAGCGTAGCCAGAGACGAAGCCGGCTTTGAAGCCCAAGGCCTGGAGCACGGAGGCGGAGAGGGCGTCGAAGATCCCGGGCATTAGCACGATGCCCTCGTCCTCGATAAGACGGTGCATTCGCGTCTTCCTAGTTCCGGCAGAGGCCGGCGAGCATCGCGCTGTCACGGTGGTCATCGTGGAGTTCGCCATCGCTTCTGCTTCCACTGAGACTCAGCTGCTCGCTAGAGGGTGGACCAGAATCGCAGGAAGGGTAGAACAGGAAGGCGCCATTTATAGAGCGTGAAGGGGGATGGAGGTGGCCTTGCCTTCGGGTCACCGCGGAGCACCGCCAGCCATGGTTTCTGCCATATACCATACACCATTATGTACGATCATGACCTGACCGTTCTTCTCCCATTATGTACGATCATGACCTGACCGTTCATTAAAAAAAATTGATGATAAATTCAATTAGTCTTATGGATTCAATCCCTTTCCCACGAAAATTTTTTCTATTTAAAAGAAAATTTTTGTACTTGAGTCACAACCCGGATATCCTACTATTGCACCATTGCCCCGGGACCCTGACCGTCCATTAAACCTTTAATTCAAGGCTACATCATTCAAATACTATATATTATAATTTTTATTGCACTAAATTTATAAATCAATATTATCGACAGAAAATAACCCTCTCATCGTTATCATTATTATTATAAAAAGAGTCTCCCATTTTAAAAATATCAAAATAATACCCGGCTATAAATTTCTATCTAAAATATCCTATATAGTCGCTCTTAAAATTATTTGAGTAAAAGTTTAAAAAACATATTTATTTATTTTAAATTATGAAAGAGGACTCTCACTTTGATTTTTTTATTAAAGGATGTCTTACTTCACTGATCAATCATGTATAATTATTCAACTGTTTTGAATACTATCTAGTACAATTATCTTTCATCTAAATTTTAAATCGATCATATGCATTATAGCAACTATGAAATCGTAATTATTATAACAGATAGTTACGATTTTATAGTTATAACAATGCATAACCTATTTAAAAAATATTTACATTATAGTAGTTACGAATTATAGTTGATACAATGTGGATTTAATTTAATCTTATTCATATATTATTTAAGTTGTAATAGCTATGAAATCATTGTAAGCAAAAGGTGGAACCGCCACCTTAACGGCCCCCTAGTCCCGATCCCACAAGTGTCTAGAGGGAGTAAATCACGGACGGCCATTTTGGCCTCTTTCTCATCATGGCTAGCGTAGGGGAGGGATCGAACCCATCGTAATAGCTATGAAATCATAGTTGTTACAACATGGATTCGATCAACTATTTTTCTGCAAAAAGGTGGAATCCGCTACCTTAGCGGCCCACACGGTCGGTTCCACGACCATTTATGAGGAGGTAAATCAAGAAACTA
>NC_133881.1:7446800-7551428 GCF_044706935.1 Curcuma longa
CCTGAGGTTGATTGCACCAACATGTATCCTCGTTTTAGGAAATATTGTAAGAATATTTATGGTGAAGCACTTCCAAAGAATTATTCTAAAAATATAAATTGTCTATAACTTGATTCAGTAATTTTCTCAAATTTCTATCTTCAGGATACGAGGATTTGATGTTAACTTTGAGTTGTCAGAACCGTATTGGTTAATTTTTAGAACTCTAAAATAAAAAAAAAATAAAGTGAAATTTTTAGAACTCTATCACTTATTTTCTTTTTTTTTCTTTTCTTATATATCTTAATTTATTAGATCATGAATTTTTATTAAGTTCTTCCTCGCACGAGAAATATAATTAGAATTGATAAAAAAAAAGAAATATGAAGAGAAGAATTATATTCAAAGAATGAAGAAAGGCTTATTCTAAAAAATTAAACTATAACACAAGACTATTTTATTTAACTTATTCCAACTTAATGATTGGTGTAAATGAGTCCAATTAAGGTTAGTTGTATTGAGAGCTTGTTTAAACTTATTTACTAAAAATATTATCAAAATTGAATTGAGCTTGAGCTTTTAATGGAGTTTAAATAATTTCTCTTTATAAATTAGTTAAATGTTTATTTATTGAAATTTATATTATTTTTTAATACATTATGAATAATTTAGTTTGTAAAAATTTATATATTTAAATAACAATTAAGAAATAAATTTATAATTAAATTTTATTTAAATTAATAAATAATTTTATTCATAAATTATTTATGTATTTTTCATAAGCGTTAACATTGTTTATTTCATATATATATATATATTTTTTTACTATTGAAGTAACATAAATAAGCTCTATCCAATCAAATATCAAATTTATTTAGAAACGAAATCATTTGCCTCCCTTATTTTAAGGAGAAGTCATGTCTGATTTTTTACTACCTTAAAATTTATTAGTTTATTGCATTTTCAAGGATATTTTTTGAAATAATATTTTTTAAAAAAATAGTAGCTAAAAATGTGTATTAAATGTTATTATATTTCTTCATTCAACAATAAAATATTTTTTTATTTTTTTGTAAAATTTTACAATACAATATAAACATTAGTTGGAAAAATTATCATCATTACTAATTTGAACTTAACTGGAATGTAGTAGAGAAGAGAATGTCGGTGCATTTTTACATGATCTTAGATGAGGACATGATATACTTTACAAAGCCCTAGGGTTCCTTCCTCACCTCCTTTAGTTTGTGAGGTTTTTTATAGATAAGATTCTTTGTGGACATTTTAATGTCATATGATCCCCATTAACATTGTATGCTTTGGTTCATATTAGGTTTAGGATTAATTTCCTCTATCTTAACATTGTAGACAGACAATTTAGATAGACACGACTTTAAAACTGATTGAAGCTAGAACTTCAGCCAATTGATGGATAAGATTTAGTCTATTCGTGTTCCAACCCTTGAGTTTGATTTGTTTGGGATATTAAAATTGGATTAGTTGACTAACAGGTAAAATCCAATTGATCAACAAGTCAAATACTTTAAGTTTAGATTGTTTGGGGGTATTAAGTTTGGATTAGTCGATTGATAGTGAGAAGTTTTATGACAATTAAATAAAAAGTTTTTTAGTCGATTGACACAAAGCATAGCAGGTTTAATGTAGCACAACCGATTGATGATTTAGACCAGTTGATTGTTAATACAACACCCGTTTGAAACGGAGTCAAAAATTAAAAAAAAATCAATGACAAAATGCGGATAAGATTTGAAGATTAATCGACTGATGTGTGATAAATCATCGATTGATAGTTGTCAGATCAATCAATGGGAAGATTCAAATTGAAGGCTATAAATAGGACTCTAGGAGTTGCGAAAATAATAAGAATTGTTCTTAAATATATACCAACACCACTACTAGAGATAAGGTCTTTAAGGGCACACATAAATGCCTTTGTAGTATACCTTTAGTGACACTGAAGCTATGACAACATTATTGAAAAATGTATTGAAATGCAGTGTTATCTTAGGCCCTCTGGTATTCCTAATATTTGTATAATGTCATTATAAAATATCTATACTACTTTAAAAGTGTCTTAATTTTTATGATATACTGACAATAGAAAATGTTAAAAAAAATATTTTAAAGACATATATGTATGTCTTATTATTATCACAATAAAAATAAATTTAAATATCACCTAAACTAATTTATATTGAAAATTATAAATGTCTTATATTTTTGGATAAGGATAATAAAATATGTTATTAATGATAATTTATAAGATCATTTGAAAATGCCACCTTAACTAATCTATAATGACACTATTAAATGTCAAGTATAATAATTTATAAAGATATTAAATATTATCACTAATATTTAATCAGAATATATAATCTTAATTTGCCTACCACATAGAATATAAGATATAACACATTATCATAATTAACCCACTACATAGAATAGAAAAAATTTTACACATCATCATAATTCAACCACTATATAGAATAGAAAAAAATTACATCCAATTCATTCGCCACATCACATCATTGCAAAAGTATAAATGCAATACTAATGCAAAAGTATTGAATCCAAAATTAACTCAATACTAACAAAACATTAAGTTTAAGAACTACCATAGTCTTGTAAAAGAAAACTCAACTAATTTCCTATGAATCATCTTCAACCATCATATTATAAGTAAAATCCAAGCCTTCATTGTTCTCTAATTTACTTGTATATTTTTTTATTAGTGGACCGTAAGAGGTTTTTAAATCTCTAGTGGTTTACTAAAATGAGTAAAGTAGTGAATTTTATGCGCATAGGCTTTGGACGTAGCAACCCGGGATTATAAACCAAGTAATTCAAAGGTGCATTTGTTTGATTGATTGTTGTGTTCTTATTTTCGTTGCGCATTATTTTATTTGTAGAAAACTTAACACTACAAGCTAGCTATGATATTCACCCTCTGTTGGAAATATTTTATTTTAATTATAAATATTACCTGTTGGTGCAGGGAGCACTATATAATCAAATCTGTATTTTGATAATGACAAAGGATATATTGTGAACTAATGAGCTAATCTAAGTGTGCAGGTAGCACAAGAAAGTCCTAATTGGAGGCTAGACAAGGCAAGCCCTAGTTGGAGGCTAGAAAAAAGTTTTCATCAGTGGGATTGGGTAAGAAGTCTTGGCAGATCAAGGACACCAGGTGGAAAGTCTAGCAACGAGAATCAGACATCGAAAGGAAGTCCTAAGGGTCAGAAGATCAGATGCTGAGCAGGAAGTCCAAACAGGTCTGAAGGACCAGATGTTTAGCAAAAGGTAATTCTCTTGAGAAAGTAGGTGAGGATGCGTTTCCTTGAGGGAAATAATAGGCATCGATCTGATATAAGATTTCACTGAAAACTCAAAATTAAGACCAAACAATTGTAAAAGTTCTCTAACCTCATTTTCTTGCATCAAAGAGTTAGAACAATACAAATGCACTACAGAAAATTAAGTTTAGACATTTTTTACAACTGTCTGATCTTAACTTTGAGTTTCCAGTGAAATCCTAAGTCAGACCGACGTCTACTATTCTCTTTAAGGGAATGCATCCTCACTTACTCCATTCAGGAGAGTTACCTTTTACCAAACATTCGGTCCTCCAGACCTATTTAGACTTCTTGGTCTGCATCCAATCTTCTGACCCTCAAGACTTCCTTTCGATGTCCGATCCTTGCCCGTCCTCGCTGACCTATCGATCTGCTAGATGTCCGATCCACTGACCTACCTAGACTTTCTGCCTAGTGTCCTTGATCTGTTGAGACTTCTTGCCCAGTCCCACTGACCAAGACTTCTTGTTTAGCCTCTAACTAGGACTTGCCTTGCCTAGCCTCCAATAAGGACTTTCCTGTGCTACCTACATACTTAGATTAGCTCATCAGTTTACAACACACTCTTAACTTAAATCTTTTACCATAATCAAAATACAAGTTCGATTATATGGTGCTCTCTGCACTAACAATCTTTCCCTTTTTGATTATGACAATCTAGTTCAAAGTTAAGTATCAAATCACTGATAAATCATTTCCAAAATATTTAAAAAAAAAATACTCCTCCTTAATTCAGTCTCTTCCCCTGCAATTAAAGTGGTCTTTTGAAAGTTATAGAACTTTTCTCTCTTCCAAAATTTGATGTGGTCCTTTTATTTTTTATTTTTAAGTTTTGAAAACCACTAAAAAACTTAATTTTAAAAAAATTAGTTTTGTACTTTGGAAAAGATAAGTGGTAGTTAAAAAATATTTTACTTTGAAAAATACTTTATGAAAAATATTTTAAAACCCACTTATTCTTAACTTTAAAGTTATTCTCTCCCTTTAACATAATCAAAACAAGTTTAATAGCAACTTTGAAACTGTTAGGGAGAAAAAATGATTTAAGGTTTTAAGACAATTGAAAATTTTGCATGAAGGTTTGGAAAAAAATTTTATGATGCACTTGCAATAATGATTATGTAAACAACAACACTATAATGAATTATTTTTGATAGTAAAGAAATTTATAGAGGAGTCCAAGCATGATAAAAAAAAATGAAAATAGAATATCTATGAAATTATCTTTATCAGCATATCTAACGTGTCTTACTAGCTAACTATTAGAAGATAACATTTTTTACTAAGTTAATCAAGTTAAGTATAGGTTTCCAGCTAGTCAGTTACTATGAAGGAACACTTAACTTGATTTATATGTATTTGTATTTTTAGCCCATATGATGATGCACTGACATAAGCATATGAAATCCAAGTTTGACTCTAAGTATCTCACACCATTCTAGGTGACTCAGTACACAAGCAAGTTAATCCTAAGGCAAGTTAATCCTAAGGTGCTGGAAGACCTAGGCTATATATTTCACTTAATTTTTAAAAAAACCTAAGTTGTTACTAAGAGTTTTTGAAAAATGGATTTTGAAAAATTGGTTAGAAAATATAAGTTTTGAAAACTCAGTTTGAAAAACATAAGTTTAAAAAAAAAAATAAGTTGTTAATAAACATAAGTTTTTGAAAAATGATTGCCGGTTCAGAAGGACTATTTAAAAAATAACCAATTCTACTCTACCTCATTTTTTTATTTGGTTAAGCCTAGAGGGTTCAATTATGTTTGGTTAAGTTGTTTAATATGGATGAATTTAATTAGGTTCGGTTTAGGATTTTCATGAAGGTTTATTTTGGGCGAGTTTATTAATTAAAATCGAGTTAAATTAGTTTGGATTTATTAAAGTTTAGTTTAATTGAATTTTAAATTTAGTTGGAATAGATTAATTAAATTTATTAAGGTAAATTGATTATGTTGAATTAATTGAATTACTTAGATGAATTTTTGTAGGTTTGAGTTTAGGAAATTGCATCCTAAATCTATCTCACCAATGTGTATATTATCAATCACTTAATCCTATAGGGTGTGTAAGATGATTATTCAATTTTATTCTTAATTATTTTAATTTAGAATTCTAAGACTTGATTGACTATGAGTTAGATTCAAGTTTAACCGTTAATCAATTAAGTATATATTTCATGTTTTAGCTTCTAGGCCATGGCGAGGCACAGAGACCTTCTTGGGTATCTAAGCAATGACCACTTTCTAAGACAAAACTAATTCATAAAATTATATACTTAGTTAATTTTATGAAAAACTTTAGTCTAACTAATCTAAGGTTTGACAAGGTAGCTTCAGTTAGTTTCACTTAACTAAGCAGACCACACTTGACTACTTAGATCAAGTTTCTCTAATGTACTATCATCTCGTCCCACTCTGGTAATAGGTTAGACAAGTGTCAATCAAGCCTTTATCCTTATCTAGCCTAGGTTTAGTCTAAGTTTAGAAAATAAAAAATAAAACAAAATATAACACTCAATTTAATTAACTATTATGGTATTTCTATTGGCTCCCCCTCGATCATGATTCTTATAAGATCTGGTCATATAGTGAATCTAATCCTTGGGGACCTAATGTTGGTTCAGTTCAACTTGATTAGTCAAGCTGGACTTAGGAACTTATACTTAGACTCGTTGTCTATTTCTTTGATTTACCAAAGATAAGTACGATTTGAATCGTGTTTTAGCCTTATATCCGAGTCCGGATCGATTATATATAACCCTTTGAGTTTCAAGTATCATATTGAGGTACTTAAAACCTAAGGTGAACCGTTCTAATGACCCTTTAAGGTTTTTAACTTAAGTTTTCAAATTGAAATTTTCTTCCTCAGTTGTTGGACTTGAGTTGAAGTTCCAATTTGAACTTGCTCAGTTGATCCTTAGGTCAGTCTTCTCCTTAAGGGCTTTAACATCTTTTTGGAGAGACTTGACCCATATATTTGATTTGGCTAGCTCATGAGTCAAATCACAAATTAAGGAATATAATTTCTTAACTAAGTGAGAGTCTACCTCGTTATGGGAACCATCTAAAACGGATAGGGATCCGTGGCTTCTCTCGAACTCATTTTTGGATTTGGATTCAGACTCGAGCTTGGACTCAATTTTGTCCACTTGATCTCGTGCTGGTAGAGCTAGAAGGCTCACTTCATCAAGTTTCCCCGTGTCTGATTCCTCCATAGATGATTCGTAATCCTGCATTTTATTGTTAGATAAAATTTTGAAATTGAGATTTTTTATTACTTTGGAGTCATTAGTTTCCTTGTGGAGTTTGGTTAAGTTGTCCCAAAGCTCTTTAACATTATCACACCCAATATATAGCAGCAAATTCAATTCTATTATTAACCCATCATTAATAACAGAATTTATGTTAATGGGTTTTACACATATAAACTCACATCAAATAACACAAAATTCATAATTAACATCAATTAGATTGCTTAATGATTTTGTTGGTAATGACACAAAATCGTGTGTTACAAAATAACATGCAAGTCCACCGAATAGCAAGATTTACAACACTCCACATATTGCACACATTAGCATAAAATCATTCAAATCTTGTTCACTTCAATTATATTAAATAACTATTGGAATTGGTTTTATGTGGAGGATCCAACTAGATCCACATGAAGATTGATCAGGGTGAATTGATTAGGTTAGTCAAATCAAGCAATGGATTAGTGGTTGAGAACACTACAAGAAAATACTGAATAGACAACGCTAGAAAGACAACATTTTTTTGTCAAACATATTGTCTTTTTTTATTTAACAACGTTTTTACTCAAAAATATTGTCTTTTAAAAATCAAAGACAACGTTTTTTCAGAAAGTGTTGTATATTAGCTCTTTTTTAACAAAGATAACATTTTTTTTTTAAAAGTATTGTCTTTGAGGATATCTTATATCGAGGATCTTCTTATCATGCAGTCCGAGGTTTGCTTCGGGGATTTTGCCAGCTGTCTACTCCATACGATGACCTCATGCCTCTCCTCTTCCTCCCGCTCCTCTCGCACCTCTCCTTGTATATCATTGCATCTCTCTTCCTCTTCGCCGCTCCACCCAACTTCTCCTCTCCGAATCCCGATCCCGGCGCAGTATAACACACAGGTGGCATCAGTTTCATCCTCGACGGGAGCGACAACGCGGTCTTCGTCGCCTTCTCAGGGGTGCAAGCCGCCGCTTCGCCTTCTGAGCCGTTGTCTAATTTCGGTGAAGGGTTTTTCAAGCCTGCCTTCCCGTCTGCAACAGCACGCACGAGCTCTTCACGCTGCTGGTAAGAGGCGAAGAGGACGACGGTCGGAAGCCGCAACCCGTGCTCCTCCTGGCCGGTGCCCTCTGCTTGTTTATGAGTGTCACGTCCCGAGAGACAGTCGTCCAAAAAATTTTGACAACATCTCCCCTGTAACAATTCAACTTTCCTGAATATTGTTTAACATACGACCCACACGATCGTTCTACAATACAATACATGTATTTAAACTGCTAAACTGTATTAGTAAAGGCCCACACGACCACAAACCATTCTAACATTTAACATAACGGCCCACACGACCGCGAACCACATACGTATAAATCGAAATACATCACAACAATGTAAAACATAAACCACAAGGTAAATAATCACAAAAACTACACAAGCAAAAGTATAACTACAACAAAATCCATATACGGATACTAACACAAGACCAAATCACAAACACAAACATAAACTCCATCAATGGAAAACCAAAATTATAGAACAACTAAAACCATACGAACAAATCGAAATCCAAAAAAACACAAATCAAACATAAAATTGGCCTCCTCCTGTTGTGATATGGCATAACCGGCATATCTCCTCTGGCATCAGCAGTAATCACCTAACTACTACCTAGGGAGATAGAAAAATCTCAGGGTCTGGGTGGTGAGTACAAAATACTCAGTGGATAATCAGAATTGATAGTGCATGAGCAAAAGTATACAAAGGAATAACACAATTAATAGTGATCAACACTAATAGTGAACAAACTATCATAATCCATATGAATGACATGAATGACAATGACACACAAATGCATCAACCAAGAATCAACTAAGTATACATCCAAATGCAGCATCTATATACGGTCCATTACCTATATAATGCACATAATGCAAGCATATTCATGATGCAACTGCCACACCCATCCCAGTCACGTATAATGACGCTTGAGGGTGTCCGACATCAAATTGCCATGAATTTCGCCCTATAACAAAGTAGTCTGGTGGCAAAATAGTAAGTAGTCATGTATAGCTACATACATCCTATGGCCAATGTCTATTCTCCATACTCGTCCTTGAGTATCACTTCCATACTCTCTGAGTACCTCCATGAGTATCACTTCCATACTCTGAGTACCACTACTATGCGGTGACGGGAACACAAGACATTGACTCGGCTGCGTACAGGCCATACAGCCACCATCCCAAGATGGAAATAGGGACATCCTAACCACATATTCTATAATTTGCCACTACAGGCCAACTATCAATGATGACAGACCCACAACATTGGAGATTACAATCGTCACCATGCACCATGATGTTATGATCAAGCAACAATAACCAATATCAACATGCATAGATAATAGATCTTAATTGATCACAGGTATTATAACCAAGGATAATAAACAATAAGCACGTAGATAACTAAGAGTTCATACAAGCAACAATATAGATATTCATAAAATCAACCGAATTAAGGGCAAGCATGGGATAAATAGGAATACAACTAAGGTATCTAACAGACAATAAACAGGAGTATCCAATCAACTACAAAAAATGATAACATGCACTAGGAAAGAAATGATCCTGTATTGACCATGTACAGGGATTACCCACCTAATTGATGACTCATCGCAATAAGAACCTCTCATAAAATCCTCCGTGTATAGCAGGATCAACAAATCAAGGTCCGATCAGGAAGACAACTTGTAGCAATGGTTCCCTCTTGTAAATCAATTCTTTGACACTCTTGAGATTATGACACCCATATGTGACATAAGGCTCCACCCTATAATCCGGATGATGAACAGAAGTTTAGGCTTTGGGCTTACATAGAACCCACCCATCATCCTCGCCTCCCTCTTCAACTAGATGAGCTCCTTCTCCTTGGATTCGTACTCCTTGGCCTAGTTCTGGACATGGGCAAAGATTAATTTTTGATTCACCTGAGCCTTCTTCTTCTTGGCAGTGAGCTTCTATTGTTTCACTAGAGCCCACTGCTCCTCCCTTTTTCGCTTCCTCAGTACTGACTCAGGGATCATCGGCTTCGATTCCTTCATTGTCATTTCGAAAATCCCGTCGAACAGATAATAGAATGGCATTAGGAGAAAACAAACAGGAGTCGGCGATAGAGTTATATACCATCTCGCGATAGGATTAGGGTTTTTAGCTTGCTTGTGTTGGTCGTCAATGGATGCCACGCGAACGAGGAGGCGTCGAGCTACTCGTCTTCTCTATGCGGTGGGTGAAGGTGGCGGATCGTGGTAGGCGACGGCGTCGGATCGTGGCAGGCAGCGGTGGAGGATTGCAGGGGATGGCGCGATGCTGGTCGGGGCAGCGTCGGGCGTCGGCTAAACGAGGAAGGCGACTGTTGCAGGCGAGGCGTGGCGGCAAAGCGACGGGGTTGATGGCGAGGGTCGGGGCAATCGCGGGGGAAGGCTCGGCTTGGGACGATCTAACGCTCGATTCCCATTTTAAATAGAAATCACTATAACATTAGGGTTTAATCCTGATCGACACAATTAAACTAGCTAAACCAGCTTAAAAACCTAGGGTTTACTGTGGCAATTGAACCAGTTACTGTAGCAAATCAGGTTTAATCTTGGTCCGCTTTGTTCACTAATCAAACGATCTCCGATTTGACCTAAATCAGTTTTGTTTGATTCATCTTTGAAAGATGAATCTTCATGTCCTTTTTATTTTTTCAACACGTCTTCCATCATGAACCAAACCAAGTTGGTTCAAATTGGATTCAAACTGACTTATTTGGTTCACTAACTAAATGATCTCTGATTTGACCCAAATTAGTTTCATTGATTTAATCTTTGCTAGATGAGTCCCAATTTTCCTGTATCTTACATTCAATAACCTAATGGGTTTGTCTAATTTGGGCTTCAACCCACTTAATCCGGCCCAAGTAAAACTCAGCCTTTAATCGGTTAATCCTAACCCTAACATTTCTGGTATCTTACAGTGAGCTTGTACCATTCCTCTGAGTTTCAGATACGCCTTTGATCTTTTTTCTTCGATTAGGGAAACGATTCTAAAATTTTTTGCAAGTTAGACCATTAGATACTTGTGCTAATAAGCTAGTGGATTTTCTTGAGGTCGTGTTGTATTTGTAGGTTTACCATAATAAACGAACCACATTAAAGGTAAGTTACCATTCACTTCTTTGTGTCTGAAGTAGGGATGAAGTTATACGCATTGAGTTCGATACTATAATATATTACCTGCTCTATATCATAATATATCACCTGCATAGAGTCTTAACATCCTTGAACTATTTAGCTTAATAGAATATCAACAAATGAATCATTAATGGTATTTGTGAGAATGATCCATCCACTAGGTATTATAACCTGAATGTTGGTTGCATAAGTAATGATTCCTTTTGTTTTATCTCCTACCTTCCCCATAAATCATTTCTTCAACCCACACGACATTTCTGTGGCACTAACAACTCTTGTCCCAATTGTGTTCTTGGAATAGTAATCTAGCTATATGTGATTCTCCCATATATAGTATGATTGTTTTTCCTAATTAAATATGACTAATTTCAGATTTTGTTGTAATTGACTATAATCTTTTCCTATATCTTGTAAAAATTTTTATACAAACTATTACAATAATATTGAAATGTATAAATTGAGTAATAATTGTTGGGACCATTGCATTTGCTAGAGGGAGTGAATAGTAACTTTTGATCTTGCCTGCAATATTATTAGCGAAAGCACAAGACAAAAATAAGATCAAAAGTAAACAATGCTAACCCTTTCGATTTACTTGGTATCCACCTCTTTGAGGTGACTAATCCAAGGATCCACACACACCACACAAACGTTCCACTATGAAACCTCTCATTCTTAAATCGACTTTGAAGGTGGAGAAACCTTTATAATTGATCTCTTCCTCTTACAAATATATAGTGAAGGTTTGGGGAAAGATTTTGAGAGTCATAGAGCTTGAAGATCGTGCAAAGAAGAAAAAGTACAAAACTTACGTCTCCAATCTTCAATCTGTCTTTTTATATTTTTCTCGATACCAGTCGACTAACTCAGGGATCAGTCGACTGGTGGGCTTCAATGGCTCTATAGATTGCGTTTAATTCTCCAACTGTCAGCCTAACTTTCAGATATCAATCGACTGAACCTTCCACCAGTCAACTGGTCAGTGTCATTCACTCGACCAAACTTTTTGTATATTTTGGATCAGGACATCAGTCGACTGATGAAGATAAAAACCCACCTTTCAGCTTCCTTCTTCATCCTTTAGCCTTGACTCACGTCTTTAAACATCTTCCACAAGCCTCGTGCCCTCCTTGGATGCTTTCGAGCCCACGACTTCTCATCCTTGCACTTACTTGAGATGTTTCTATCAACTTTGTCATGCTAAGTCTTTCTTTTGTCAAGAGACCGCACCTCCAGGACTTCACCATTTGCCAAGAGGTCGCACCTCCGGGACTTCACCATTTGCCAAGAGGTCACGCCTCTAGGACTTCACTATTTGCCAAGAGGCCGCGCCTCCGGGACTTCACCAATTGCCAAGACTTCAAACTTGGACTTTCCTGTTATTCAAATCACACATGTTAGATCACCAACATTGCCTAACTTAAACTCATTTATCCAAACATTAAAATCAACTGATACTTGGGCAAGATTGCACCAACAATAATATGCATGTGTTGGAAGTCAATATGGACTTGAGTGAAAATAATATAGTAAAAATAATATGAAATTTCTCAATTTTTGTTTGCAGAAAACCAGCATCAATTATATCATTTCAACTATTTTGAAGGTGTTTGCTCATTGTCAGGTGATTAGTTGTAATAAGAATGGGCAAAGAATGGATGTCAAAGGATAGACTATCACATAAATATGAGTTTAGGGTTGAATATTTCTTATAATTTGCAATGAAAAATGCTAATGATCTGGACGCAATACCTTGCCCATGTGCAAAATGTGGTAATCAAAAGAAGAAAAATGTAGAAACTATAAGGGCACATATGTATTGTAATGGTATAGATCTGACATATCATACATGGATTTGGCATGGTGAAAGATCTACGACAGGGAAGTCAAATAATGATAGTGATCAAGTAGGACTAGATGAACAAAAATATGTTGCTGAGGAACCGATAGATATGGTACATGCTGCATATGATGGTTATGCTGAGAATTCAACACAATTCACTAAACTACTTGAAGATGCTGAGAAACCTTTATATCATGGATGCAATAAATTTATAATGTTATCCGTAGTTGTGAAATTATTCAACTTGAAGGCCAAATATAGTTGGAGTGATAAAAGTTTTACCAACCTACTAAGTTTGTTAGGAGAAATGCTTCCAAATGACAATGAATTGCCTTTATTTTTTTATAATGCAAAGAAAAGGTTACGTGCATTAGGGATGGATTACGTGAAAATTCATGCTTGCCCTAATGATTGTATTTTATACCAAAAAGAGTATGAGGATTTTACCAATTGCCCTACGTGCGGGATGTCCAGGTAGAAGTTGGGCCAAAAAAATACAATAAAGGAAGGAGTTCTGGTAAAGGTTCTATGGTACTTCCCTCCTATTCCAAGATTTCAATGAATGTTTCAGAATAAGGAGATATCCAAGGAGTTGACTTGGCATGCTGATAAAAGAGTTTATGATGGACACGTACATCATCCAGCTAATGCACGATCTTGGAAAGTAGTTGATCATAAGTGGCCAGATTTTGTTACTGAGAAAAGAAATCTTAGATTGGCCATATCAGCTGATGGGATCAATCCACATGGTTTGATGAGTTCTGCATATAGTTGTTGGTCAGTTCTAATAATCACTTACAATCTTCTTCCATGGTTGTGTATGAAGAGAAAATTTATGATGCTCACATTCTGGTCAGCATATAGTTGAATTAACCTTCTATTCTTGAATCTAATAGGTTGAACTGATGGACTGCTAAGCTTCTATTGCTCCAATAGTATTCAGATTACTGCCCAAGGTAGAAAAATTGATTTATCTTCTTAATAGAGTCATTTAGTTGAATTAATGTTTAAGCTTATAGGAATTACTGAAAAACATTTTGAAAACCTCTAGTTTTCCTTCCATGATAGTGTTTATACTCTGGTTCTATCAGCGGAAGTCTTTTTTCGAGCCAGTCTTTGAATTGGATTGACCAGAAAACTTATGACCGATGCCTTTGCCTTTGTTTTCCTGCTTGATGTTAGGCTAACACAAGTGGTATATTAAGAATGTATTAATTAAGGCAGAAGTGATGATATAGCAAATTACATACTTAATTTTGTGATCATCATCATATTATTTACACGAGGCAGCGAACAAAATCAAAGTTTATGTTTTTTTAAGCTTAAGTTAGGTGATCTCAATTGGTACCATCAAAACTCTGTAAGGCAATAAAGATATTTATTTGTGCCGACATAATATCACTATCAATATCAATCCTCAATTTGACATGCGAACTACTTATAATACATTATAATATATTATATAGATCTATGCTTACTATCATGGTATCTAGGTTTGCTTCTTATGTCATGGCTAAGTTTTATTCAAAATTCTATTACATTAAGTTTTCTATCTAAATAACTTTCTAGTTACTGTAAACTCCTCTTGTATAGGAATAGATAGAATTTCCATTTTTTTTAAATGTTAGCTAAGATGTTAAATAATCATAAGTTGTTTTATTATATATATGTGCTTGTTTATTATCTTGGTGATGCACCTGCTGTTATTTAGCTTATTGTCTTTGTCAAATTTGTTAATTGAGTTTAATGTATTGATCATGCAGATAAATGTGGAGAGAAACCGAATGTGGGGTTGTGTTTTTTGGGACATGAAGGGTTTTTGCTTTTGTAGACTTAACTTGGATCTAAAGTTTATGGATTATTGCTATAACTTGAATGTATACATGACACATTTCTGTTTTAACTATAAGAATCATTGTACTTTCATGGTATTTTAATTAGTGTTATTTATATTATAAAGGTTTAGTTATTAGAAGCCATTTGGTAAATATAATAGATAATTATTTTATATATGAAAAATATAATAGTTTTTATTTATTGCTAAAAATTTTATTTCATTTCAAAAGACAACGCTTTTTTAACTCTGAGATAAAAAAATAAGACAATGCTTTTCAAAAGTTGTAAAATTCAAGCAGTTTGGAACAAAATTATAACGCTTTTTAAATGTTACAAAAAGTGTTGTCGTACCCATAAAAAATAATGTTTGTTAAGCGTTGTCATTGCTACCACAAACAACGCTTTTTATTTGTTGCAAAAGTGTTGTCAATGTTAAAAGCGTTGTCTTTGAGCGGCCTTTTTTACAACAGTAGCTTTTACAATGCTTTTTCAGCCAGATTGACAATGCATTAAAAGCATTGTCTATTAGCTTTTTTTTTGTAGTGGTAGGGGCAAAAACGAGTTGAATTGGTTGAACCTTATCAGGGTCAAATGAGCCAATTAAATTAGAAGAGTAAACCAACATGAATATATTATTTATAAAATATTTTGATATTCTATGAGTCTTATAATGCGCGAATCATCCACGATAGAATATTCAGAGTGCCCAAAATATGAATGGTGGTATTTTTTATTTTTTAATTTTTTAATTATTTTTTTGACTTACGGTTAAGTCATTTAAGATTTTTCTTTTAGGGGGCTTGAGACATAGTATTAAGCACATAAAAAAATTTTTAAAAAATTTAGTTGCTCAAAAAGTATGGCGGATTGTTATCCCGCACTTCTTATCCGATACATTCTGTGAGCGATTACCTGTTTTTTATTTTAAAAATTTTTTATATTTAATATTATAACTCAACTCCTAAATTTTAAAAAAAAATTCTCAAATGACTTAATCATAATAAAATAAATAAATAAATAAAATAAAATATATCACTATTTATGTTTCGAGTATCCTGAATATTCTGTTGCAGATGAATCATGTATTATAAAATACATAATATATCAAATATATATATTACTAGAGCTTCAACAATAATATCTTTAAGTTTACATTTTTGTACTTACAAAAATTGAGATATTAGGAGAAATTTAATTTACCAAAGGAAATCAATATTTAAGCTAAGGATGCTATATGTTGTGGTAATTCCAGGTTTTTGTAATTTTTTTTTAAAAAAATATAATTCTTTGAAAACTTTTGACTTGAAATAATCTATTTTAGGTACTTCAAAAATAGAAATTGCATTTGTTAATTTCTTTTTTAAAAAACAAACTCCATGACCATCGGCCTCTTCATCCTCCGTCTTCTGCTCTTCTCCTTTCATTTCTCCTCCCACCATGTGACTATCTTTTTTTTTCTCCCATTCTTTTTTCAAGAATATTTTTTTCACCTTCAATTTTTGTCGTCTCCCTCCTCCTCTTCTCCTTTTCGTTCCTTCTCTCGGCCAACGTGTAACCATTTTTCCTCTCCTTCTCTTTTCAAAGATAAATTTCCCACTCTCTCTCTCCTTCTCTCCTTTCGTTCCTCCTATCACCACCTTATTTTTACCCTGTTTTCAAGAAGCAGTTTTCTTCTTGCTCTCAATGCATCCTTTAACTCCGTCCTCTCTAGCATGATATGGGTTCCTAATTTCTCCTCCAAAAATGATGGATCGATATTGAGTCAATTGAGGTCTCTCCAGACCCAAGGGTGAGCCGATTATGAAGTTATTCCCTCGTCGATTTCGATCACTAGAAGTCGAAGAGAGGGAGTGCTTATAGTTTTTTTTCCTGGTATTCCGTCTGGAGATTGAGTTTGAGAAAAATGGAGGGAAGAAGGAAGTTGTTAAGGTTCAATTTGCATAGGGTGCTATGTGTGGTTCTGATGATCTACCTCCTCAGCGATGAAAGCTTGGCCATTAACTTTGAAGGCATGTGTTTTTTCAGCAATTCTCCATGCTCTAGAGCTTAAATTGGTAGTTAAGGTGTATTTCTTAAGAAATTTTGCATTCTATTGAAGGGTTGGCTCTATTGGAGTTCCGATCGAGAGTGGAGGTTGATCCTTATGGCGCCTTGGAGAATTGGAATCCTAGCAACAGGAACCCCTGCAATTGGAACGGTGTTAATTGTGTTGATGGCAAAGTTTTCAACTTGTACATTGATCGACTCCTTTAATTGTTGTCATTTTCATTCCTTCATTGATCGTCCAAACATCAAGTATTAAACTTAGTCCAATTAGAAACTCACATAAGGATAACACAACCTTGGGATGCCACTTATTTATCTCAAACTCACACAGATACAATTGTAGACAAGAATTGTAGCCATAGAAACTATTTTAGTTGACGACCAAAAATAACACTTGCTTGATGGTTGCCTTCTCTTCTATTCATCTTATCCCTGAAAGTCATAGTTTCAGTAATATGGTCAAGAATGTGTCACCTTATGAAGAGAAAAGATTAGATTAGCGGCACTATATATGCATATTCTGTTTAAGTTTCATTATCTTCTGCCTTATTTCTTTTATATATTATATATAATTTTATGCTAATTTTTTGTTACAATTCATTTGAAGAATGCAAGTCCAAAATTGTTACCTATGTGCAGGACCTTGATAGAGTTTTCTCTACAAGGAACTTTGTCACCCGACCTTGGAAAGCTCAGGCATTTGAGAGCTCTGTAAGTGCAATTAGTTTTATTATCTTATTTGAATATAATTAAGATGATGCCTAAATGGATTGTATTTTTCTTCTTTCCTATTGTCACTTTGATGAAAAGGTGCCATGGATTATGTATCAAACAAATGATTAACAAGTTTATTGGATATAATGTGGCTAAAAGTGGCTAGAAAAACAATCATTTAAAGTCTATTAAACACCAACAAAGATTTCCCCAAATTTATTATCCTAACAGCTGTTTTATTGGAAATAATTGGCCTCAAATAGAGGTGGTTCTTCTCCATGTAAAACTTTGAATAAGATGAGGCAAGGATATCTTATGATCCATCCTATTTTGTCATTTTTAATCAATAATAATCTAATTAAATAATTTTTTTGTTATTCATATCATGTGTTTTTATATATTTATCATTTGCCTCAATCTTATTTTTGACACACACAAAAATAGACGGTTAATCAACAGAAAAAAAATAATTTTATTGTTCGCATTCAAAATTTTTAAAATTTAGTTAAGATGCCAGACCATGGTAACATTAAAAATTAATTCTTTAAATAATTAATCAAGTAAAAATTTATTTTGAGAATAAAATATTATAAAATTAATTTCATATATGAATATGAAATGAATATTTAAAAAAAAAAAAAAGCATGCATAAGTCATTAGTTTTAGTTAGTTTTAGGTTAAAAATAGTTAACTAAATAACAATTTTTTGGAATGATTTGCTTCTTTTTAAAATTGGCATTAGGAATCAATTTGCTTTTAAGATCATAGGAAACTCAGTTGTATTTATGCTTAAAGGAAGAAAATTTAATACATAACTCAATAGAAAACAGTTATTCTGCATCAATACTTACTATCTCAAATATTGTTGTGAAACCTACAAGTGCTCATATTCTAATGGTTATTGAAATGTCATAACTGGTTGTGTCATCAGTGTCCTTAACAGGAACAGATTTTCTGGAGTTATCCCAAAGGAAATTGGAGGGCTAACTAAGTTGGAGCTCTTGGACTTGAGAAACAACAAGCTAACTGGTACAATACCCAAGGAGATTGTAGAAATGCACTCTCTAAAACATCTGTTAGTCTCTGATCCTAGATTTCATCTGTTTGGTTAGATGATTAGCAAATTAAGTTATTTGGACCAAGCATTTTTAGTTCTTGCAGTTTGCTTTGCCACAACAAATTCCAACAACAAAGCAGAACATCTACTGAAAACTCTAACAAGCACGTTGATCTAATACAAGATTGGAATCATTCATGTGATGCAGCTGATGATCTACAACCTATAAACAGAAAAGTTGGGCATCGGTAAGCCCTTATTTATGGGACCTTTGTATAGCATATTGTGGCTCGTTCTTCTTGGTGCTATATAAGTTTTTGTAAGTTGAAAAATGAATTCTATTTCATGTCTTTATCAATCAAATTTCAGCTTCTGGGAGACAAGCTGGGAGAAACTGAAGAAAATTAATTCCTTTCTAGTCATGCTTGAAGGAAGAATCATACAAATCTTTAGCACAACTCATTTGTGAGTATTTTAGTCTTTTCTTCTTCAATGCAATTTTTACTATTGACAATGTTTGGATAACTTATTATTGACGTTATAAACAACAGAAGAAATTTCCTTCCATGCTTCAAATGTGAATATATTTTGAATGATCATCAACAAAGGGATGACAATCAAAATGGTAACATACACTAGTTATTTGCTATTCTTGAGTCAACTTTTCTTTTGATACACTTGTAACAATCATTTTTCTTGTTTGTAGCTGATTTTTGCAAGCCATACATAATGATGAATACACAGATACATTATGTTCCCCGACGTAAATTGGTTGAAGCAACTAGGAATCTCTATGCTAATCCTGTAAATGGTGGCCCTATAAATCAATTTGTTAGCGTTTTAACTACTACAAGTGGCTCATTTCCTGCATTGATATCAAAATCTAAACTTAATCCCTCTGAAGCTCCTATACCTATTCCAAATCCACTATCAGTTTCTCCAACTGCTGAACCAATTCCATCAAGTGAAAGCATATCAACATGGACATACATTCTTATTATTTCAGCAGTCGCTTTACTACTTACCTTGGCAGCATGCATCTTTCTGGTTTGTCGCAGAAAGGATGGAGCTAATATAGGTCCATGGAAAACAGGATTGAGTGGTCAACTACAAAAGGCACTTGTAACTGGTACAATTATTGTTTTTTCCTCTAATTTTTGTCATCAAAGGTATGATAATTGGCATAACATACTTAGTTCTTGAAATTGTTGGAAAACTACTAACTAACGCAAAAGATGGTTTCACTTCTAATTATTACATTTGGAACTTATACCTCAAATTAAAATTTTGTTTTCTTCATGCATGTTGATATACAGGGGTACCAAAATTAAAGCGCTTGGAGCTTGAAGCTGCCTGTGAGGAATTCAGCAATATTGTTTTGAGTTATCCATCCTTTACTGTATACAAAGGAATATTATCAAGTGGTGTAGAGATAGCAGTTGTGTCAACAATTATCACCTCTGCCAAGGAATGGTCAAAGGAATCAGAAAAGCTTTTTAGGAAAAAGGTTTATAGTTCTTGGTACCTGTTTAGCAAGTTTCCTTCTATGCTTTAGTACAGATTGAATATTTTTATTGTTTGATGGCAAATTCAATGTCAATTGATATCTTGATGTTTTCTTGGAATCTAGGTAGAGGCACTTTCTCGCATAAATCACAAGAATTTCATTAATCTTCTTGGTTACTGTGAAGAGGATGAACCTTTTATGAGAATGATGGTTTTGGAATATGCATCTAATGGTTCACTTTATGAGCATCTTCATGGTAGGTTCGTTCACTATAAAAGTTTTTTGACCTATAAATAAGAGTCAGCAATAGATCAAACTTATACCAAAGTTTAATTCTTTCAGGAGAAGAATTTGAACGTCTCGATTGGAATGCTAGAATGAGGGTCATTATGGGGATTGCTTATTGTCTCCAACACATACACGAGTTGGATCCACCCATCCAACACCCGAACTTAAGGTCAAGGACCATCCTCGTCACTGAAGACTATGCTGCTAAGGTACAACTTGATCAATTTATATAAATTCATGAGTTTCACTTCTCTTTCGGTTGAGGTATGATCTCTTCCGTGCTACATTTAAATTTAATGCAGATTGTAGATATCAGTGTTTGGAAAGAAATTATTGACCAGGGAAAATTGGGTGTAAAGGATTATCTCAATAATTATGATACCTTATATGATCCTGCAAATAATGTTTATAGCTTCGGAGTATTATTGATCGAGATAATTTCTGGGAAGGTTATCCAACTTGAAGAAGAAAGCTCTTTTTTGAACTTGGTAAACTAATATGTTAAAATAGTACAGTGGTTACCTCTCTTTTATCAAAATATAGTGGTTATATACAAATCTAAGTCTTTTTTTTAATTGAATAACAGGTTACAGGATACCTAAAGGGTGATGGTGGTCCTAGTTTTGTTGATTCCAATGTTAAATCTCACAACGAGGAGGAGTTTCGTATAGTTTGTGAGGTCATCCAAGATTGTACTAGCCCCGACCCGAGAAATAGGCCATCTATGAGGGAAGTGACATCTAAACTGAGAAAGATTATAGACATTTCGCCTGAAGCAGCCATACCAAGGCTTTCCCCTCTTTGGTGGGCAGAATTGGAGATCCTCTCTGTGGAAGCAAGTTAATTAATGTGGATACTACTCATCACGCATGTCATAGCTTTGTTCATTAATTGACAATCATATATCAATTCAAATAGCACTTCTTTGATGTCTCACTATCACTTCAGCAAATAATTGGAGGTCTCATATAATTTGCTTTCAGAGAGATGACGACGACAAGATAATGCTTTCAGGATGCTATTTTGATGAGTTCAATAGTATTCTTAACAAGCACTTGTATTATATTGGTATGTCGTTTGCCATTTTATATACAAATTTTAGCAATATAATATAATTGGTTGAACCATGAAAAGAAGGATATTGGTTCTTTTATTATAGTTTAAGATGAGGATGTGTCAGTTGATTAGGCCCTTGGAAGATAAGGCTTGTTTAGTTAGGTGCAAGATTGGCTTGGTGATAATACAGTGAGTGTAAGTTTTTTAAATTCTTCCTACAATTTATTTGAATAAATATTTTAGAGAGATCATCCTTATACCTCATTTTGATTCCGCCAAAACTGGTACAGTCAAAACGCTCTTCTTTACTAAAATATTCATTTATTACTTCTTATAAAATGATACTCACTAGAGACTTTGAAAACCTAGTGACCTTCATTAATATATATATATCAGTCTGAAATAGTCTGAGAGTATTTTACTAATATTTTTGATGGTCGATTTTCGAGTTGGTCCAATCAGATAGGTTGAGCATATTGGATGGGATGAATTGATCGATTGGACCATACGAGTTTGGTTGAATGGAGGGGTAGAGGAAGTTAACATGTTTAAAAAAGTGAGTAAGAAATAAGACACACAAATTGGTTAACAAAACGTCATATTATTGATTGTGTTAGATGAGTCATTCAATGATCAATTAGCTAGGCAACTAGATAGGTTGATCAACCCTAGCTAGTCGATTGGGCTTGGTGGGTTGGGCAAACACCTTTTGTTGGTCAAATGGGATAACGAAGCTAGACAAATCAAAAGGACCAAATAGGCTAGATAAATAGGTTAATTGAGTACATACACTAATTATTCTTGACTTTGTTTGAAAACAAAACTTTTTGGTGGTTTGGCCTTCTGGTGTTATTACAGTTTGGACCAAACATTTTCATAAATTATCGTTTGGGCTTCATCTGATTTATGAACAGGTTAACAAAATTGTTGATCTCAACAGAATCCTATGCAGCAACTTGCATAATAATAACATTGAATAAAAATTGTGAACTAAAAATAAATCCTCACTTTGCTTCAGAAATTTTCAAGAAAAAAATATATTTCAACCTTATAACTTTGAAGGCAATTTTATTTCAACATGAGCACATAAAAAATATTACATTTTAAATTAACCAAAATGTTTATGCTTATAATTTGAATCTCATCCTTCGAGTTTTTTCATGTGACCTACTTATAAAGATGGAGATGGTCTCACTTTGTCAAACTCTGAGTTTGATGTACAAAAAAGTTTAAATTTTTTTCTCGTAGGATAATCTTGATTCAGCCTGATATGACTCATAATCTTTTTTTGATGGTATATCATACTTAATCTAACTGTATTATTGCATCACAATTGATCTAATCCCTCTTAGATTTATTGATGATTTTTAATTCTTTGATACCGGGAGCATTTTAAAATTTTTATAAAAAAGCCTAGAGAAAAGTAATTCTTTACATAAACCATAATGCAGAGAAATCATATTTTACCCGGAGCCATTTATAGTATTCACTATTATTATTTTGTTATCATATTTTCTTAAATTTTCATTTCTATAATTTTGGCATTTTCCCAAATCGCGTAGTTGGTTTTGGGATTGTTCAAATCGCGTAGCCTTGTGTGGGTTAATTTCCTATTTTACCCTTGCTCCCATTTGAAATCTCACGTGTGTTTGAAGCAAACACCACTCTGAACTGCACTCGTGCCTTCTCGAAGAAAATGATATTCGTCTGAACCAATGGCAATGGCCAATGAACAGTACAAGTTATTTTACGACGTATAGTGATCTTTTGCTGATCGAGAGGTTCTACCGCACAAAAAAGGTGAAGCAGAGAAGGTGACAAATAGGAAAAGTAGTATAGGTTAAAATCATCGCTCAGTGGAATTTCATATTTGGTGAACTTTTTAGCTTATTGCACGTGGAAAAGGTGATTGGAGAAAATCTAACAAACGTAGTTTCGATGCAGCTTCTTTTCTGACGAACAGTGTAGTTTATATCTTTGACAGTCTTCATAAGGCAATTGTTGGTGCAAAGAGCCCCAGATAATCGAATCTATATTTTGATTATGATAAAGGTTCAAAGGTAAGCTTATTTGTGATTTAACAAAACTAATCAAGTGTGTAAGTAGCAGAACTAGGAAAGCCCTAGTAGTCGAGTTAACTGAATACTAGGCAAGAAAAAGTCCTAACTGGAGGATTAGGCAAGTAAAAGCATATCAGGGACACTAGATAGAAGAGACTTGATAGGGTCAGAGAGGATTAGAAATCAAGTGGGACAGGACTGGGGGTCAAGCAATCAAGTGTTGAGCAGGAAGCCCAAATGAGTTTGGAGAACCAAGGTTTGGCAAGGTAAGCTCTTGGAGTGGAGTGGTTCTTCTAAATGGAAGAACGAGTAAAGACGAGTCCTCATATAGGGACATCTTTAGGCATCAATCCAAGTAAAGGGTTCACGCAAATTCTGAAGTCAAGATTGGATAGTAAGTCTACTGTCAAACTTGATTTACCTGCTTTGCATATTTACGGTGCTAACCTCTAGTTTACTTGATCAGTAAACCGATTGACCGGATCGGTATTCCGAATGATTCAACAGACAAATCAGCCTTATTAGTAGATCGAACATCAACTTATCATCCAGCTCATTCTGATTGTTGACATGGCATCCAAGATGGAATGGATAGGTCTCAAACTACTGACTGATAGGTCCGCAAGTATACGACCATCTTCAAGTAATAAAAAGATATCGAATCACAGGGACCGTGGAATCGATCACTAAACTAACACAAGAAGAGTCAAGCATTCACGTAATTTGAATTGTGATGGGGAAGTGAGAGTGAAATCAAGCTCCTAGACCTCGATCGAAGAGAAATCAGCTAAGTGAAAGGATTGGGAAAACGTGTTGATGCAAGGTGCACTAAGATCTTGCTTAGAGTTTCGATGTTTGACAATACACCTAAGTCTGGTCAGTTTGACCAAGGGTTGATCCAAACAGGACTTGATGTTTGGATGTGTGAAAGTGAGCGAGAAGACCTAGTCGGTTAGACTAGGCAGTGGAAGTCCTGATCCGGACGATCGGACAAGGGAAGTCCTGGTGAGTGAAGCTGGGCAAGGGAAGTCCTGATTTGGAGGATCAGGCGGAAGTCTTAGCAGAGTCAAGTGCTGTTGGCGTTCTGGATCTCCGTCCTATGTTCCGGATTCTATCCGCTCCGAAAAGCATAGAACCCCACAGGACAAAAATTTTATCCCGCCAGGATCAATTGACAAAGTCTACAAAAGACTAAGTCAATCGATCCTTCAGGATCGCCGATTCCTAAATTACTTTCTACGGTTTTACGACTAGTTCTAGTACGAAAAAAACTGCGGAAAATAAATTCATACCAGAACCTTTAGATGACCTCGGAGCCTTCCGCTGTATTCCTAACTTCTTCCTGGACGTTGGGTGGACAACGAACCTCCAGAAATAAAGGAACTGCAACTTCCGGATGATGAAACCTTGGATCGCCTTTCTTCTTCTCGCAGCAGCTTCGCCTTGTCTCGTCTCCTTGCTAGGATCCGGCCACCACCTTGGAGGAGGAGGTTCGGCCACCTCAAGAGAATAAGGAGAAGGGGGCGGTGGAAGAAGAAGAAGAAGAAAAGGAGGAAGAAGAAGAGGGGCGGCGGCAATTGGAGAAAGGAGAAGAGAACTCGTTTTCCCGAAACCTTTCTCTCCTTGATCTCTTGGATTCTCCTTTGCCGCCCACCCCTTCCCCTCTATTTATATCTTTCACGCCAAGACCAAGCTCTCTTCGCCAATTAAAAAATTATTTCTTAATTTGGATTGATTTATAAACCAATTCCAAATTTATAGAAATATCTTTAATCTAGGCCTTTAGATTTGATTGCTTGGTTTTCTACCTTTGGATCTTTTTGATTTGGTTTTTCCTTTTTATAAAAAAAATGAAATCAACCTTATCCAAATATTAATGTGGCCGGCCAATTTAAAATTAATTCTAATTTGGATTGATTTTAATAACCAATTCCAAATTCTAGAATTATCTTAAATCTAGCCTTTTAAATTAGATTGCAACCGTCGGATCTTTTTAATTTGGTTTTTCCTTTTAAAAAAAACCAAATCGATCTTATCCTTCATCTTAAGTGGTCGGCCACTTATGGATAAGATTGGTTCAATCCTTGAACCAATTTTATATTAAAATAGAAAATAAAACCGAACCGAAGAGATCTCATCCGTCGGATGCAACTTAATCTCATCTAACGGTTACGATATAATCTATTTTAATATAACTTAATTTTTTCGATCCAACGGCTCTAATTCATCCACCTTGGGCGTGGGTTTCATTGAACCATTTGGTTCACCTTGTGAACCGGTTCTTCCTTCCAAAGAGAATTAAAACCGAACCGGAGAGATCTCGTCCATCGGACGCGACTTAATCTCATCCAACGGTTCTAATCTATTCTCTTTCAATCTTCTTTATTTATTTCGATCCAATGGATGCAACTTGATCTAATCCCATGGATACAAGCTGATCTCATCCATTAACTCATCCTACGGTCGAGAACTAATCTCATCCAACGGTTGAGATTAAATCTCATCCGACGGCTGAGAACTAATCTCATCCGTTTGATTGCATCCTTTTGAAGATGTCTTTAGGCTACAGTGGGGACCTCGAGGAGGTATTGGATCTGGCCTTCTGATGGGTTTCGGATCCCGTATTCAACCCCGAATACACACCTACATCCATCAACAACGATCCATTCCACTAGAGGATCATTATTGCACTACCAATCCAATCCCCAAATTACGTTATGGGTTCCTTCTTATTATTTTATGCATTGCTCCCCGTGTTTAAGATATCGTATGTCCGTCAATTATCTGAGTTCACTGACAACTCAATAATCAACATCTAAGACCTTGAATAGTACCACTCATCCTTATTGTCAGTCGGACTAAGTCCACTTGCAAGATTTGACTTGACAATCCTTATGAGCTCTTCAAGGGGACATCATCAACCCTACTGGGACACGGATTCCTTCTATAATTAATGGCACACCGTATAGATAGTAACATCACCCAACTTACCGAGAATATTTGATCTGACGGAAAGATCTCACCCTTTGGTAAATCAAAGCAATAATTACTAAGTATAGGTGCCCATTTATTACATCGGGATTAAGAGTGCATAATTATAATAACAGAGGTCTTGTTCAATTTGCGAGTCAGTGTAAATCGAACAACCTCAATGGTCCTACTCAATACACACAAAGTGCACTAGTGTAATTCTACAGTCAAGACAGACAGTCACCGAATTACACTACAACCGTTCCCGATGGTTTGTCCAAAGTCATCTTGGTTGTGAGCCTTAGTTTATAATTCACAAGGGACCGATAATCATGGTCTTCTGTGTCTCACAGACACCAAGTTATCTACAATGTAAATTAAGAGGACTTTATTGCAAAATACACTATTGCAATCATTTGACCAAAACATGATACTTTATTTCATAAATGTTTATATACAAAAGAGCTAGTCTTTTCAGTATACTTCCTAACAGGTGCTCGGACTTCCAGATCGGCGGCTATCTTGCTTGGTCATTCTTTTCTTACCTGTTCTTTTATTAGTAATTTATATTGTTGCTTATCGGACTGTAAGACGGGTTTCTCCGCTTCCGAACGACGTTCGGAAAGGAGACCACTAGTGGACAGTCGCCTCCCGAATTAGGCCTTGGACGTACTAACCCTGGGGGTTAGGAACCAAGTAAATCTGCGGGTCCTTATGTTTTGTTTACTAATTCCGCTGCTAGTATTCTGATAGAAAGCGAACGAATTCAAAAAGCAACTACGCGCTATTCACCCCTCCTCTAGCGCGTACATGATCCTACAAAACGATCCTAGGACTTCGGATTCCTCGAGATTATGATTGATTGATCATGGACTCCTTACCATTCCTCAATGATTACACAATTGTAGAGATTCTAACTAAAATATCCAATTAGACCTCGTCAAGTTTCATCAGAATTTAATCATGAATCCTCTAATGTTACGATTCCTAGTCCGAGATGACACCCAGATAACCTGGTTCTATAGCTCTCTCACTGTCACCGGACACTCCAGCAATACTACTAGTGTCCTACCCTCTGCCACCGAGTACCCAATTAAGGACCTCTTCCTAGCAATCAATAACCGTTAGCTATCTCTCATGAAGATTCATTGTAGTCTAAAGATCTCCTCGGAAAGTCCAGTTAAAGGTTCACCTTCTGTCACAAGGCACCCCGATCATACGATCCTAAAATTTCCGTAAACTACAACTCACCCTCATCCCTATGGAATCATACCATTCATAAACATATCATCAAACAAGTATAAGACACAAATCCATAAAGCAATGCATAAACATATCATAGAACATGGTAAATTACAAATCTATAGATACAATCATCCATATACACCTCGATTCCTCCTACATCCTTGAATCTAAGGTTCTACTCTATGACGGAGAGGATACAACACGAAGAAGAATGAAAGTAATACATCTTAATCCTAAATCTGAGATAGAAAAAGGGAATACGACTTATCAATGAGTATGATCTTCTTGGTCTTGCAATCTCCACGTCGACGATGGATGGATGCGGCGGAATAGTCCCAAACGGATGGATAGAACACTGAATCTCGCTCCGAATGGCGGCTACGGTGGCTCTCAATCACCTCCAAGGACTTCCCCCCTTTCTTAGGGCAAATAAGAAGGATATTTATATGTCCCTGCTGTCAGCCCTACGTCACACGACCTTGCCTTATGGCACGGCCATGGAGACACGCCCCTGCCTCTTCGTCACACGGCCGTGCCTGATAGGTACGGCCAGGAGCAGCTGCTTCTCGGGAAAACAGGCACGGCCGTGCCTTTTAGGCACCACCCTGCCCTGGCTATCCTCTAGAAATAAGGCACAACCGTGCCTGATAGGCACGACCTCAAGCTGGCTTTGGCTGAAATTTGAGGCACGACCATGCCTGGTAGGCACGACCCCAAACTTGCACGGTTCTGGTAAGGGGCACGGTCATGCCTGGTGGGCACAACCGTTGGCTAGTGTGGCTTGGGTGGTGAGGCATGACCCTGTCTTGCCTTGTCTTCATTTAATCTCCGTTTCGCCTTCTTTTGCTCTAATTCCGTCCTGCAAAAGCTAAATACAAAAGCAGACCTCCAAACTAGGAAATAGAGAAAATACGCCTAATGCGTAGATAAAGAATGTGATAAACATAGGATAATGTTATGAAATGCAAAAAGATGTGCAATAAAAGTATAAAAAATACATGTATACCCTACGCACATCACACCCCCAGACTTAAACCTTTGCTTGTCTTCAAGTAAAAATTTGCGTCTAGATTCAAATAGAAATACAAAGCAGCATAGATATTCTAAGCACATCAATCTAGTCTTATCAAACAACAGCAATGGTGAGCATGATACTTAAAATCATTAAAACAAGGCTTAGAAGAAGTTCTCCGTGCTCAGTGCAAAAAGTGATCTTAGTCTATTTGGTATCAAATCCTTACTTAAATTCAAGTCGTCATGCTACTGTGTTCCTAAATATTCCCAGCCTTAGACACTTACCTGCCACAAGCTTGGTTCATCTCTTCCATTGCATAATGTCTCAAAGGGTTGGCTCAAGATCAAGAGAATCAGATCATTTATTTCCCTAGTAACCCTTACTGGTCTCAAAGGGGTAAATGAAATGCTTCCACTCTCGACACTATTTTTTTCATCCCTTTTATTTATCTTTTATTTTGCAATCAAAGCAAAGAACAAGGAACAAATAATTTTTTTTTCGGGATTCAAGATTTTTTCAAAAGAGTTTACATGACTTGAGTTAGTTCAGTAACCAAAATGTAATGGAAGATTACCATGGAAACACTAGTACTAATCAAGTCTCATGAATCATGACTAATTTCAGAAATAAATCAACCTCTTAGATTAGGCAATAGTGTAAGAGATCCTTAAACTAGGCCATGTCTCAAATCTCTCAAGATATACTAGCTCACTTCCTACTATTGAAGATAAGAAAAGACATAGTACTAAGGATATTAGCTACTAGTATCAAAACTATCATCTAAACAAGAAACATGCTAGCATTTTTATAGGAGAACAAGCACCTAAGATGACAATGGTGATTCTTGACATGTTATTTACCATGCATTTCTAAAGTAAATTTCAAAATAAATTTTAAAATAAAATTCTAAGGAAAGTTCAAAGCAAATTTCAAAGCAAAATGCAAAAATAAACTTCAAAACAAAATGCAATTTTTTTTATGTACACTATACACAGTTATTACTTTCCCCCAGACTTGAACCTTTTTATCTTCTTCCCTGATCTGGGTGAAATGGCACATCCACCCAATACCCGCGTAAAATTTCTTGCCTCAACTCTGGGTGTATGTTTTCCCATTCTTCTAATGTGATATTCTCCCATTTTTTCTGGTTGAGGAGGCATGTCTAAAGGTACTGTCTCAGGTATTTCATCCCATGGTTTCAAATTCTTTGGGAACAAGGAGGATACTGGAGGGAATTTCGACAGATTAGGCAATTCCGAAAGTGGGAGGTCGTCGAACCATTCTTTAGTTCTCCTTAAATAAGCATGATATTGGTACATGTTATCGACTTGTTCCCCAATCCCTCTCATCATGTCTCTAAAGTCCTCTCTTCTTTTCCATTCTTCCTTTTGTTGTTCTATGAAATCCTTGGCAATCCTAAATAGTTTCTCATCTTTGACAAACAATTGCCGCAATTGGTTGAACCTATCTTCACTCATCTCAATTTGTTGTTCTAAAAGATTTTTGATAGCTTTATGATCAGTTTGTAAGGTGTCAAGGATCGAATGGAAAGATGTAAAATCGAATGCACTTGAAGAGGGCCTTTTTGTGAAGGTTTTAGATGTCTGAGTGACTCTTGTTGGCATTGGGGTTTCAATGACTTTTCATCATTGCCTAGTTTTCTTTGTTTAAGATATTTGTCAACTGGGTATTAGGTAGTCTTATAGGAGGGTGATCATTTAGGAGCAGACTATAGCCATTGTCATCTCTTCGAATTAATTTCATCTCTACACAACAAGCAATATCAATTCTAGGATTACCTTTTGCCATTTCAAACCCTTCTAGATCTAATCCTAGCATCAATGCCACTCTAGTAATTAATCCTCCTAGAACAATAGGGCTCGAGTAATGTGGGCGTGACATATTTATCAAATAGTTTAAAAAATGATATCCAGTATCGATGTTGTACTCTTCTAACATAGCCCATAAACAGAGAAGTTCATCCCGACACACTACTTTGTTATTTTCCCCTCTTCCAAAGATAGTGTGTTTCATCAATAAAATAATATATTTAAACATGGGATTAACTATACTGGAAGTTCTAGATGAAGAGGGATGGAACATGCCTCCAACCCCTAATTCGCTCCATATCCGTTGTGCATTAAAATTGTGAGGTATTTTCCGCATACCACCACATGGTAAATCAAATGTAGCATTAAAATCGTTAAAAGTCCATGTGTAGTTCTCATTAAGTAACCTAAAACACAATTTTCTATCCTCGCTTTTACTTTCAATTGTAAAAGTGCTAAGGAATTCCAATACTAGTCTTGGGTATGTGGGGTAATTCATTTCCATGAAAGTTTTCCATCCTACCCTTCCTAATAACGAGTCAACATCATCATCTAAACCTAGCACCTTCAAGGTATCCCAATCTATATATTTAGTACATGAAATTCTTCGACAAACTAAAGCATCGAATATTTGTTTATGTTCTTGCTTATCGAAAATAATACCAAACTGAGATTTCATACCTTGACGAGAAGTGTCTCCTCCACTAGTTGATGTCTCTTTTCTTGATTCCTTCTTCCCAAGCTTTTTTGACATTTTTTTCTACTGCAAATAGAGCCTAGATGAGTCTTTATGAATGCGAGGAGAAGAAAAGGGAGAGACATAGCAAGAAGGGAGAAAAATGGAAGAGGCGGAGAGGGGCACGACCGTGTGCTTCCAAGCAGATCGCGTGAGGAATTAGGGCACGACCGTGTGCCTTTTATACCCTTCGTGGGGCATGGTCGTGCCTCATAGGCAGGACCTGATGAAGTCACCTTTCTGGAAAAATGGCACGCCCGTGCCTTATAGGCACGGCTTGAGGAAGTCCCTTCTCTGGAAAATGACACAGCCGTGCCTATTAGGCACGACCTGTCAAAGTCATTCCTTTGGAGAGAAACCACGGCCGTGCCACTTTAGCACGACTTGGGAAAGTTGGTGCTTTGGAGGGAGGCACTATTAGACACCTGCCAAAATTGATTTACTGTGAGGAGACACGGCCGTGTTTAGACACGACCCGACTTTATTTGAAGTGAATTTCCAAAATTTCCTGCAAAAACTAAAGTATTTATTTCTATTTTACAAAATCAATTGAAAATAAAGGAAAAAGAGAAACTTAAAAATCCAAGAGGCGCTTATTTAAGGTCTTTAGCTTGACCCCTTTTCGCATGAATCAGGTGGGCGCGGCTCAATTAGAAGATAATCCTCCTTCTCCTGAAAAGGCATCCCGAGGAAATATCTCTTTAGTCTCTGTCCATTTACTTTGTTCATACCAGATTCCTCGTCCCATATATCTACAGCTCCGTTGGGGTAGACTTTAAGGATTTTAAAGGCCCAGACCATCTTGATTTTAATTTTCCCCGAAAAAAATTTGAGTCTTGAATTGAATAATAAAACCATATCAACCTTCCTTGAATTCTCTTTGGACAATGTGCTTGTCGTGCCATTTCTTTGTTCTTTCCTTATATGACTTTTCTTGCTCATATGCATCCATCCTTATTTCTTCTAATTCCCTATAATTTGAAAAATTTCTGCCATTTCTCTCCTTATAACTTTGGTTGCTGTAGATCCTTATTTCTTCTAATTCCCTGATTTGAAATTTTCTTTTTTCCTGCCGCTTGTAGATCCAGATTTAGACGTTGTATTGCCCAATATGCTCTATGTTCCAATTCAACTGGCAAATGACAAGCTTTCCCATACACCAAACGAAATGGAGTCATTCCAATGGGAGTTTTATAAGCCGTTCGGTAAGCCCAAAGTGTGTCGTCAAGCTTTAGTGCCCAATCCTTCCTTGACAGGGATACAATTTTTTTTCCAAAATTTATTTTATCTCTCTGTTTGAAACTTCCACCTGTCCGCTTGTTTGTGGATGATAGGGTGTTGCCACTTTGTGTCTTACTCCATATTTGATCAATAATTTCTCGAACTATTTTTCTATAAAATGTGATCCCCCATCGCTGATTACTACTTTAGGGATTCCAAACCTGGGAAATATATTCTTCTTGAACATCCTGATAACTGTAGCACCATCACATTTAGGAGAAGCGATAGCTTCAACCCATTTAGATACATAATCCACTGCTACAAGGATGTAAGTATTTTCACATGATGATGGAAAGGGTCCCATAAAGTCTATTCCCCAGACATCGAAAAGTTCAACTTCTAGAATGGAGTTCTGAGGCATTTCGTGGCGCTTGGAAATATTACCTGTTCTTTGGCAACTGTCACAGTGAATAACGATACTGTTTAGCATCCTTGAATATGTTTGGCCAAAAGAATCCTGCTTGTAATACTTTTGTCGTCGTTTTCCACCCTCCATGATGTCCCCCATAAGGTGATGAATGACAGTGGTGCAGTATTTGCTCAATTTCTTCTTCGGGCACGCATCTACGGATCACTGTATCACCACATTTCCTATAGAGATAAGGGTCATCCCAAATATAATATCTTGATGTCTGCAAGGAATTTCTTCTTTTGCTGATAGGAGATGTGCGGTGGTAGAACATCACATGCTAAGAAATTAGCTATGTCTGCATACCAAGGTGCCTTTGTGCGTGTGACTGCCATAAGGTGTTCATCTGGAAAGTTATCATTAATAGGCATAGGGTCTTTAGTCACATCGTCTCTCCCTGGATGTAGTCTAAGACAAATGATCTGCAACAACATTTTCGGCTCCCTTTTTATCTCGGATTTCCACGTCAAATTCTTGAAGCAATAGCATCCATCTGATCAGCCTCGATTTGGCATCTTTTTTGCTTTGCAAATATCGGATTGCTGCATGGTCAGTATATACAATTACCTTTGATCCCACTAAATAAGACCTGAATTTATCAAATGCAAAAACTACAGCTAAGAGCTCCTTTTCTGTAGTCGTATAATTAATTTGCGCTTCATCCAGTGTCTTGCTAGCATAATAGATCGCATGCACCACTCTATTCTTCCTTTGTCCCAAGACTGCCCCTACAGCATAGTCACTAGCATCACACATGACTTCAAACGGTAATTTCCAATCTGGTGCTTGCATTATAGGTGCAGTTACTAGGGCCTTCTTAATAGTGCAAAAAGCTTCTAAACATGCCTGATCGAAGTGGAATTCTACATCTTTAGCCAGAAGATTAGTCAATGGCTTGGAGATCTTTGAGAAATCTTTTATAAAACGCCGGTAGAATCCTGCATGCCCTAGGAAACTCCTTATCCCTTTTACGTTCATAGGTGGAGGGAGTTTTTCAATTACTTCCACTTTAGCCCGATCAACCTCTATTCCTTGTGCTGAAATTTTATGTCCCAACACAATCCCATCGTTGACCATAAAATGACACTTTTCCCAATTTAGAACCAAATCAACGTCTTCACATCTTTGCAAGACTTTGGAGAGGTTGTCTAAACATGCATCAAAATCAGATCCATATACAGAGAAATCATCCATAAAAACTTCCATGATGTTTTCGATAAAATCTGAAAATATTGCCATCATACACCTCTGAAATGTTGCTGGGGCATTACATAGTCCAAAAGGCATTCTTCTGTATGCAAAGGTTCCGTAGGGACAGGTGAATGTCATTTTTTCTTGATCCTCTGGGTGAATATAAATTTGGAAAAAACCTGAAAACCCATCTAAGAAACAGAAGTATTTGTGCTCTGCCAATCTCTCAAGCAACTGATCAATGAAAGGGAGGAGGTAGTGATCTTTCTTTGTTTCCTTATTAAGTTTCCTGTAGTCGATACACATCCTCCACCCTGTTGCAGTTCTAGTGGGTATCATTTCACCATCTTCATTCTTTACCACTGTCATACCACCCTTTTTTGGAACAACATGCACCAGACTTACCCATTTACTGTCTGAGACTGAGTAAATTATCCCTGCGTTCAACAATTTGGTTATCTCTTTCAGTACCACCTCTGCCATATTTGGATTTAGCCTTCTTTGATGCTCGACCGAACATTTGTGATTATCTTCAAGGTTAATTCTGTGCATACACAAAGAAGGACTAATTCCTTTCAAATCTTCAACTGAGTACCCTATTGCCTTTTTGTGTCTTCTCAGTACTTCCAATAATTTTTGAGTAGAGATGACATCTAGATCTGCATTTACAATTACAGGGAGTGTCGAATTTGCCCCAAGGAATTCATACCTGAGATTAGAAGGAAGGGGTTTCAGTTCAACAGTGGGTGAAATTTCTTCTTGCTTTAGTTCTTCTGTGTCAACCTTCAAAAGTTGATAACATACTCTTTCATCCACTGGATCTTCAAACTCATGATCAAACTCCTCATCAGTTTCTTCAAAATCTTTCAATTCTATACTTGCTGTATCATCTGGGGAAATGGATATCTTCTGAAGTAACATCACTGAATACCGGTGAATTCTCTTCTTCTCTTTCCTCTTGAACACCAAAAGATTTTATTTCAAAAGTATTTTCTGAAAGTTCCTTCTTATTGTCAATAGCCCAATCTTTAATATTTGACACAATTAGATTGATTATCTCATATGCGTCTGTTTTATTCTGATTCAATAGTGATCCACCGGCGGCTGAATCTAGCATGCTCTTATTTTCAAAAGAAAGCCCAACATAAAATGTGTGCAATATCAACCACTCCTCTATTCCATGATGTGGGCACTGCTGAAGCATGTTTCTATATCTGTCCCAAGCATCACATAGAGATTCTCTTTCTATCTGTTGAAAATTCAGAATCTGGTTTCTCAAAATCATTGCTTTTCTTGGTGGGAAGAACTTATTTATGAAATGTTCGTTCTAATTGATCCCATGATTTGATGCTTTGAGGTGGTAATGAGTACATCCAATCCTTAGCCGAGTTACAGAGACTGAAAGGAACATCAATAACCAGATAAACTCAGATTGAACTCCTTCATATCTCACTGGGTTACAGTATCTGTGGAACTCCATGAGGTGAGTATAAGGATTTTCTGCTTCAATTCCCTTAAATTGAACCTCTTGAATTTTCGCTATAAGGCCTGGATTTATCTCAAAACTTAAAGCAGAGATTTGCGGAAGCACGATGGGATCCAATGATCTTCCTGAGATTGGTGAGGAGTAACTCTTTAGTGGTATATAATCCATCTTCTCAATTTCCTTCCTATAGAGTCAAGAAAAGTTGATTAGGCCTCTTATTATGCAATTCTGTAAGAATGTATAATAATAAAAGAATTGAAAGAATTATATGGAAGCAAATGTATAAATGGGAAAAGACTCTTAATGTAAAAGCTTAGTGAAAAATTATGCACAGTCCCCGACAACGACGTCAAAAACTTGATAGGTCCACAAGTATACGATCGTCATCAAGTAATAAAAAGATATCGAACCACAGGGACCGTGGAATCAATCACTAAACTAACACAAGAAGAGTTGAGAGTTCACGTAATTTGGATTGTGATGGGGGAAGTGAGAGTGAAATCAAGCTCCTAGACCTCGATCGAAGAGAAATCAACTAAGTGACAGGATTGGAAAAACGATCCTAGGACTTTGGATTCCTCGAGATTATGGTTGATTGATCATGGACTCCTTACCATTCCTCAATGATTACACAATTGCAGAGATTCTAACCAAAATATCCAATTAGACCTCATCAGATTTCGTCAGAATTAAATCATTAATCCTCTAATATTACGATTACTAGTTTGAGATGACACCCAGATAGCCTGGTTCTATAGCTCTCCCGCTGTCACCGGGCACTCCAGCAATACTACTAGTGTCCTACCCTCTGTCATTGAGTACCCAATTAAGGACCTCTTCCTAGCAATCAATAACCGTTAGCTATCTCTCATAAAGATTCATTGTAGTCTAAGAATCTCCTTAGAAAGTCCGGTTAAAGGTTCACCTTCTGTCACAAGGCACCCCGGTCATACGATCCTAAGATTTTTGTTAAACTACAACTCACCCTCATCCATATGGAATCATACCATTCACAAACATATCATCAAATAAGTACAAGGCACAAATCCACAAAGCAATGCATAAACATATCATAGAACATGGTAAATTACAAATCCATAGATACAATCATCCATATACACCTCGATTCCTCCTACATCCTAGAATCTAAGGTTCTACTCCATGATGGAGGGGATACAACATGAAGAAGAATGAAAAAAATACATCTTAATCCTAAATCTGAGATAGAAAAAGGAAATAAGACTTATCAATGAGTATGGTCTTCTTGGTCTTGCAATCTCCTCGTCGACGGTGGATGGATATGGCGGAGTAGTCCCGAATGGATGGATGGAATCGCTGAATCTCGCTCCGGATGGCGGCTACGGTGGCTCTCAATCACCTCCAAGGACTCCCCCCTTTTTAGGGCAAATAAGAGGGGTATTTATATGTCCCTGCTGTCAGCCCTACGCCACACGATCGTGCCTCATGGCACGACCCAGGAGACACATGCCCTGTGTTCTGTCACACGGCCGTGCCTGATAGGCATGACCAAGAGCAGATGGTGATCGGGAAAACAGGCACAACCGTGCCCTGACTCTTTTGGAAATGTGGCACGGTCGTGCCTTTAGGCACGACCTCAAGCTGGATCAGGTTGAAATTTGAGACACGGTCGTGCTTAGTAGGCACGACCCCAAGCTTAGTCACGACTCTGGTAGGGGCACGGCTGTGCCTAGAAGGCACGACCCTCAGCAGCAGATGTTCTGAATGAAGCACGGCCGTGCCTGGTGGGCACGACTGCTGGCTGGTGTGGCTCGGATGGTGAGGCACGACCCTGTCTTGCCTTGTCTTCGTTTAATCTCTGTTTCACCTTCTTTTGCTCCAATTCCGTCCTACAAATACATAAATACAAGAGCAGACCTCTGAACTAGGAAATGGAGAAAATACGCCTAATGCATAGATAAAAAATGTGATAAACATAGGATAATGCCATGAAATACAGAAAGATGTGCAATAAAAGCATAAAAAAAATACATATATACCCTACGCACATCATTGGGAAAGTGAAAAAAATAAATAAATAGAAAATTGACTCCAGTTTTCATATAAGTTTAGTTTCAAATTGATAATTTTAGGTAATGTGACGGTATGTATTGAATTACAACTGTAAATATTATAAATCTTTATATATGAATGAGTGGTTCTCTTGCTTGTTCATATGCAAAGAGTGCAAATTTAAGATTTAGATTATAATAACCCTAGTTGACTTATATACTAGCATGATTTATACACATTGAATGTTGGACAATCAATGTGTTTTACTACTCAAGATTATTTTTTCTATTTACCCCAAAATTAAAATTGATACATTAATAGCCGAATCAAAATGGATGGAATTTTGAGTCAACCATAAAAGCAAATAATGGTTGAGTAGATTAATTGATAGGGTTAATGCATGTTAAAGTTCTGAGCCTATAAAAGAAGGGTTCTTCCTTAGACACTAGACATCAAATAATCCAATCATCCATTTTTTTCACTACACTTCACCTTTGCCTTGAGATGATAGCATTCGAATATTGTTCGATTTGTCATGAACAATGCTCTACAAAGCTTGTGAAACAAAATGCCCATTCGAAACTTTAAGCATTGTTAGAGAGGGAAGGAGTTTATTTTTTTATAAAAAAATATTAAACACAGTCTTGACTATGCTCTACAAAGCTCTTACTTGGCATTCCTACTAGGCAACTTGACCTGCCTACTACATTGTTCTATCCCCTACTCACAGTTTGACAACTCTATCTCCCTGCTTGGTAGTTTTGCTTTCTTGCTCAGCAGCTCTGGATCCCAATTGGACAATTTGACAGTTCTACTTCCCTGCTTAACAATTTGGTAGCTCTCTCTCCTTGCTCAACAACTCTACCTCCTAGCTTTGTAGTTTGGTAGCTTCACCTCCTAGTTAGATAGTTTGACAACTCTATTTCCCTGCTCGACAACTTACCCACCCAACTCGATAGTTCGGCAGCTCTACCTCCTTGCTTGACAACTCAGCCTTCTAGCTTAGTAGCTTGGCCTCTCAGCTCGACAACTCTACTTCCCTACTTGATAGCTTTGCCTTATGTAAGATACCAGAAATTTCATTAGTGGTGGAGAATGGAACTCATCTTGCAAAGATGAAGTAAATGAAATTGATTTGGGTCAAATCAGAGATTGTTTGGTTAGTGAACCAAACAATTTGGTTTGAACTAAATTGAACCAACTTGGTTTGGTTTGTGCTAGAAGAGGTTTTGATAAAACGGAAGTGATGAGAAAATTCATCTTGGGAAGACAAATCGAACAAAATTAGTTTGGATTAAATCGGATGTTGTTTGGTTAGTGAACCAAGCGAATCAAGATTAAACCTGGTTCGCTACAATAATCGATTTAATGGTCGCCCCTCTCTTCCATCTCCCAAACCCTAGATCAGAAGTCGACGTCATCACTGGACCTTGGCGGCTGGCTCTTCCCCTCTGCTAGATCTCCGTGTCTCTTGGATTTCGTTAGATGCGTTTCGTGGCGGCAAAGGCGTGCGCGAGCAGCAGGGCTCGCACAGGCGCTCTCTACATCCGTGGTAGCTCCGACGCGTTCTTCTTCCTCCCATTGCGGCTTCGCCTCGCTCGTGGGACTTAAGCACAACGTCAACGACGATGCAACTTGCGGGTGGTATAGAACCGAGGTGAACACCGCCACCTCGTTCACAGGCTTGGGCGGCCGTGTGATACTCGGCCCCGACGATGGTGATGCAACATCCTATGATGGCACCTCCGTCACCTCCCTTCGGACACGAATTCGTGCCCTACTACCAGCCACCGATGCCACCTCCACTGCCTCTGTTGAAACCCAGCCATCACCAGCAGTGCGGGGATGTGACAACCGCGAGGGAAAAGGAATCGAAGCTTGTCCTAGGGCATGAATCTGAGGTGAGTTCCCTGTCTTGCATCCGGCTAGGTCTGCTACCGTGATTGATTCTGTTGCAAGATCTCGATTCAATTGAGAATGGTGTTGTTCAAATTTTGGATTGATCGGGTGAGGTTGGTGCAGATCGACAAATCAGGGGATGATCGGCGGCCTTAACCAAAGAAGCACCAGAGCTGAGCTAGGGTTTCTAGGGCCTTGGATCTAAGGTAAACTCTTTGGAAGCTAGTTCTTGTAGGTTGGTTTATTTTGTTGTTTGGTAGATCGTTACTTACCCTGTTAGAATTGATTAGAGATACTGTTTTATTGGAATTAGGGTTGTTGTAATTGATATGGTGATTAGTTTGATTAGGGTTTGTTCGATTGAGGATTAAATGGATTGTGGAAGAATTGTTGTTGTTGGATTTAGAGTTTCAGTTTGGATTTTATGAATCTATTCTTAGATCCTTGAAATGTTGAAATCTAATATGGTTTGGTTGGGCTTGATTAGCATGAGTGGGAATTGGGTGGAATTAGATTGTGTTATGTCGGTGGATGTTATAAGTCAGGTTTGGTTGTGGAATTGTATTTGATCCTTAACTTGAGTTTAAACTAACTTGTATCAATTTGACTTGATCAGTTGGTTTAGATTCGGTTGGAGATCAATTGGAATGAGATTAACTCATGTTTAACTAGCATGAGTTAATTGGATGGGTTGGATTTAATTAGGGTTAGCTTGGATCCAGATGTGACCATTGGCACAGATCTTGTTGATTGGGTTAGATCTGATTGAAGATAGTGATCTGTTTTAGGATTGATTCTTGTTGGGCTTCTGTTTGGAAACCAATAAGAGAATGGATTTCGTTGAGTTGGATTAATTAGGATTGGGTTAGATTAATCTTAGAATCGACTAAGGTTTTCTTTGATGGAAATTAATATAATATCATATTTAGTGGTGTTGTGTTTTGTCATTTGTAGGACTGTGATTTGTGATCTTGTTATACGGAGGATTATTTTGTGAGGATTCTTATTCAACGTGCGGTACATCAGGCGAGTACCCTATACTTGGTCAGTACAGTATTCTTTTATAGTGCACAGTTATTATTATTAGTTGTTGATACTTAGACTTGAAACTTAATCTGATACTTTGACCCTAGTTCTATTGGATGCCTGATACTTGATACCTATTTCTTGATACTTACAGTTGATACCTTGATCTTATTGTTGATCTAAGATACCTTATTGTGGGTTCTTGTTATTGACCTATATTGTTGATCTATTATTTCTAGTGTATGATCTATCATTATTTACCTATTCTGTTGCTACTCGTGTTATTACCTTGTTGATACTCTTGTTTCACTTGTTGCTTGATACTTGCCAGTTGACCTTTGATATAATCTAATACTATCCTATTGCTATTCCTGTTACCTATGTTATTTACCTAGTTGATACCTGGTGTTACTCGTTGCTTGATACATGCTGGTTGACCTTTGATTGATCTATTCGTTGACAATATAGTCTCGATTATGTATCATAAACCTTTGATGATGTATCCTGATTCTATGTTGCTGATATTTGAGTAGTTGTAGTCATTATTAGTTAAGCTGAGCATCATAACATCATAGCATATTATTGTTGGCTTTCACTAAGACCATTGTTGATAGTAGTATAGTAAGAGCATTATCGCACTGCATGTGTGGGTGCGACGCACTACCTGTGTGGGTGCGATCATTATATCACTACCTGTGTGGGTGCTACCAGAATTGGCCCTCTTGGAATACTGCCCCTCCCCCTCGTGTGTAGTTGGTTTGTTGTAGGAGCGGATGTTTCTTGTCGTGCACCGCACCCCAGTTCACTACACAGTGTGGGTGTTTGGGAATGTTGAGTGCAGACAGTGACCAGGCCGTGAGATAACTCCCCTGTGATATTTTTTTGCTCCCCACTCACATGTAGTGGATTGTTATGGAGGGTGTATAGTTGTCCTGTTTGGCCTGTGTGGGTGTCTAGGGATGGCGAGTGCAGATAGTGACCATGCATGTTATTTGTAATGTGTGTTGCATATGTGCATGCATTTATTGGTAGATTATTTTACTACATTGTTGTTTACAACATCTTTGTGTGTGACTATTGTAATTGTTTGATATATGACTGTTGCATTATATAACATGACATGCATTGTTGAATTCACATGATTCCTATTACTATGATTCCTATTACCATGATTCCCCTTACCTGTTAAATAGAATTGACCTTTTTCCTTATGTATCATTTGTAGAGACTATATACCATTTGTTATCTCTGTTGATATATATATATATATATATATATATATATATATATATATATATATATATATATATACATGTTGTGCACTTCTATTCTGTATCTCACTGAGTATTGTATACTCACTACCCAGACCCTGGAGTTTCCCTTATTCTTCCCCAAGTAGCAAATAGAGAGCTTTACTTGGAGCTTGGAGATCTGTCAGGCTGCTTCCATCTCACAGCACGAGACTTTATGGTTTGGTTGTATGATTTCTGGTTGTATTTGGTTTGTGGATTTTACTTGTGGACTTGTATAGTTAGTGAGTATTTGAGATCAGATTTATGTGCTTGTTGTGTTTTGGATCTAGTTATATTTTGCTGTGAAGCTTTTATTATCTTGTATGGATTTGTTGTTTACTCGTTCTGGTTTTTGTACGTGTGTTAGTTTATTAGTGTGTGGCCGTGTGGACCTTATGCTTAGAGTTCATTATTTGTTATGCATCTGTAATGTATGTATTGTGGTCGTGTAGGCCTTATTGTGTTGTTGAGCGGCCGTGTCGGCCTTGTATATATGTATTCATGGAAATTGTCATTGTTACAGGGGAGATGTTGTCGAAATTTTTCGGACAACCGTCTCTCGGGACGTGACACCTTAATGCTTAACTATCAATATGCTAGAGTTGTGTATCTTGTGAAACAAACGCCCATTCGAAACTTTAAACACTGTCGGAGAAGAGATGAACCTATTTTAAGAAAAATATACATTACAAGAAAAATGAATTTTGCAACGAATTTAAAAAAAAATTTATCGCAAAAGATTTGCGACAAATTTTGCGATGAAAAAAATTCATTGCTATAAAGTCATCGCTAAATTTTAAGACGAAAATTTTAAGTTTCGTCGTAAATTTTAGCAATGAAAAACATTTTTCGTTGCCAAATTCATCGTCAATCGACGATGAATTTTATGACGAAACACCGTTTTCATTGTAAAATATCGATAAACAGTAAGTTATGATAGATTTGCGATGAAATTATTTTCGTTGCAGAATTTGTCGCTAATTTACAATGAAACACATTTTCGTCGCAAAATTCGTCACAAAATCAATTTTTTTCCTATTCTGCTTATTCATTGATTATCCCGTAGATACAATGAAATATTGATCCAATCGAATTTATTCAAATTTTACATATAACCTGTCAACATCCATATCAATATCAACATCCACAATAAACATTTATACAATAATCCATATCAATATCAACATCCATATCAATATTTATACAAAGATCCAAATGATGAAATCCAAATCAATCCATATAAAGATCCACAATAGACATTTACACATATCTATAAATTCAAACCAACATCTATATCAACATGATGAAATTCAAACCAGTACATCCAGTCATAAATCTATATCCATCCAATATAAGTAATGTAAATAGGTCTAAGAACGATGAAAAGATACAATAGAATCATCGTGCTCGTTTTTACTCTTTGGAGACTTTGCTTCCTTCTTCGTCAATATCTTTTCTAGTCCTGCATAAGAAAACAAGAAAAAGAGAAAGTATCATTCTTAAAATTAAAACTAAAACTTATAAACTAAATATTTAAAGACTTACCTCTTCTTTTGAATTTTTTTCACAAATCCTGTTTAAAAAGAAATTAACAGTATTACTAAAAAATCTATAAATTAGTAACTTAAAATCTAATAAAATGATAAATATTAAAAATACTGATTGTAAAAAATTTCATACACAAAAAAAAACTCATGAGGAACCACCACCATTATCGTCGTCGTCGTCGTCGTCATCACGAGGAGCGGAATGCAACAGAAGATGTTGTATGATCAGGTTTTGTTGTCTTCGCAATTCATTAATTTCCTGATCTCTTTATCTCATTTTTTGATCTCGTTGCATTAATAAGCCTTTTAAGTGGCTAACCTCCTCAGTCAAATTATGGATCTATGTCGTGACGGCTGGCGAGTTGGTAGAAGATGTACCAGCAATTCTATGTGTTCTGCTCAAAGAACTCATATCCAATATTCTTCCACCACCTTTGGATCCCCCACTGGCCTCTAGTCATAGACTCAGATAATTTCTAATTGAGGGCTCAGATCCATCATTTTCAAAGCTAGCACTTGAAATTCACTGTACTAGCTCGAGCTCATCATATTTATCTTGTATTCTCAAAAGAAATATTAATATGTTGTAATATTTGAGAAATTAAACACATAAAAATATTTAGATACATATTTCAACCTTAATTGCTTTTGCTCTGTCCCCGCTCCAACTCTTATCTTTCTTTTGAAATGTACGAGTAAAAGTATCTATAAAAAATAGCTCTCACTCCATTTCCTTAGCCTCAAAATAATTGTTAGAAATAATAAAATAAGTTGAAATAAATTAAAATTAAAGTAGTTGAAAAATTACCAATCTGTGTGTATGCTCATCAATATTGATTGAGTCGCCCGCATACGTCACAAATAAGTCATCAGAATTATAAACTTGATTAAGCTTATTTTGGTGACTCCTCCTTCTACTTTCTTCAGTTTCCCAAAACTGACAGATCCGAACCTTCCCCATGCTGGGGGGTTTCCCCTTATTTTTTCATGATTAAGGACATGGAAGATGTGATCACCATATTTTTTCTTAAAAATTCTTTTAATTTCCATTTCATCATTAGGGTCCCAAGTGAATCATAAGGTCAAAAGCAGGTATCAAGCAAAGATGATCAAATGTATCCACTAGATATTATCACAACCAACAGGGGTATCAACAGGATCACAAGATAAAAATAATACATGCACTGGAATAGAAGAACCTGTAGTGACCAAGTACAGGGTACTCACCTGATCAGATGCTCGTAGACAACTAGAACTCCCAGAAAATATAATACTCCGTGTAATGGCACCAGTCAAGTCAATGTCCTGCAATAGGACAATCATACAATACTTACTACGATGATACTGTAATAAATTTACAGTAATTAAATTCTTCTATATAATCTCACTAATCTCCTTTATCAAATTCCTCTCGTATCATTTGATACATCAATTTAATGGATTATTACTCCCATACCAAATAATTAATGATCAAACTAAGGCTTAATCATTAATTACTATCTTAATCAGTTTAATAAACCTAATTAACCAATTACTCCCTAAACTCAACATCAATCATCTAATATCATCATCAACAACCAATTTCCAATATCAACAGTAGCTAAATAACCCTATCACATCCATTGCTATTCACGGCAAACAATCTAGAATTAATAAGATGATTACCTTAATCAACTTCAGTTCTCCTCTTCCTTTGCTGCTGTAAATCACCCGACACCCACCCAATTTCCTTAATCGGATCAGTACTCCACCGTGAACTGTGGAACCAGAATAGGCATGATCCAAAGAACTCCAAGGAATCCAAAACTACTAACAACAACAGATTAGAATCAAAGGCCTACCTCATGATCTAGTTCCTTTGCCCTAGAACGCCTTCGATTCCTTTCTTCTTCCTTGCGGCTGGAACCAAACAAAGTCAGCTGGATCAATTCACTTCAACGGCTGTGAAATGGATAGCAATCAAGATCCCAAGGAAAACAAAGAAATCCAATTCCAGAAAACCAACCAATGAACCCTAGATCAAGTGTTACTCACTGTTCTTCTTCTTGATTGCGGCCGGACACCAAACAACGAATCTCACAGCCGATCAACAACCCAATCAAGCTCCTGATTCAAATCCAAGCCCGGTGAACCTAAACAAAACATGGATCTAAGCTCTGGAACCCTAAGATAGGAGAAACCTCAACTCAAACTTACCGATCGGCCTTTTCCCTCTTCGGTTCGCTGCCGATTGTGGCTGCCTCCACGCCCGATCAGCGCTCCCTTCCGGCGAGGACCGATCTCCAACAGAGCAAGCTCCAGATCGTCGGCTTCCTCAGCTCTGATTTGGCACCGGAGTTGGATCTTCCCTGCCCCGACTTCAGCGGAGACAACGCGAGCAGCTGCGTCGACGCGATGAGGAGGAACCGGAAGTCGCGATTGGGAAAACAGGTAGGGCACTTCAAGTTTAAAATTTATAAGTTCAAATTTTTTTTATGATTTTTTTCAAAAAATTCAAAAATATTGTTAAAATTAACTATGATTTTGAACTTGTGTTTTCAAAATTCAAATATCCTTTTTGAAAAGTTCAAAATTATTAATTCAAAGCTTATTATTTCAGGGGAGAGAACAAAAAGCTTTTTCAAAATCTTGTTTGTTTTTAACAAGTATAAATTCAAGGGAAGTCCTGAAAGCAGGGGAGATAGGTTATGCTATTGCACATTACATGCAGGAACTTTTATTTTTCAAGCATGAGTTAAACTTTTATCTGTCATAAATTTTTTTCTTAACTTAAAACTTAGGTTGTCATAATCAAAAATCCTAGTTGCGGCTAGGTGAAAGTCCTAGTAGGTCGGGTGGACCGAGGGGCAAAAAGTCCTAGTTGCGGCTAGGTGAAAAAGTCATGGTGGGTCGAGGATTCAGGGGGGCCTGTGGTCCTTTGTTTTGAGGGGGGGATTGTTGGGTTGCAAGGGTGCAAACATAGTCCCACATCTAAAGCACATGGAAAAGATCATGGGGTTAAAAGGATGGAAAGTATCTCCATTGGCATGAGGCCTTTTGGGGAAAGCCCAAGAGCAAAGCCATGAGGGCTTAGGCCCAAAGTGGACAATATCATGCTATTGTGGAGATACATGCATTCTTTTGAACCTAACATATCGAACCTTGGTTTTGATGATGGCACGAGGTTCAAGTTAAGTGTGTGGTGTGTACTGATATGTTTATCTAAGTGTGCAGGGAGCACAGGAAAGTCCTAGTTGAGACTAGGAAAAGTAAGTCCTAGTTGAGGCTTGGCACAGTAAGTCCTAGTGTGGAATTTAGGTAAAGGAAAGTCCTGGTCTGGAGGATCAGGTTGAAGTCTTAACAGGATCAAGTGCACTAGGTGCAAGTCCAGACAGGTCAGGAGGACCAGATGCATGGCAGAAATCCAGGTAAGTCAGTTGGACCAAATGCGCGGTGGAAATCTAGGTGGTCAGGCGGACCAGTTGCCTAGTAGAAAATCTTGGGGGTCGAAGATCAAGGCTAAGCGAGAAGTCCAACAAGTCTGGAGGACTTGTTGGCAAATAGATAAATTCTCCTGAGTGGAGTGGGTAAGAGCGTGTTCTCGGTGTGGAACAGTAGGTGTCGATCTAACTCAGGATTTCATTGGAAATTCGAAGTTAAGACCACTTAACAGTTCGAAATTATTACTCCTTTTCTGCTATTTTGGTTTTTGCACAAACTTGTAATGCAGGAATAGAGGGGTGGGAACTGTGATTCCGGACGACTTTATCCGGAATCCAGGTGCTCGGATTGTTGATCCAGGCGATCGGACGTCAGCGGAACCGACCAGTGAAGTAGTGAGGTGGCATTGTCCCAGTGGTTGTGACACCTCAACTTCTAGGTGCCCGAATTGGTTCCAAGCGCTCGGATTCGGATAAACGCAGCTGATGAGCGTATGTCATATATAGTTTTTTAACATTGTTTAACGCTCATCTATTTGTAATTCATTGCATATGATCTACTTTATTGCACCTTATTCATTTATTATTAATTATTTTTACTCTTTTCCTCGGAGATCTGCTCTTTGTATATTTTGATTGACAGGATGCAATTTAGAACCAAAACGATGCATTATTTATGGTGGAGCAAGAAGTGGAGAGAAGAGGCTCACACTGGTCGTGCTCGCTGTCACGGGTGAGTCTCTTATGTAGCAAACACGAAGAAATGAAGTAGAGGAGTGAAAAAGGCGAGACGAAGAAACAATTGAAGACAAGGCAAGACAAGGTCGTACCTCCCAAGCACGACCGTGTCTCATTTCTCTAGGGATTGTGCCCCCCAGGGCATGGTCGTGCTTCTTCACAGGCAGAACCAACACACGACCGTGACCACCAGGCACGACCGTGCTTTCCACCAGAGGACCAACTGCCAGGGGCCGTGCCAAACAGGCACGACCGTGCCTTCGCTCCAGCATCCAGCCAGAGCATGGTCGTGCCCCACAAGCACGACCGTGCCAATTATCCAGAGACGCCCCAGGTGAAGGTCGTGTCTATTAGGCACGGCCGTGCCTATTTTCCTGACTCGAGCCTGTCCCAGGCCGTGCCTATAAGCCACAGCCGTGTGACGGAAAATTATGGGTGTGTCTCCCTTTTGGACAATTCTACAGACTTAAAGTAAAACGGACATAACTTTCAGCTCAGATGGACCCACAGGCCATACTATGTACTGAAATGTAGAGAACTTCAAGATCTACAACTTTGCTTCAGGGTGTATCGAAAGATGACTTCTCTAGGCCATGCTAAATGGCACGGCCGTGCCTCTTAACCACGGCCTTGCTGGGTGCTCTGCCCAAACTGTAGACCAAACTTCGAACCAACATAACTTTTGAATCAGATAGAGTTATGGGTCGGTCCACCCACCAAATTGAAGATAATTTGATGCTCTACAACTTTGGTTCAGGGTCCAATTCAAGAAAACTAGGTTTATTGGGTGAAAAACTCATTGAGGCGGAGCCTTGTAAACCAAGAAAAATCTGGGCAGTTTTGGGAGAGTATAAAAGTGGAAAACAAACCCAATCTTGGGTCATCTTGGGACATTCTCCAAACCCTAGGTCTTGGCTTGGCGAAGGTGCCTCCCCACTCTTGGGGAGGCCCTAAACCCTTCATCTCCACCGATCCATCCTACACCGGAGCGAGAAGATCTTCAACGGATGCCCACGCTTCAAAGATAAGTCTTTCCCTTTCTTGTAGATGATGTTTTTCTTGTGTTCTTGTTGTAACCTTCTTGTAATGGAGTAGATCTTTGAGTTTAGGAGCTAGGATAAACATCTATGTAATGATGGTGATGTATGAACTAGTTTATGTCATTTTTCCCTATTCAATGAAGTGTTTACACTTGTTTCATGTATTGTGTGCCTTGAACGTGTTTGATGAAATGTTTGTATGAGCGCATATGCATGATTATGAGGGGTAGATTACTGTGTAGGGAGATCCTAGGATCGTATGACCGGGGTACCTTGTGACAGAAGGTGAACCTTTAATCGGACTTTCCGAAGTGATCCTTACATGGTGATAAACTTCCATAAGGGATATCTAATGGTTGGTGGCCACTAGGACAAGGTCCTTAATAGGGTACTCGGTGACAGAGGGTATGGCGTTGGATCGTATGACCAGAGTGTCTTGTGACAGAAGGTGAACCTTTAATCGGACTTTCTGGCGTCACCTTTACTAGAGGGCCACCACATAGGACTTCAAGGTCAAATGCCAACAAAGCTTGACGAGGTTGAGTTGGTATCTTGGTTAGAATCCCTACAAGGTGGTAGATATTGAGAGTAAGGGAACAAACATGAATTAGGGATGTCACCTAGCATTGATGTGAAACCGAAATCCTAGACTTATCCATCTCACCCATAAATCCCCAAGTCAATCTCTCTCTCTACCACAAACACACAATCCTCAACCATTTCGCTTCACTAGAGTCTAGAACCTATGTGTTCGATATCTTTTTATTACTTGACGACATTCCGTATACTTGCGGAAGGCACATCAGCAACGATGATCAAAGTTCATCCAGAACCTCCACGTCAACATAGGTGCCCGGAAAGGGAATACAAGCGCCTAAAAGTGCCGAGCCAGCAGCGCCGATGGTGGATCGGCGGACAGCGTGGAGACGCCTGGAAAGGCTTCCAGGTGCCCGAATAGTCCTATAAAAGAACTTCAATGGAGAGCCCTCAGTACATCAATTCAGAGCAACCTAATGGTTGTTTGTGCGCAAAGGATCATTTTAGAAGTCGTTGTAACGTCGGAGTTCCGCACCACAAGTCTACATCTTCAACTTCGGTTCGGTAATCAATTACTTTGTGCATTTACTTTAAAAGAACGATAATTGTTTTATTGTATCTATCTTTTTGTGATCGATAAAATTCCTCTCCGTGAGAAAGAAGTTTAATAATGGATTGTCCAACATAAACAGTCAAACGATCGTGGGCCTTGGAGTAATAGCTTGTAGCTATGAATCAAGTAAAAAAATTATCCCTTCTTGTTTATATTTTCGTACTTATTATTTCCGCTGCAAATTTTATCTCTGCTTAATCGAATTCACGAACGTAAACGATAATTTTATGAAAACTAAAAAAGCGCTACAGATAGTATTATTCACTCCCCTAGCGCTCTTTTCGATCCTATATGATCTATATATGTTTTATAAAAATAAATTTTAATTAACCTTAAATATATTATTCATATTGTTTCATATACAATTATATAATTTTTGGAATCATAAATTTTACAGAGTTGATTACTTTGCTAATTAACAAACCCTGAATCCATAATATATAATTCTAAATTAAAATCATACACATCGACAAAACTCTTCAATATTAAAACTAATCAATTTAATAACAACAATGTGTAATTTCCTAATTTTTTATAATTAGGATTTTTATTCATGAAAATTTAAAATATCCCTAACTAGGCTCTGATATCATTATTAAAAAATTATAATTATAATTATAATTTTCATACAATTATTTAATTATAAAAAATACTACACTGTGGTAAAAGAATTTTGGATATAATGGCTTTCACAGTATTAGTATCTATAATGAGATATTAATCTTGATATGTAAGAAATTTTCTCTCCTCTCGACCCTTTTTTTTTATTGTATGTTTGACGATGAAAGATACAATTTTTTTTTATTACTATGAAAGTTATCCCACACGTTAACTCTTAATAACCACCTATTAAAATAAGTTTTAATAATCACTTTCGGATAATTTTTAATAATGCCTACTTTTATAAAAGGGAGAGAAGAGTATTTTATTTAATGACTTTAATTATCTTTCGGTCAAACAACTATTACGACCCCTATATTAAAGGCAGTTCTATAAGTTATATGGGTCACAATAGATTATTAATAAATAATCTAACATTGAAATCATCAGTTGTATCCTTTGTTAGATATAAGGCATGGCAAGGACACAAATGATCGTTAATATCAAAAAACTAAACCTACTTTGGAAGAGGAAAACGAAAAGGAGGAAGATAATGAGAAAGAAATTATTGAAAACGAGTTAGTGATAGGGAATTGAGTAAGCATGCTAAGTAGATTAAGTAAGATGATAGTGTCACCAAGATTTACTAATTCAAGTAAATCTGTTAGATGGATTAACTAAAATTGTTATGTGTTGATAGACAATATAGTTAGATTATGATCATGAGTGTAATCCGACGGTAGGATCATGAGTGTAATTAAGTGCCACTAATATTAGCTAATCAGGTTAGGGCCCACTTGGAATTATTCACTAAATGCAAGAGCAAAAGTATGATAAAAAAACAGAACATATTGCCTACACAATTTTTAAAACTATCTAAAGTTCCCTCTTAATCATGATCGACAAAAATGAAAAATCTTAACTAGAGAACCGTAAGCGCTAAGCAGTACTTTATAAGAAGAAAGTTTTCCTCTCAACAAATTTTTTAATCTTCTTGAAGCTGATATAGAACTCAGTTACAAAATGATTGCAGAAATATTTAAATATTGTCGAGCTGGTTTTCCTACAGTGAGCAATTCAGTCATCCAACCACATTAGCACACCATTTCCTACAGTATTTTTCTGCAGTAATTTAATTCGAGCAAGTTCGAAAGTACAGATGAAGCATATTTTGCAGTGAAACCAGTATCTGCTCCCCAAAATGATTTAACTATCCATGATCCTTCTTTCAATTCATAGCTCATATATCACAATGGCATGATCAATTGAAAATGGAATTGCAAAGTGAAAGTTCTAATGGTCACACTGGAGAGGTGAAAAAGACAAGTTGACATTCAACTATCTTATTGGTCATGTAAAAGATTCTAAAAGTAATCATACAGACGCTCAGGGAATCAGAGTAACAGTGCAGAAAAGCACGATCGGTTAAAGCATAGCTCTGACCAATGCACTAACGGATGAGAAGTGGATATTATTATAGGTGAGCATGTACATATTACATTGAGAGCACAGACTGTAAACACCATCTTGCAGGTAAAAGAAGTTACAGTTATTATTTAGATTTACTATCAGATAAACACAAGGAATTGAATAAGTATCTAGAGATTGGCCAAAGACGCCACTTATTTCAAGAAGAATGGATAAGGTGCTCACCAGCATTTCCGTTGCTCCAACAACGTCATCAAACTACCCAACTGTCAGCATAAAACCATTTAAGTTAGGATTATGAAGCATTAATCCAGCATATTGTTCTTCAATTAAAAGTCTGATATTGAAGAATAAAACCATTTAAGTTAGGATTATGAAGCCATAATTCAACATATCCTCCAGTGGAAATCTGATATTGAAGAAGTGGTGTGACGGCCAAGGTAATTCAAGTAAAGCCGCAGAATTATCTATTTTACACCTTTCACAATGAAATTCCATTTGTGAATCTCTATATGCTTCCAACAGGTGAGATTAGAGAAATAGCAGCAGTGTTGCAGCACCATTCAAAAATTTACAACCTTTTAGGAAGGTGGTAAGTCTTCTTGAGAAACTTCGACGCAGCCTCATCATTCCTATGGCATAGCACGTGTAGAACCGTGCTGGGTTCTGTTGGGCTCCAGTGACCTGGATTTTCAGGAAAGGGATACCCTGATTTGGCTGCAGAACCATATTTCTCGAGTATCATCTGCTTGAATTGCTCAATGAGGCTCTCAGTATCTGTGCGGAATAGGGGAAGTACATTGGTCACTTCAACTGCAGCCTTCTGAACTGACTCTTCTGGCAAACCATCTCCATCAGCCAAGAATAGATCTCTAAGCGCTTTAAAATCATCCTCTAGTATCTGACACTCTTGAGGAATGAAGGAACGTGATGGGCCACCTGCAAGAAGTACTAGCAGAAACCCATCAAAACAGGCTTTCATCAGTGCAGTTATCGCATGACATCTTAATCTGGCATGCACTTTGCTTGATACTGTTGCTAGAACAGGGTCAAGTTCTTTTAGCAAACAATCTATTCTTGACGATGAAGTCTCACCAACATATAAAGAATCCCAAAGAGCATGACTCAGATCATCAAACATCACCTTGTAGGCTATCGTCTCAAAAAGTTGCTGCAATCCTTCTTGGCAAGTTGCTAGAGAGAGCTCAAAGTTGGTCTGCAATTCATCACATGCATCTACGTGAGTTAATTCAGCATCCCTTAAAGAGGTTATTTTCCTCCTCAGTTTCTCCAACTGTTTGCAGATATAATATAGTGAATTAATGAGTATACATAGCTGTGGTAGACCTAAAGTTGACCCAATTTGCAATCTCTTTTTCCCCGAGATATGTGTCTTCTCCTTTTTCTTCCATAACTTGGAACCAACTTCACATCTAGTTAAAGGAGGCCATTCAGGCAAAAAATTGTTTCGAGTACCTAAAAACAAAGATTATTGATCAAAGAGATATAGAAACAAATACAGATACAAGGAAACTTACCACATCTAGATTTCGCCTTTGTTGCGTAATGTTGTAGATTCCTATCAAGTCCCTCCAGCAACACAGGGAGCAGGGCAGAGTGTACAGGTATCGGCAGTTGAAAGTATGCTTCTAATGTCTCATCAACTGTCCTGAGTACCTCAACTGAAGAAGCAGCAAATTTTTCTTTGTTTGTCCTGGGGTTCCAATCCTAATCAGATGATAAATATAGCATCATTGAAATTTTTTGTTTGAATATTATCTGTCTAACAGAATTTTTGTGCATTTAAAAGAATGGAAACAAGCAGAAAACATTTACCAAAATAGGCCAGCATAGAAATATAGATTCCTCAATAGTTTGTATGTAAAGGCAATCCAACTATAACCAGATTAAATAGCAAAATTGATTTAACCTAACATATGAAAAATTCAAATCTGATGATTAGTAAACTTTTGCAAACGTTAATTCTACAAGGGCCAAAACAACAATAACAACCAAATCTTTATCCCATTAAATGGGATTGGCTATATGAGTCCTTCTATGTCATTGGGTTCGATCCCCTACTATATCCTCATCTATATTTAAATGAACTTTATCATGTCTTATCATTACTAAGTCTTCTTTAGTCTCCCACTTCCCCTATTAATGTGTATTTATCACATTCTCACATCGTCTAATTGGGACATTTATTGGCGCCGAAGTATATGTTCAAACCATCTTAAACATGTCTCTCGAAATTTTCCCTTAAATAAGTGCAATCCTAACTTTTTCTTTAATTTTTCTCATTTCTTATATTGTCCATCCTCGTATCTGTACATGCATTCTCATCTCTATGACTCTCATTTTCTACTCATGTGCATAATTCATTATCCAACATTCAACTTCATATAACATAAAAAGTCTAACTGTCATTTTGTAAAATTTTCTTTTGAATTTTTAAAATACTTTATGATTACAAAGAGCACCTAACGTCTTCCTCCATTTCAACAATCTTATTTGTATCCTATGAAAACATCTATATTAATCTCTCTATCTTTTGCAAAAATAGACTTAGATACTTAAAGCGCTCAATTATAAGTAATTCATTATCTCATATCTTAATAATTAACTTTGTACGTCTACTATTACCAAACTTAAATTTCATATATTCTATCTTCATTCTGCTAAGCTTAAAACTTTTTTACTTTTAGTATTTTTTTGCCCAGATTTAAACTTAGTATTTACTCCTTTCAACAATGGTAAAAAATTTTAATTAATTCAATAATTCAAATTTCTAACTCGAGATTTAAAGTAGCATGCTTGAAATAAATAGTAATGAGTTAGATATAATCAATGAGGAAATATGTTAATTATTGAACAAAGCTCCCAATATACAAATAGGAGGAAACAACACAATAGTAGGTCGAATATTCTTCCTTCAAAATAAAAGGGGGATTTTGCTCATCCCTTGAAAAGAATCTAATTTCCTTCATTAGTAGACCCCTCCAAGAAAGATATCATACAAGTCTAAAGTACCATAAAAGAGAGACAGAGGAAAATGTCACAGATCTTGCAACTACTCTAGCAAAAAGAAGAAAGAGAATAAAGTAAATTCTTCCAACTTAAAGAGAAGATGCACGTAATTCATCTCCTTAAGACTTGATGAGAGTAACTATGATTGAATATTCGGTTAAAATCGAACCAAATGGGACCGAATTAACCGAACTAATTTTTTTTTGAACTGACCAGATTTGCAAATAAAAATCAAATAAACTGAACTGATAAAAATATCGATTAATTCGATCAAAAACCAAATTAATCAAAATCACCGAAAAAATCAAAGTTTTTAATTGGTTAGGGATTTATAAGTTCACTTATTTAGGAATTTACCAATTATTTTTTTTTAGTTTGATTAATTCGATTTATTCAGATTATTCAGTTTAATCGAATATGAAATTTTAAAATCAAAATCGAACCGAATTAACCGAATTAACCAAATTAACCAATTTTTTTTAGAAAAAATAGAAATTCCGAAATAACCGAACCGAATTTTTAAATTCGATCGGTTTGTTCGATTTAATTGAATTTTTGCTCACCTCTAAGAGTAACTAATCTCCTTTTCAATCCTCTGAAAACCATGCAAAGAGCATAGTAATATGGCATTCTTAAAGGTGAACTAGAGGTGCAACTATGCAAGTTGTCATGGGTTGATGTTGAATCACTGGTGTATGGATGTTGAATCACTGGTGTATGTTATGTTCTTTCACTAGATTGACCTCGTGAGTCTTTTGTGGTAGGTAAGTGTTGACACAATAAACTCTAGATAAAGTAGATAACAAGCAAAGTACAAAATGGAAGCCACAATAGTGGATACAATATAATGGATTGATTTGATTGGGGTGTGGTGTTGGTCAATGTTGTTGAAAAAGAAAATACCCAACATACATACAAATGTACGTGTATGAACAATTTCTAAAATATTTCATGTGGTGAATGGGCATCCTAAAAATATTCTAAAACTATCTAAGCAGTTGCTGAGTGGATCGCCTAGGCATTTTAGACAAGGTATATCATTGCATACATGTGATATGCAATCCCTTTATGTAGTTTGGTCTCTAAATGAGCCAACATGAGCTAGGTGGATGCATATATGGGATGGCAGGCCATACATGAAAAAGAAAAAATTGGGTCAGTTCATTTCATGATCTAAGAACATAACATGGGGTTTTGTGATGATTTCCCTCCACTACAGAAGAGCAATGCTTGTGACTATGAAACAATAGACCAGATATAGCAACGTAACTTGTATGTGATAAACATAGTAACTATCAATTATATGAATGTTACTTATAAATGCAGCATGTTCAACACTGTTATCTTATTTGTTCGTATTGACATTTGATAGTTTATATCAGTATAAATATTTGGCATGGTACTGGAGGGATAGAGGGGTAGATGAAGAGTCAAGCCTTCGTTAAATGAAGAGGACGAGAGCATCATAACAATCAAAAAGATGATGCCCACAACTCAAGAACCACAAGAAAGTGTGTTAATGCATGGAGAGATTGCATCTTTGACATCAATATACCACATCCCTTCTAACCAAGACCAAAAAGGCCAAGAACAAAAAAAAAATAAAGCTCATATAAAAAGTCAAAGAGGAATTACTTGGATTCTATAACTTCTATATTGAAAGAGCCCATCTATAAACTATAGAGGATATAGTTAATACTAGTCCACCATGTAAATGCCAGAGAAATGATGCTCCCAATTGCTCAACTTCAACCATTGTCTTGATGTGAATAAGGGTTTAAATTAGATTTGATATGTGTTACTTATATATGCATCAAGCATGCTGGGACTCAAAATAGTACAAATTAAGCTATTAGAGCTCATTAACTCGACAGATTCAATGAGTTGGTTTGTGCTTAATAGATCGGAGTCGTATAATGAATGTTAAAGCTTTAGAGGAGTGTGGAGGACAGTCTAAAACGAGAAGCATTAAGCCAACAAGGTGGTGTTTGGGTAGTCTAGAAAGAGGTAGTCCTAGAGGCATGAAAGATCGTGGGCAAAAATCCAAAGGATGCCCCAAATTATACAAATTGTCAAAAGGGCGTCCTTTTTTTAAAAAAAAAGTTAAAAGGACGCCCCACTATATATATTGTATCAAAAATATTCTTCCAGTATTGCTGTAGCAACTACGGAGTAGTTGCTACAACGTTGCAATAGCTACACTAGCTGCTACAATATGAAAAATCAACTATTTCACTTTAATCAAAATTATTATATACAGAGCACTATTATATCAAAATACGCTTTATCAACTTAGTTAAAATTGCTTAAACTTTATCAAAATCACTTTAAGTTGGTCAAAATCATTTTAAAATAGTTGCAACGCTGAACCATCGTAGTCAAAATCACTTAAACTTCATCAAAATTATTTTAAAACAGTTGCAGTAACTACCTAATAACTACTACACAGCTACACAATTGTAACAACTACTAAGTAGCTACTACAACGCTATATCAGTATTATATTAGTTGTTACAACATTATAGCAGCTACAAAATAGCTACTACACATTATAGCAGCTAATTGTAACTCCTACAATTGCATTGAAAGTAAAGGTATTTTCGGGATAAACAATATAATGGGGCTGATTTGTTTTTAAAAAGGGGCACCCTTTTGACAATTTGCAAAATTTGGAACGGCATTTTGATTTTTAGGGTTTAGGACGTCCTTTTATCATGGAGCAAGCTTGAGCTTGGTGCATTTGATGGGTAGTAGGCCTAGCGAGGTAACTCTAGGGTGAGGAGCAAAGGGTGATTAAAAAGCTAGAGGCATGAAAGCATGAAAGATTATGCGCATGAAAGCATGAAAGATTATGCAAGTAAAATGTAATCTTAGAACTTGTGTCTTTAAGCACATAATCAAAGATAATGAGTTTAGTTAGGTAGGAGTAGACTAATTCCTACCTAACTTAGGTAGATCTTGACACTTCACGAAAAGCTAATGAGGGCACAAGCCAAGTGAAGGAGGGAATATTGGTTAGACTCAATTGATTGGAGCAGGTTAGTTGACAAAAGAGCCAACTAAGTGCAAGGGTTCAATGACCAAGACATTTTTTGTTTGAGTAACAATTGGCTAAATATGGCTTCCAATTGGCTGACTAAAGTGGAATTCTAATCAACTGGTGATATAATCGTTGCTTTCTCAATCATCTAGAGGGCATTCTAATCTATTGTAGGCGGATAAAATATGTCCATGGAGAGCTTATTGTATAAGCACTAGAGGGTATTAAGCTAAAAGCTTCACACAAAAATATTTTTTCTCCTATGAAGAAGTGCTTGAAGCTTTTCAAGGACTTATCCAGGGTTGAGGCTTCAACAAAAATCCTTCTTAATCACTTTTCATCTAAGTTACATTTTATCATTTTTTAGAGAGGAGAAAGCATATTGTAAATAGGTTAGGGTTGTAAAAGGTTTTCCTAATACCTCTTGTGAATAGGTGGTTCTCAATAGAATTTTTTAAGGGTGACACATTGAATGTCTTGTAGGGGTCAGATGACCGAGCTAAGGGGGGTGAAAAGCGATCATTAATTTGTAAATGTGATTTTATAGTCTTGCTATCGAGCTAGAAAGGTCACATATAATTAGCATAGTGGAGATGAAACATGCAATGAAAAACTTACAATCACAAAGACATTATATAACATGGTTTGGAAACCTTAAGCTCTTACTCCACCACCTATGATCTATCAGTAAATCACTCCTAAAAAGTCACTATCTTTCTCCTTTTTGATCAACTATCAAAGGTAGAGAAACGTCTTATAAGCTCGAGAGAATCAATGCCTTATAAGAAAATTTTGAGAGAAGAGAGAAACTCTTATAAGACCTAGCCAACCTTATTTTCGTCAGTCATGAAAACTCCACCTAGCTCTCATTTTATAGTCTTCAATTCTCTAGCGTCTTTTGTTATCTACCACCCAATAGGTTGACTGGTATGCACTATCAGTTGGTTGGTCCTAGCAATTCGATCGCTATCGTGCAAACGACTTCTTTCTGCTTACCACGTGAGCAACTAGTCAATTGATGTCATACTGATGTCATCAGTCGACTGTCTAGTGAATTCAGCCACGAATAGAATAATTTTGTTCACTAACTCCTCAGACTCAATTGACTATCTCAATCGACTATACTTGTAGTCAACTCGAATCCACATCAATCTACTACTCTAAATAATAAATCCCAATTTACCACAACTCGGAGATTTGATTTATCAGTTGACTGACTATTTCATTAATCAACCCCAACACTAATCAACTGATGGATGTCCACCATCAATCAACTGATCAACCTTTATGCCTCAAAGCCATTTAGGATATTGGGTTGCCAATTATGATTTGAATATTATCCATTAACAATCATGACCCTAACTAGGATCAATTATAAAGTCTTCCACTTATGTTGAATTCTACCCTCATCCCCATGGATATAGATCACTTAACACTCAGCTCACCAAAGTCTTACTACTGCAACTACATTATGCCCCTTAGTCATTTACTTTTAGGCTACGTCCCTTGGATGCAACCAAACCTTCAATTCCACATGTCATCCTTTATGCCTCTTGTATGCATAGTCTGCCTCCAATGACTATCACCCTTATTGATTCAATGCTCCTATCCTGCGGTCCCTCGATCTACCTCATGCAACCTTCTCCAATCTCTACGTACCTCTTTGGTATCCCTCGTCTTATGGTCCCTCGAATGTCTCATATCATCTCTGATCTCTTCACACCTCCAAGCCAATAAGTGTGCCACCTTGGCCCCACCAAGCCAACATCCATCGTCACTCGACCACATCGAACACTAAGCTCTCTAGCTTCATGTATATTTCGGCAAGTCCGTACATGCTCAAACACACTCATCAAATACACACAATGCCTAACATAAATCATTTACTCAAATATCAAAATTAAGGTCACATTGAACCACTAGGGGATCGATTGCACCAACATACATCATAAATCGTAAATTAAGAGCAAGGTCTCCAAACTACATTAAATCATTGTGTTAGTGAATGTTTCTTGTTTATTTCCTATTTTCTGCTATGTATTCATATTTCATATTCTTAACACAAACAAACACACATAAGCACCCTCAAGTATCTAATCATTTCATTGTTTGTGTTTTAACAAAATCTATGATTAAGGGGTTTTGTCTCTTCACATCCTCCCCCTCTACCTAGACATGTGAATCATCACATTGAACATGCAACAAAGATCATACCAAAAGAGTTTATGTCATCTAATCAACCAAAGCAATGATTATATAGAAGAAAAATCATCCAGAAAAGGAAAGGACAAGTAATACTTAGAATATCATGTTTGATTGATAATTTTATTGATTTAAAATATCTCCACACAAAAAACAATGTCCTGGTCATGGTTAGCTGATATTTGCTAATCATTACAAGAAAGCAGCTTAAAGAGGCAAACTTTCATACTTGAATCCCACATAAAGAGAAATAGAAAGAAAGGCAAGTTCACAATTTCATGAACAGTAACATTATCCGTGGAACATGCCCTAACAAATATATGTACTTGCAAGTAAAAGGGGAAAAAATCAAACCTCTTGCTGCATGTTCTCGTCAATCCACTCCTTTAATCTGTCTACTTTAGTGTTTATCCATGCTCTTACAAGATCCATAATAGCAGATTCAGTCTCATAAGGTGACATCTCTCTAATCAATGACATACCCCCATCATCACTGTCAACAGAATCTTCAACAGCAATGTTGACGAGATCTTTCTCCAACTTGTCTGCAGCTTTAAGAACTTGGACTACATCTAGTGTTAGCTCCACTAAAGAATATATATATTGCTTTAACTCATTAGCGTAACAAGAATGAAGAGTTGCCACAGCAACACCAGCAGCAAGGGGGTGCCATTTCTTTAGTATTGGACTGAACAACTGTTTCTCTTTAATTGCTAAAGCACCAACATCCTTTGCAAGAACGGAAAGAACTGGAGTATTCTGGTCAATTGATGATCGCCTGCTTGTCTCTCTTTGTTTCATTTTCTGTTTCAATTCAATTATCAGCTCAAAATCACAATGAGTAGAAAAATAAGATGAATATTAATATGGATATTAGACATGAGAAGATCATCGAAATATTGAAACATAATATTGTAATATACAAAAATCTTAATGCAAATCTACTTAATGTAATTGACATATATGTATTGAGGATACCTAAGTTTATTTAGGCAGAAATTATTCCCCATTACATGATATCAGAACCACCCAACCTCTCCTACCTGTTCATGTTTGGCTTCCTTACACAGGCACACATTCATGTCCACCACTAGCTTCCTCATGGAAACTTGAAACATTGCCACTAGTGAAGCCCTGGATAAGGAACTTCCATGGTCTACAAAAAAACCTTAGACATCTCCGTCTCTACCTCGACCTCTTCACCCACCCGCCTTTGCATGTGGGAGAAACAACAACTCAAGACTCCTAAATCAAGTGGACTAGGAGTAGCTGAGCACATGGAAAAGGCAAGCGTAGTATGCAATGATTACCTTTGTCTGCACTTGGTAGAAGATGAGTATCTAGAAGAACCTGCAACCTCCAGCATGCACATCGCACAAATTCTTTCATCCAGTGCACAGCAACTTTGATCTTCATTAGCCTTTGCTTTTTTTCAGATTTCAACCTTAGAAACATTACAAATGTGTAGATATCACATTTCTATACAATTCTTCCAGACTACACATTTGATTTCTCAACCACAGCACTCGCAATCCTTGAGCATGCACTCAATGCCAAATTATGCTAAATTGGCTCATATGAGTATAACTTTTAATCCCGAGAAACCAGATTCGAAACCAAATTGATTTCTCAATCATCCAAGGATCTACAATCACCTACAATCAGCTTCTTCTCAGTCTTCAGTGCTAACACAAGTAGCCCCTCCAACCCGCTTCAAATGTGAATCAACATCCGCACATCCACTTCCAGTCAATTCACATGATTCCTAGTCCACACTCATCTTTTGCTAGGATCAGCACCTTCCCTCCATAATCTAGAGCAAACCAAAATACAAGCAGTATATTAGGAGCATCAATTTCTCCGTCGCAAAATTTAGCTACAGTTTGATGGTTGTTATAAAAAAAAACTAGTGCAGACTGAACCTAGATTCTTACTCTAATTGAGAAAATCTACTAAATAATGCCTCTTAAAATAGATGCATCTCCTTGCTGACATCTACAGATCAGATTTGTTTCAGAAATAACTCTCATAATTTTCACCAAAATCTAATCTTACAGAAAAATGACTCAGTTAAAGCAAATTTCTCACAATGATTTTCTTAGCAATAGGCCCTCTACTATTGGTGAGCCATTGTTTAGCTTCAGTTATGAGTATGGTGGGCATTGGTCAAGTTGCGTCTTAAGAAAAACTCCACCAGAACTGATTTCATTCGAGGTATAAAAGATCCCCAAACCCAAATTCGGACTTTTGGATTTTCTTGGTTTTCAGGTTTTTACGGGCTTTACGTTTTAATCTTGCAAGCTACATAATGTCTGACAATATGACAATAAAATCAAAGCAACATAATTCAAAACCGAATTCCCAATTCAGAGTATTCAAAAATAAATTTCAGAGAATTCAAACATGTTTCAGATTAAATTCTCAGTTCAGATATGGTCAAACCTAGTAGACAGCAAAATGATTGGCATGAGACAAGAAACGGACTGCCACCTGTTGAACAAGGAGAGTGAGAGTTGGGGCAAGGAATGAACCAACAAGTGGCGAGTGAGAGTCAGGCAAAGCTGGTAATCACAACCAACCATAGGGTTGGCTATGTTTATTAATACTAGTATATACTATATAATAACAATGTAAGTTAATAATTAATAAATGAGCAATTAAGTTTCGTTAACTATATACTCTATGCAATAGTATAAGTTACATATAATTTATTAAATATAAAACTAGCTCAGGTCAAATTTTTTCAGGATTTATGTAGAAACTAAAAACTAAACCCAAACTTGAAATGCAATAGAATATATATACATTCAATCTGAACTCCATCCATCACAATTCCAGTTCATGGCATACGTACATGAAGACAACTCTGCTGCATGGATGACACAAATCACTAGGACAAAAACCAGGGTTACACATTCAGGGGATTCTGAGTATATTGGAAATGTTTCTTTTTTCATTAATCTTACATCAATAGTCCAACCCCTTCTACCAGTATCACTCTAGCCAATGGCTCACTATCATCAAGGAAGGGCATCGGTCAGCTTAATCCTACTCCATTTTTGCCACTTTCTTTTGCTCTCTATATGCTTGAATTTACTTAGTTTGCTACCAGAAGACATACTGAGTCATCAAATTTTCTCTATAACATTTACTGTTAATTTTGTTTTATTCAGGACTTATGAACTTGAAATCTGATGGTTACAAGGTATTGATTTCCAAGATTGTATCAATTGACAGTAACTACATATTCATCCAACCTAGTGGTGACTCCTTTCTTCAAATCACAGTTGCTTGGAGCATCTTAGTCTGCAGAATCTACAAACCATAGTTCCCAATTTATCCAATCTTAATAGTATTAAGTGTAAATCCTGTAAACTACATAAACATCTTAGATCCTAATTTCCTGGTTGAATTAGAAAGCGTGTTTAACATTGTTTTCTTTAGTTCATCTGATATTTTTTATCATAGTCATGTTCCTTGAAGGCTTGAAATTTTGATTTTAGTTGAACATTAAAATGTATGAAGCAAAAAATATAAGATATTAATATAGAGAGATGAGATTTTAATATACAGAAATAAGCTCAACCTGACAGATCAAACAAAATACCTGAGCAAAAGCAGTACGAAGCGATGATCTGATATAAGAATCAATTCTACTATAAGCTACATCAGTTTCTTCCTTCTTCCATCCATATTCAGTGGAAAGATCTTCAACTTGTATTTTTGCAGTTTTTACTCCCAATGAGACAATAACTTGCATATATTCAATGTTGCTTTGATTGAATGTGTCATGGTAAGCAATCAGTTTTTTCTCTGTCCAACCAATAATTGAGGTTAATATTGAACTCAAAATTTTAGAATAAGATGGATCTTGTGTTGCTTTTGCATCATTAGCAACCTCAGTTAATTGATTATCAACTTCAAATACCAGATCATTTTCAACTTGCATAGTAGCAGCGAACTTGTGAAACAAGATCCAAGTAAAACAGAGATTGTGTAAGGATTGATTTATCCCAAGGATGGCCCATGTCTTTTTAATCAACTCTAGAACTTGATCTATTTCATCAATCATTGCTCCTTCAGCAATATTGCTGTTAAAACAAATTTCGAGAAGCATTTGGTAAAGATGGAGATTAAAAGGAAAACCATCTGCCCAATGGCATGTATCAGAACCACATCCATCTAAAGATCTGCAAGCAAGTGGCAACAGCATACTGCGTAGAAGCTGCATATCTGAACTTTTCCCAGTCTCAATAGACCTGTCTGAAGCTCCAACTATAAATTGATGAAACCTTTCTGATGCAGTATCTGACTTATCTAGTGGAACTAAAGGATGATGTAGTAATCCTGCTTGAAGAACCTTTAGATTTCTAGCTTTCCACCCTTCATATTCTAATTGATCATGAAAATCTGAATCCTTAAACTGCTGAAGCAACTCAAGTGGTAAAACCATAGACTCCACACGTTTCCCAAGCTGTTAGCCAAGAAGAAAGGAGAACCAAAACAACATATAAACAGATCAAGTAATTAAATATAATCTCTCTCCTAAAACACTGAAAAAAAAAGAGTTACTTTATTGGCACATAATATGAGAACCTAGTCAGTGTTTAGGCCAATGGTCTAGGTCTCAATGGACCATGAATGGACTGGGCATGGCATGGACACAAAGGGCTCAGTTTTTCTCATGCTGAGGTTTAATCTAGCATGCTCGGCATGACCAGTTCAAACATTTCCCCCACTTGGCATGAGTCAGGCCCATGCCAACTTAAGCTCGTAGGTTATTTAATTTAAAAATAATACAAGGGAAATTTTATTAAAATTAGGAAAAATAGAAAGAAAAAAATTGATAAAGTTTTATTAGTTAAAATCTTGACATTTACATAATTCAATCTTTAATTTTGTATAATATGAATATTTACATCTCAAATTTGGTACAACATAAATATTTTTACATCTCAAATTTAGTATAATATTCCATCTTAAATTTAAAGAAAAAAAGCTTATGTATATGATTCACACTCTAACTTTTGACCATTCAGATAGGGTATCTACTTCTACTTTCAGAAAGATCAAGATCGATAAAGTTCTCATTGCCTTATACTGACCTTTTACTTACCATATGTGAGGCTTAGGTGGGTTCAATCATACTTGACTTGGTCCTGTTATATCACTCAACCTGGCTCCTTAGTCGAATAATTCCACCTTCATCCTGCATTCTTCTACATTCAACCAATTCTTGAGACGCACATCTTCAAAGCATCCTCATTCAAGTGGCTTCCATTATCATTCAACACATAACTACACTAAAATATGACTCTAACATTGCTATAGATATTGAAAACGTGTATACATCACGAGTCATAGTGGCTAAGGTATGGTACATAGAGGCTTGCCTTTTCCACCTATCTATTTCATTTAAATCTTTATAATTTTTTTTAGTAAATATCTAAAAGCTAAGTAAAAAATTTTGCTCATTTTGAAAATCATGTCCAAGACTCCACTTGTTTGACTCGGATGAGCACTTGCACCACTCAAGCTCCCCTAGAACATGGACAATATACGCTAACTCCCCCAAGAAGATGGTACCAAGTGAGATTGGTCGACGATTGTACTTCTCATAGTAAATTCAGTCCAAATCATTTAATATAATTTTAATTTCAATAAATTTTTTATTGTATGCTAACAAATTAGTAACTATATATTTAATTCTATGATCTAAACTTAGAGCTATACAAATATTATCAAAATATTAGAATAATATTTTTTAATTTACCTTCTATAGGTTAGATAAGTTCATGAAATAAGTTATTATATCTACAATTTTTAAATAAATACACTAGGCCAAAAGCATTAAGTGTAAACTAGTACATATAATTGAAAATTCAATTTATAAAAGAGTAAGAAAATAAATAAAATGTTGCATGCAGTCAGCATATTACTAACCATGCTCTTTTAATAAATTTATATTCAATTTGTTAAGCAGTGCTTAACTCTAAAGTTGATTTCAACATGAGATAGGGTCAAGTTCCATCTATGATATTTTCTTATATATTTATGCATATTTTTACAAATGTTCTTAAAATATTGATATTTAGATTATGATGATTGAATAAATTGAACTGCATTCTAAGTCCGTGAAAAATATTTTTTAAGCTTGTCTTATATAAAGGTTCAAAACGTGACATATACAATGAATATATATATAAAAAAAAAAATCTACTTAGCATGATATGGGTACATTTTTGTCTTAAATTACATATTATGATATTATTATTTGATGTGTTATCAAATTTAATTGGAAAATTTTGATTAGCTACACCATAAAAAAAAAAGAGTGACCTTATAAAGGTAAGAAGAAATATAAATTAGGTAGCAGGAGGATATTCAAAATATTTAAAATTAATTATTCTTTTTATATATTGAGCTATTCTCTATATAGTGCAATAATACATGTTAGGCATTATAACTACTATACTACAAATATCACGAAGTTAGTCTATTGTATTTATGAGATGTAAAATCATTAATTAAATTTTGTTGTGCCTCACTAAATATTTTTATTACGTGTGAATGCATTGTGTTCCTAGATACTTTTTTGAATTGAGATTGGTGATAAATTCTTATAAAATATTCAACATTGCTTGAATTAGCCAATGAAAACATAAAAAATCTAAGATACCTTTCCTCACTTCTCCTAAAAATATAAAATTTCAAGTTCACTAGCAAAAGATAGCGTTGACTAAGTAGCAATTATCTGTTGGTCATATGACCTTATGTGGCACAATAAGGTGGCAAACTCCATCAAAAGAATTGCAAGAAACATTTCTCAAGCAACTCTGCACTCAACCTTGTCATCATCATCCTTAGAGATAATATTAAAATGGTCCCAAAGTTAGTTATGAACACTTACAACCGCTCTTAGTGTTATCTCATTGCGCCTTTGTGTCAATTATTTGAGTCCCCTGAGGTTCATCTCCAACTTCAGCTAAACCAACACTTGTTCAACAATGATGATAAGGTTCAAGTTGGTCAAGCTCATTGTCAGCAAGCCCCTTCCACGAGCATACAAGAGTATCAACTCCAAGAGGATTCCTACCCATTCACCAAGTGAAGTTTAACAGATTTCCATGCATTCATAATATTAATAGATTGAGATATTTACTTATAGATCTAGGAAAATCCAACGTTTCTAAACCCAAAGAGGATTTGGGGCCTCTAGATTGTACAACACCTTCTGTTATATTCTAATATAAAATTATTAATTATTTATATAATGAAAGAATACATTTTAATTAAATAAATGTAATAAGAAGTTTAGAATCAAAATATTATTGCAATGCGAAGTGTTGCGACAACATGGTGGTGGTGTGCTTGTAGTGTTAATGGCATCCCATGAGGATTAGAGAGGGAGATTTTAATTTACAAAGTAAATAATATATAAGTAATAAAAAAATTAAAGAGATTAGTAGAGAAATTAAGAGAGCAAGGATTAGACAATATCAAGTACAAGTTGAGAGAATAAGAATGAGAGTTGAGTTGTTCATATGAGAGATAAGGGATAAGATTAAGGAAATTTATAAGGATATTTTAGAATTTTTTAAGATGATTAAGTATCTTTATCACTAACTTGGCCAAAACACCCCTAAACTCCTAAACTAATGGTTATTTTGAATGTTTAAAATATTTTAGTCAAATTATTACTTCGGATCCCTCATTTGACTTCAAGTTTGTGATATTTAGAGTCAAACCATCACGCTAGAATCTACATCTCTTCCAAAGGTATTTCCTTGAAATGGTTGATGTAATGATAGCCAAGTAATGGAAAATATCAAATATGTAATGATCTAGTGTGTCAAAATCATTTTCTTTACCAACTTGGTGAATAGCTTAACAACCTAGAACAATTTAAAGACATGCTAGAAACTTATTCTGCAAGCTAGCAAAATAAAACGATTTTGAAACACAAGATCACTCATCTAATACAAACTCACAAGTATAGGCAACAACATGCATGATGATGATTACACTTAGAGCTTAGAGAAGATCATTTTCCTAAAAACAACAATCAAGCAAGGCCCGATCATGAAAAATGCTACTAGACTGTTAAGATAAAAACCCCTAGTTTTAATGATTGGCTAGACCCGAATGCATTTCTCAATTGGCTAGTCAAAAGTAAAGGCATATTTGATTGTTATAACGTGATCATTGTTGAAAGAGCATTATTTGGCAAAAAAAAAAAGGACTAGCTAACAAATTTTGCTAGTGGTTAAAACCTATATCACAAGATAGTAGTAGAACCCATCACCCAGTAATTAAAAGTAAAATGAAAATTAATGGACAAGTACATCCTGTGTTGTAAGTTCAATCAAACTAAGTTCCACATTGCAATCTAGAACTAGTGTCTACGAACACCCATATCAATTTCATTAAGGAAAAAATTCAAAGACTATTAAGAGTTAATAGAAGATAAATGGCATACAACGCACCCCTTATAAGGTACCTAAGGGAAATTGACAAGCTGAACTCGGCCTAAAACTATTACATAATAATAAATGCCAACACACAAAATAAAAACCAAAAGGACATAAATCCCAACTCTAAACCTGACTTGAATAGGCAATGTTTGTAATTATTATGGTAAGGGACACCTAGCGCCCAAATGCCCACATAGTCCTACCAATAGTAACCAAACATGAACAAATGAAAAGTATTCTAGAATTTAAAACCCTAGAGAACAATGAAAGTGAAGAAAAAATTACACGACTTCACATGGTGCACTACATCCTACTCAAACTCACATCCGACGACAGACAAAAGCACACTAGTATTTTTCTAAAAATGTGGGGTAAAACAAATGTAGTGAAACAAATAGGGGAATTTTTAAAAATATTTAAAATAAAAGGGTAAAATAAACTTTTCTCTTAGAGGAATTCCAAGAAATTATCCTTAGAGAGTTGCTTAATGGCACATCAAGTTTGTAAGCAGTACAATATGTGATAGACTTTGTTTTCGATATTTATAGCTAATACACTAACACTATCATATGAATCAGCAAAAATGGATTAAATTAAATAAACAATTCAAAGGACTCTTGAAGAAGAAAGGATTTATCAGAGAAATCATGAGTTTTTATGTCATCTCACATTATTGACCCTAGTAAAAATGATTCTTAGAGAATGTTTCTTAGTCACATTGTCAACAAGATGATCATATATAGATGTGATGATATGTCAACTTAATTGGCTAGAGTACATGTTAATGTTAGCCCTAGAATCAATTATGAGATGATTGACAAGAAAATTTTTGTATCATATTTCATTAATAAAAGACAGTTTATGGTTATTATATATTACTTCAGATCTGTGTCAAATTAATAAGTATAATAATATCCTAGGGTAGTAGGTTCTAATCTACAGTGTATCAATTGGTTGAATTGATAGTGGAAGGTTGTAAACATATATATAGAACACTACTCTTAACTATTCCTAATCAAACTTTAATATACAAGGACAATATTAATACATTGAGACTAACATATAGGTCAACTGATGACTTAATCTCACAAGTCATGGATATAAAATATCAAGTTGACACATGAGTATATATTAGAGAATATGTACTAAATTAATCCGCCATGAGAATGTTTCATGGATCGTTATATAAGTGTTATAAACATTTTCATAGTGACTATTAATATAAATAGTTCTACAAACGTCACCTATAACAAGGTGTATTATAAAGTCGATCATTGGGCATACAATAAATTATGTGGAGGGATGTGAATGATGTAGATAAGATCTATCTCTTCCATATGACGGAAGTAATATCTATGGACCCCTTGATTAAGTAGGACTACTAAAATGTATGACCATGCTCAAATAAGTCAATATGAGGTATTGAGCTCATTTAATTAAGTGAGTCTACTTAGAAATCAAGAAATAAAAAATTGATAAGGGGATGACACGATCTATGCCTCATTGATCAATCTAGATATTGAGGATAGAAGAACCAAGTTATACAAGATAATAAACACAGAAAGGTTAAGTCGGATCTCGACATTTTCATCCCTTGGGTAGCAATGATGCATTACTAGATGTCACTCATTGCTTATATATCTTGTTATTTTAGATACATTGTCAACGTTATGAGAACCTATTAGATGACACACAAAGAGCATGTTGATTTGAAGATGAGTTTATTTTAGTTTAACTAAAATAGGATGAACCCTAAGATTATAGGATTAAATCTAATCCGAGTTAGACTCATTGAATTAGACTCAAATGAATCCAACTATTGGATTATTGAATTGAGTCTAATCCAAATTACATTAATTGGATTAGACTCAACCACTAAAGAGGATTAATGTCCATTAATAGAGATTAATGGAGTATTGATGAAAAGGAGAGCAAAAGATAAAAATCTTTTGTATTTATTGGATGACTCTTTGTATTCATTAGATAACTCTTTATATTTATTGGATGACCTTTTGTATTTATTGGATGAGTACAAAAAGTCAATTTTATGCATTTGGTGGATGATCACTTCTAATCTTCTCTTCTCCTCTTGGCAAAATCATCCAAGTTGCTAGCACAACGAAGGTGATTCTTCTCCAAAGGCTAAGTTCGTGCGACGAACGAAGGACGTGTTCGTATGGATACTGAAGAGGTGCAGCATTTTGATCGTGCTGAGATCTACTAAATCAAGTTGCTGTCAGAATTGTTCCATTCACGCAATAAAGGTGATAACTCAATCAAACATGTATACTACATTTGCATGGATCTCTGGAGGGATCAGTTTTGTTCTGCTGTGTTTATTTATTAATTTTTTACAAAAGATCCCTATAGTGGTATCAAAGCCACTTGCGAAAGCGTATACATCGTTTTAATTATATTTCATATTTGATATAGAAAACAAGCATGTGTTTATTATGATTTGTATGATTGTATAAGTGGTTTTATCGAGCAAACAGTTTGTATTGATCAAACTAAAAGATTGTAGCATCTTCATACATAATAGAAACGCGTGCTATAGTCTGATTTTGTTCGACAAATCTTTCATAACCTTATGAGCAGGACTGCCGTAAGGTTACGGCTCATAAATCGTTGTTAAGAATCATAATAAAAGTATGTTATAGTGCATGGTTAAGATCTATTACGAATGATATATGCCATGGTGCATGGTTATGATCCTTTTTACCCGATGTGATTAGATTATGTGTGTATACATGTTGTAATTCATAATACAGTCTGCGTGTCATGACTTTTACCTTTATACTTTCAATTGTAAAATTAGACTCCCCTCGAATGTGACTCGGGGTTTCTTTAAATTTTTAATGTACAATTAAGAATAATACTAATTTATTAGACAACAATGGAAAGAGATGAGGCCAGCAACACACGACAACTGAGGAAGTACTTAGAGAAGATGCAATTCCTTAGGTTGACCTTTCGATTTTCTCATTGGCTTAAGAAGATCGTAATAGACAAGCTATAACCATATCACATTTCTAATTATGCATATACGTTGATGTGTGTCATGTTTGTATGTGATGCATGTTTAATTAATAGTATTATGATAATTAGGTCTTTTTTATATATCTACTAAAGTTTAGTACTCACTTTTACCTTGATCAATTGTAGACATGTTTGTCAAAACAAAGTGACTCAATTTATATTGGTAGAGTGCGACAGGACAATTGTGATGTATAAATAGTAAACTTTGAGTGAAACTTAACTAAGCTACCTCAATTGCATTGAGAACTTAGAGACATATCTCTTGCGTTGGGCAAATGAACAAATAGTCTTGTTCACGTAACTATACAAGAGTTACATACGATATAATTGGTACAAGTTGCTTACCTAAATTATACGAGTCTTGGGTAATTAACTAAAGCTAACTTAAGATGAGGTATAATATGGATCTTGTCCCACTTGAAAGTCATTGCTATTGGGTTTTGGAGCTAATAGTGTGGGTAAACTCCAGTTGCCCACATCCATGACTTACTCCTACCAAGTTTTACAATTCAGTGAGAGAATCATTTAATTAAAGGCCTAATTAAATGATTTAAATATAATACTCATTTCAACATTTCTTATTGTAGATCACTATGTCATCAAATACGTCTAATACTCTCTCTTTGCGATCTGTCCTTGATAAAGGCAAACTCAATAGAGCTAATTTCCTAAACTGATACAGAAACTTGAGAATTGTTCTCAAGCAAGAACGAAAACTGTACGTCCTAAACCAACCTATTCCTGAAGCACCCGCTATTAGTAATAGCCTTAGAACCAATTATGTGATGATTGACTAGGTACTTTGTATCATATTCTATTATTAATAAAGACAAGGGTTTTTTGTTATTATACTTACTTTATATTTGTGTCAAATAACTAAGTATAATAATGTCTTTGGGTAACTAGTTCTAATCTATATCATATCGATTGTTTGAATCGATAATGAGATGATGTAGAGAACACTACTCTTAATCATTCTTAGTCAAGCATTAATATTCAGGGACGATATTAATGCGTTGAGATTAATATGTGGATCAACTGGATGACTTGATCTCACAAGTCATGGATATGAGATATCGAGTTGACGCATGGGTATACATTAGAAAATGTATACTGAATTAACCCGCTATGAGTATGACCCTAAATCTCATAAGTGGAAATCTCATAAGTTATATGGATGGGGTGTTATATGCAAGTGGAAATCTCATAAGTATGACCCTAAATCCACAGAAAAGATTTGTGCATATGCTAGTGGCAAGTTTAACCCACCAAAGGCCACTATTGATGCTGAGATTCATGTAGTGATGAATTCCCTTGAAGCCTTGAAAATATATTTCCTGGACAAACAAGAATTAATCGTACGCACCGATTGCCAGGATATTATCAGTTTCTTCCAAAAATCTCCAAATAATAAACCATTAAGGGTGCGCTGGCTAGCTTTCACGGATTTTATCACAGGCATCGGAATTCCTATTCACTTCAAACACATTGACGGAAAGGACAACCAGGTAGCTGATGCGTTATCTCGTTTAATAACTTGTCTTATTCCTACAGGATGGCCGAAAGCAGTAATCGACGACCTGGATCTAGTAGCTCCAGCCCTTTAAGAGTTACAACAGAAGCCCAACCCAGAAGCCCATGGGCAAATGATCCAGAGTTTACAAGCATTGACAGGCTGGATAATAGATACCTTTACCTCCTGCATTATCAACATTTGCGAACCCGACAAGGGATGCCTCTCTCCGAGTACGAAGACATACAAAAACAACTGTACGAATTAGAACAGCAAGCAGCTGACCACGTCATCAAAGCAATGGAGCAATACCGGACACTTCACTTCCTTAAGCTCCAAGAAATCAGAGGACGACGAAGCACCACAGAAACCAACTTTTGGGACAACTGGTATCCAGCAATCAAACAAATCAATGACTAGATGGAATCCGCATCAAACCTTACTCGAGACGCAACAATCCGGACCGCTTCTTTGAAGCTCTAAAACATCACAAACGACAAGTGCGGACGTGGTGGACCGCAGAAACAAACCATCAAGCACTCAATAAGCCACTAGTAGATTCCTCCTTATCCTACATAATGGAGGATAGTGTGTAGTCTTAGTTGTAAAGTAGATTCCTGAATGGATTGAGCCTCGGAGAGCCGTCCATCCAGGAAAAGTAATGCATTATTGGTGTGTAGTAGCTGTAAAGCAGTGGGAACATCTGTAAAAGAAAAGAGTGATAGAATGTCGATGGGGCCCCATGAGCACCCGGTTCCCCACTTTCTTTCTTCAAGTTCTCCCTATATATAGTAGTCAGTATTATCGTTGCAAGGCACGCAGTGCATCACACTACAAGCCTTACTTCGATCAGTGTGAAGTCTTTAGTTTGGTGTGAAGTTCCCAGTTTGTAAGTTCCTACTCTTGCAATTTGAATCTTGTCAAGTTTACGAGTTTTCCTTGCATTATTTCTATTGTAAAAGTAGAAGTCCGCTTGCCTAACTCAAAGTGTCAACATTCAAGTGCCAGTGTCTAACATTGGTTGGGGATAGATTAAGAGTATGAGTATAAAAGAAGTTTTCATCAACTAGTTTATTTGATTCCTCTACTTGTTACTTGTAACTCATCCAAGTGCGATGAAAGTTTTATTGGATGTAATCAAGACATTCATGCTAATATAGAAAGAAATTGTAGTAAACTTATATGATGCATGTTGTTGCACGTTGTCAATAGGAATACAACATAAAAGACTATGTCCCTAAAACTCTAAGAAACTCTATGCTCATTCCCATTGGTTGTTTTTGTGTTGAGAAAAAATACTAATGTTTACATTATTTGACTCACCATTTGCATTGAATATCAGTCTAATTTTGAATGTAAGAGACCCCTATTGTCATATTAAAGAAAATCAAACTGTCTTCTTTATCTATTGAATTACCCATAGGTCATGCACCAACAAACTTGGTACTTTCACTTACTTTCATAATGTAGTCGAGTCCCCAAGATGAAAGCATAGTTGATATACAAAATCTAGCCCTCTCCCCCAACCCTTTGTTAGCATTAGCAGGAACTCTCAAATATAGATCAATGACAAAAGATAAACTTCATCAAATTGCTTTTGAAATATTTGTTGAGACCCAACGACAAGTGTCAAAACCATCTTCTCTAAAGGTTCCTCCTAACCTTCCATTGCACACTTGTAATTGATGTCACTAAGTTTGATTTATATTGTCTTATATTCCCACTCAATAAGGTCAAGTTCTTTCTACTGAGGGAAATAATGTAGTAAATAATTTTAAATATAGAGATTTCAAGTTATAATTTTCTTTAAAAGTTCCTTATAAAGGCTCATTATTATGTTTTCTAATTAAAAATCAGGTAGGATCAGACCTTTTTAGGAAAATAAGTCAAGAGAATGAGTCTTTTTCATTTGATAAAAGTCCCCCAAACTCTTCAAACTTAATAATAGTCTTGAGGGCTTATTTGTCCAAATGAGATTTTCATTTTACTGCTACATAACTGTATCAAAAGAGGCTGTGTGCCTACAATTTTTTATCAGTCATGCAAGGTCAATACAAATTTTCAATAATTAATTTCTGAAAATGACCTTCAATCCAATTATCAGATCTCTTATACCTGTGAAGCATCTAATTTCCCATCTATGATGGAACATAGCAATCATTCGAGTGTAAGAAATAGATATTTTGCTGCATAAATTAAACCAAGGTGTGTGCATAGTTAACTATAATATTGAAATTGTCTAATCAAAACATTTTTTAGGGCCTTCGAGTTAGTATTTTGATTGTTCAAATCTTTAGGACAGTGAGAAGACGCAAAACACCAATCATCCAATGGAAGCAAGTGTTTTTCCAGTGCTCTTTGAGTGGAGTAATGCCCACTGAATTAGCATCTCAAAGCATCTAATGATTGACCGACACCTCAACTAACTTCATTGTGGCATAGTGGATCCTGATTTTGAGAATGACAGTTCACTAAGAAGGCGCACATTTAACCAGAACGAGCGTCTAGCATCTCAATTAAAAAAAAAATAGTCCCGTCACCATGGATACTGGATGAGAACGATCATGGATGTCATGTCTAATATCAAGCTTAAACATAAGAAAGTGTGCAGATAATGGAGCAGTGATGAATTAGGAGATGCTCTCCCTTTCGAAAGAGTAGGTTAATAGCACAGTAGTGATCCTAGGCGAAAGAAAATGCAGCCCCAAGAACAGAACATCTATCAGTGCTAAGCAATAGAAATTCTCTTATGAAGATTCAAGAACGCATTGATAATTGTGAACTCAGACTTACACTTCCAGCAGCGACTCGAAGCAAACCCCTTCGGATCCGAGCATCCACATGCTCAGATATCCCCATCTGCATCCTCACGAACTCCCCCACCGATACAAGTTTTTTGGTGGAGTGGCTGCCGTCCATACCTTTCATCGATGGTGACCTGATACCGAAGGCCTTTTTCACCTTGCTAGCGGCTGCGAAGGTCAGCGACCGCTGCAGAGACCGCGACGGGGAAGAAGGCGAGTGGTCAGCGTGGCGCTCAGACTGGGGGATGTAGGTGAGGGGCTTGCCGCCTGTGGCGCGGCAGGCGGCGACGAGGATCTCGTAGGCAGTCTCGCGAAGCTCCTCAGCCGAGAGGGGGACGGCGAGCGGGCCGAAGGGGGAAGGGAGATCGGCCGTGCTGGCGGGGGTGGTCATGGCGACCGCAGTGAGAAGGAAGAAGAGGACAAGAGGAGAAGCGGAGGAAGGCGGTGGCGTAAGACTTCCTTTTGGAATCGCCGAGGGTTGTCCTGCCCCCGAAGAGACGAGGCATGACCGCCGCGAGAAGCGCTCTTTAAAATCGGAAATTTAAAATATCTCATTTTTTTTCCTTCCTGCCGTTTGTTTTTTTATTTTCTTTTTGTGTTTCCTTCCCTAATGTAAAGATAAATAAACGAATTTGCTTCCCTTGGGTTGATAACAACACGGGTTGGTCGGCCCATTTACATGCTGGACTAAGCTATGGGATACTATCAAGGGCTATGCTCATTGATAAGGGTCACAATTCTAATTGTCTCGTTCTCTGGCCCTGGCCCAATAAGTTTTTTTAATATTAAACTACATTTTTAAAAATATATACAAAACAAAATATATTTAAAAAGCAAAAAAGTAATATTAAGTAATAATTTTAAATTTTGTTGGGTCAGGCAATACCTAACTTAAATACACGTGAACATCAAAATTCAAGCCCCCGAGGCATAGCTGAGTTGGTTACGATGTAACAGACTTGCAGAAGAGGACAAGGGTTCGAATCCTGACGAAGCCAGATAATACCCTCCTGCGTCGTGATCAATTGCAGATCGTGTGGGGGCTAAAGTGACGGATTACATCTTTTTTACAGAAGAACATCAAAATTCAAGATCACTAGGTCTAACTTAAATTCTTTATTAAACATTAAAATCAAGCACGATTGTACTAGCACTTTCATATCTAATGATGTCATCAAGGATATCAACACCGTAAAGTAGTTAAAACTTTTAATTGCTAAAGTCTTTGGTTAAGTCAACTAGTCCTAACTTATTTTAGTTAACATAATTACTCTCAATTTATTTCAGTACAAAATTCCGTCATCTTTTTATATTCAATTAGAATCGACTAATAATGAAAGAGAATATTAGTTTTCCATTGTGATTTGATGCATTTTTTCCTCATGTGGGTTAATATTTATGTTACATTTTTTATTTTGCTTGAGATGAACATTTTATTATTTAAGTTGCTTATCATGCTTTATTATCATAAAACATATGTTTACCATGAATTTTATCTATCATGAATATTTTTCAACTGATTTGAGCGTAAACTGTCAAACAGGTCAATCCATGACGCCGCGAATCAACTCACTAAAAACTTATCGTATGACAGGGGCGGGACAGGCCGACTCACCAACTTAGCAAGTTGGAAAATCTCCAACCTAACTTAATCCAAGATAGATTACGGATTAGAAAGACCAATCCACAGGTCTATCAAAAAATAAAAAAATATTAAAAATTTTAAGTTGGGATTATAGTTTAAATTGATAAGTTGAAATTTTTAAATTTAATTGTAATTTAGACGAATATGGCCACTAATTTATTAAATTTTCTACTTTAATTTTAAATTTTAAAATAAATTAATAAATTTTCTCAACCCACGAACCAACTCAAGCCCATCGCGGGCCAACCCACACGGATCGCAGGCCTCAGAGGATCAACTTTTCTGAACTTATTTTAAAATGGATTAATAAAATTTCAACCCAACACTCCTAAATTACTTGGTAAAGCAAGTTAATTCAGCGGATCCAACCTAAATTGACAACTATATTTGAGTGTTACTAGTGCACCTGGCATATAGTTGAAACATTTTTGGCCCGTATTTATACCTATTTATTTGAATTATATATATTAAGTGCTTATTTACATTCTATTTTTTTCATGATAGTATACTTAAAATGTAATTTAGATATATTTTAGAAGTATATCATAAATTAATACATTTGACACGTATAAGTTATTCTTTTCTTTTTCTTCTGAAAAAAAAAGGTGAGGAATAAAATATTTATCTCATCATATGTTTGATTTGGACCATTTTAAAGTGACACTTGCATATTGAATAAAATAAAAGGTGAGGAATTGTTTTGATACAATAAAATTTGTAGGGTTTTCTAACTTTATATTAATATTCATCTAAACTTATGAATTTTTTACAGCTTTATATTATTAAAATTAAACATTTACCCTAAAATTTCTCTTTTTTTTTAGATTTTTCTAATTTTTTTAAAGCATTACTAAATATACAAAATTAGGATTTTAAGCAGATTGGTAAACCAAAAACTAGTGTTGGTCGACACTATTAATTTTAAAAAAATCAAATCCTCCTTCAATAGCATCCCAAAACTGCCTTTTCATCATAATATGGAGGAATTTTGTGGTCAAGTCTGATGTATTTTTTATATAAGAAACATAATTTCTTATATATTTTTTAGAATGTATATTATATATTATTTTACTTTAGGTATCTTTCCACTCCATAGTTTAAATGATATTTTTCCTAAAAATCTATGAATTATCACATTATTTTGGATGTAGCAAGCAGTGTTGACTGCTTCTAATGGGTAATGAATATGCATTTAGCATTGTTCTAGCGGCTTCTTGTAGTGCCCTATTTTTCCTCTCAACAATCCCATTTTGTTGATGCGTCCTAGGGCATGAGAACTCATGCTTGTACCCATTTTCTAAGCAAAACTTGGAGAAGTTTGAGTTTTCAAACTCTCCACCATGGTCACTCTTAATCCTGTTGATTTTTAGAGTTCTTTCATTTTCTACCCTTTTGCTAAACTCAACAAAGATAGCTAAGGTATCATCCTTATTTTTCATGAAATACACCCAAGAGAATCTAGAGTAATCGTCTACAATTACCAAGCAATATTTGTTTCTGTTTAAAGAGGGAGTGCTATGACAATCAAATAGATCTAAATGCAACGGCTCTAAGGGGTCAAGTAGTGCTAGATAAAGTTTTACCTTTGTGTGATGACTTAGGTTGCTTACCCTCTTGGCATGCATCCCCAACTCTTTGTTAGTCACTTTAGCAATGGTCTTCATGTTGATGTGTCCAAGTCTCCTGTGTCATAGCCATCCTTCCTCTTCTTTTGACATGAGACACTCAATAGTAGGGTTAGAAGCAAGAGACAAATTTATAAAATAAAGATTTTGGCTCCTATGTCCTTCTAAGATCACATTTTTCAAGCCTACTTCACTACAAGAAAAAAGGGATTTCCCGGCGGTTTAAAAATCGTTTAGCGGCGGTTTGGAACCGCCGCGAATTCATTTCCCGGCGGTTTACCAAACCGCCGCGGATAACGGTGTCGTTAAACCATTTAGCGGCGGTTCTAGAGAACCGCTGGAATAACCGCCGCTAAAGTAGATTTCCCGGCGGTTGTTTTTGCGGCGGTTCAAAATATTTCCCGGCGGTTTGTTTAGTGGCGGTTAGAAATGATTTTCCGGCGGTTGTTTTTTGCGGCGGTTTGAAATAATTTTCCGGCGGTTCTTTTACCGGCGGTTCGAAATACTTTCCCGGCGGTTTCCCAAAACCGCCGCAAAATGGTTTCCCGACGGTTTGCTAAAACTGCCGCGAAATAATTTCCCGGCAGTTTAAGCTTTGAGTGTGCAATTACAAAATTTTCAGCATGCGATGGTTTTTATAAATAAATAGAAAAATTAAACCAAAAATTATAATAAATAGAAAATTTTACTTGCATTAATTTCTTGCAAAACTAGTGAACAAATATGAGTCATTACACACGGATATCAAAGTTGTCAGATGTCAAATCATAGATAGTGAATTTAGGTTACAAAAAATTGAAATTTTATTTGATTACAAAAAAACTGAGAAATCTCTCTAGCTTTCTCAGATGTCAAATCCTAGAAATAGATCCCTTGCTTTTCCTTCAACCAGGTTGCAAATTCGTTGCTTTTTGAAAAGTAATCATCCTTGGAGAGCTCTTCAAACTTGTAAAGTAGTCATGCCTGCACAAGTACAAAAAAAAATTAGAAGAGACAAACTATAACCTAAAGAACAAAACACCAGCAGGTAAATCTACTTCGATGCTTTTAACAACAATATCCCCTCATAAAAACAATCAGTATATAGTATATATCGACTATATTAGCAAAAGAACAATTGAGAAATTTCTATACTTACTTACACTCTGGGAAATATTTTCCTCATTCATCCAATTTATAAACACAGGTGTAGTACAAGACGAACTTCTCTAGAAACAACAATCAGGAAAAGAATACAAGTTTGAATGCCGATACCACTGCTACTATATGCAATAGATGTCCCTAAAGTGGCCATTCCGTTGACACTACTAAGAACAAACAAACGTGTCAACAATAAAAAACTCTACAGCAACATGGACTTGTAAATCTGGAACTTCTAAAAGATAAATCAAGTAAAGCTAAAACAAGTAATAGGATTGTAAACAGGTAAGAAACAAGACATATCGTTCAAGGTTACACCTAAACAAAGTCCATAAGTACAAAGTTTTGAAAGATAAGTTAATCAAGGTAAGATAACCTACAGCAAAACCGTGATTTTTTAGTAAACATGTCACCTACAGCAAACATGTCACTGAAAATGAAAGGATAGGCGAAGGGCAGAAACAATGTAAGATAACCTGCTTACCTGCATTTTGTATTTCCAACCTTGAGATTGTAGAGATTGACTAGTTTGGAAAATTTACTCCAGGGATCGTGGAATAAGTCCATACTGTTCAGGGCATTCAGTATTGCCCATCATGGTATAAGTTTTACCAGAACCAGTTTGCCCATAAGCAAATATGCAAACCTACAGTAGTTGACAATTTTTCTTAGAGCAAAGAAAAATAAATAGTTCAAATCAACAAAAGACACTTTATGCCCATCAGATAGATACTCACTAGGCTCATGTGAATGATTATTAATATCTGGTCTCTGTGGAAAATTGTCCCTAGATGCTTCGTGTGTTTCTGGAGAATCCTTGCAACATGACATTTTTTTATATGCTTGCTGGACTCCACGAGATTGTAGAAAGTACTTGCAATTGTATGAAGAATCAAGAACTCGAACATTGCCATATGAATTAACCTGAACAAGATTTCAATGATAAGAAATTTGGATAGTACGAGGCATTACCTACTTGAAATGATGCCCATCAAATTGATTGCAACAGTTAAAAGCTGTCAACATGCAAAAACTACATATCATATTAGTAGTTTTAAGTAAATGTAAACCTTGATATCAAAGTTATTTACATACTGCATAACAAAGAAATACCAATATTTGAGAACAATTAGGTATAGTTCCAATAGAAGAATGAAAAAAAGAAAGTTGAGATGGGATCACAATGTTCAAAAATAACCCCAAAAATTTAGTTAGTGCAATAAAAATGATTTAATTAATTTGAAGGTCTCTAATGATATACCCTTGCATAAAGTTAAATGGAGGATAAAATTCATGGAGCGAACCCCATGTTATATTGACACCAACAGACCCACCAAACTAGGAGATAAGCGATATAAGAATTAAGTTCAAAAAGAAACCATTGAAAAGTATGAAAGACAAGAACCCATGAACCTTCATAAAGGCACCTGATATGGCATACCTAGCTAAGGGATGGCTGTTCAAACTTTAAATGTCATTCTATGTAGGTGACAAAAATTTAGTGCTGTTTGAGTTATGACATCATATCTATGTGGTTCACAATGTAATAACTAATTATCTATGTTGGCAATGTATCATTTGCATTCTATCCAGAATGACCAAGAAAACCAGAGAGATTAAAAGTTAAATTTGTAAAGCTCAAAAAGGTTTTAAATATAAGCTCATTGTCATAGTATCTAAAACATGTTGAAAATTAAAACATTGCAAAACAGATACTTCAGTATTCTAGATTCTAGTTGATGTGAGATAATTTTGAAAGGCAAAAACAAATATACCTTGATGACAAGTTGAAACACTTCAAGTGTATCCACAATGATTTCTGTATATTGTCTCACTAGAAGAATACACAAGCTTGCATTACAATATGCCATGCAATCTGATCACAGTTAGGTGAATGTTCAAAGTAGGAAAAGGTACCTTCTATGTTAATGGCTTCAGAAATTTCCTCCATGTTCAATCCCTCTTCACCAGCTTTGCAAAGAGCAGAATGCACAGCTTCAAATATCTCAGGTGAGAACTTGGTCATGTCATTGGTTTGTCCAGATAAACATTCAGCATAACTGATTACACTACTAGAAAATTAGGCTTTTGAGACAAAAATTTTAAGACAGTGACAAAATTCATCTCAAATACTATGTAATTAAGACAGTAATTATAGGTGTCTTAAAATTTTACATTGAGACATTAAATTTAAGACAATATTTAAACTTTTGTCTCAAATTCAACTAAATAAGACACCTAATAAAGACGATTAAAGATATAATTATATAAGGCATTCAAATAAGACGGTAAAAAAGTATTTGTCTCAAATTGTCTTGATTGTGTCCAAAAAAAGAAACAAAATCACATGTACATAAGTATTTAGATAAATATAAATTAGTATTTATAAATTAATAAAAATTTAAAATTGTTGTTACTTACGTTTATAAAATTATTTTAATTATATTAATAAATTAATAAATGATTAAAAAAATCTTTTTAGACAAATATAAATTAATATTTATAAATTAATAAAAATTTAAAATCATTATTACTTATGTTTACATAAACATTTTTATTATATTTATAAATTAATAAATGAATAAAAATTCTCTTTATATAAATATAAATAAATATTTATAAATTAATAAAAAAAATTTATGTTTTTAAAAATTTTATTTTCATTTATGTTTTATAAAATTATCTTAATTAAATCAAATACTAAATAACATTTATTTACGTTTTATATTTTTATAAATCAAATAAATATTTATGTAAATAACATTTATTTACGTAAATGAAAATAACATTTACGTAAATGTAAATAACATTTATTTATTTTTATACTAAATAACATTTATTTACATAAATGCAAATTTTATTTTCATTTACGTTTTATATTTTTATAAATCAAATATTAAATAGCATTTACCCTAACTTCCGCACCTCATCGCATCCTTCTTCTGCACCGCATCGCATCGCATCGCATCCTTCTTCCGCATCGCATCTTTCTTCCGCACCGCATCCCACACCGTCTGCTCCTTCTTCCGCACCGTAGCGCCGCACCACCACACCACCGCAGCGCCGCACCACCGCATGGCAGGTTATATGTTCTCACCCAATCGTGCTTACTTCTTAATCTTGCTGGCAACTGCATATTCCATTTATTCTGTCTATATGCGGGTTGGACTACTAGGAGTTTTCTTGTCGATGAATCTTTCTTTCATCTCTAATCATATTTTAAATAAGTTGCACCAAAGATACAACTATACTGATGAAAGTGTACATGTGGAAGAGCAAAAGGATTCAGAACCAGTCATGGAAGACTTTTCTGTTGACTCTGAATATGCTCCTCCGATAACTGAACCTGAACATGTGCAGTGTTCTAAATCAGCTTGCACTGTACCCGAGGTATCAAGTATTACAAATACTAACAAGGATGCCTCCCCTAGTAAGGTTGTTGTAGTCGAACCATCTTCATTGACTGAGATGAGAAGGATCATGAGCTGTTCAAACCATTATGAAGTTATGGGTTTTCTCAGGAACGCAAATATTGATACTAAGATACTAAAGAAGGAATACCATAAAAACGTGTGCAATTTTAATCCTTATTCACAGGTGTTTCTTAAATTAAAGAATAATCTTAGCTGATGCATAGGCCTACAGAATAATATAATTTAGGTTGTATGAATTGATTCTAGGTCTTGCTTGTGCACCCTGACAAAAATTTGGCGACAGGAAGTTTACTAGCATGTGAATCCTTTGACAAACGCAAGTTCTCATATGAGGTAAATTACATATAAAGTGTTTTAGAGGGCAATAATACAGTACCTGATTTTTCTTTTATACTTGTGGGTAATACTATGCAACTAATGATCAATAAATTTCAGGTTCTGTCAGATTTAACTAAGAAGAAACACTATGATGAGCAATTGAGGAAGGAAGAATCTGGTAGAGTGTTTCAGAGGTCTTCAACTTCATCTCATAAGGTATTATTTATAAGATGAATGCTGTAAGCCTGTATCTATGATTATTATTTTAATTTTTATTAGTCATGCAAGTGTCTCTACATGTTTCTATATTCTTGCATGCCATGTAAGAGGCAATCATACAATAAAGTATGTAATTTTCTCTTTTTATATACTTTTATTAGAATAATATGGTAATATTTCATTATGGAGTTTACACTTCTTTCAAAATTGTTGTCATATAATTAAGAGTGCATTAGTATGTGTTTTATGCATTGATTTTCCATTGCCTGATATTTGATGGTTATAATAATAAATATGTTTGTTGTTACCATGACTGTTACTTGTGAAGGATTTCTATAATAATAAAAGGTATCTTGATTTTATTTAAATAATTTAATTTTATGATGAATTTTGATAGTTTGTAATATGTACATCTTTTTTTAGGTTGCAGATAATACTGTTTCACATGAACAAGGATTGGATAACCAACAGGTACATTGATAGTTGTTTTCACAAGTATTTTTTTTGTTAATATATATAGTTGCAAGAAAGAGGATTATATACATGTTAGATGTTGAAATTTCTTATTGAAAAGTTCTATTTATTAATTTTTTTTTAACAATATATGTCTTCTATTATTTCTGAACAATAAATCTTATGCACACCTCTTGAATTCAATGAGCTTTGTTAAATTGACTATTTCTATGTGGTCTCAATTTTATATGTTTAGTCATGTAAAATTTTGTTGTTAATCTACATATATGTCTCATGTTGAATCAATTATGTTTGAGTAAATGAATTCTTTATATTCTTATAGATTATAAAACATCTTTACCTCTAAAAAGAATTTTTTTTTAATGTTCAGGATTCTGATGAAGAAGGATCATAGAAGTTATCTCCAGATCATGAAGAGTTGTTCTTTAAGCTTTCTCTTATGTAACTTTGGAATAGTAATTTTTTTCTTATCAAATTAATGATGGATATGTACACATTTTTATTATTGGATAAATGTCAGTATGAAACCTTTTATTTTGAAATGACAATTCAATAATTCTGATCTAGATTAATTTGTATAGTAAGTATTTATTAAATTTCATCACAAATGGTGTATCTAACAAATGAAAATATTAGGGACAGTAATTTACTGTCTTCACTTTTATTTGAGACGGAACATTACTATCTCAATCTGGTGTCTCTAGCTTTTTCACAGGATAAGACATAACATTTGAGACAAAAAAATAACTGTCTTAAATACTTTTGAGACAATTTAACAACCGTCTTAACACCGTCTTAAATCGTATTTGAGACAGTGCAACTGTCTCAATATTTTTTTGAGACGCTTGTATTGGGGACGGCTACATTACCGTCTCATCACCGTCTCAAAAAAATTTTGAGACAGTAAATTTATAATTTAAGACAGATTTTATTGTGTCTCAAAAGCCTAGTTTTCTAGTAGTGTTAGGGAATCCCATGGAAATTTGTCAGTAACTGTTTCTTTACTTTCTAAGCTCTGATAACTGTTTGACAAGGCAATTCCACTGGTTCCACATGACAATCCCTGATTGTTTATGTTATATGATACAGAACGTTCATGGTTTTTGTGTTCTTCAGGGACCATATATGTTCCAGCTTGAAACCAAGAAACAAAGAAATCGAAACCAAGATGCAGCAGCTTGAAACCAAGAAACAAAGAAATCGAACCCAAAGTTATCGAGACGGTCGGCGAAGTCGCACGGTCGGCGAAGTTGCACGGACTGGGTGGAAGCCTCGGCGGCAAGCAATCGTAGGAAGCCGGCGAAGTCGCACGGTCGGCGAGCGATGTCTGTTCCACAACAGCAGAAGACACTTGCAGATGAGAACAAAACGCCCTTCGTGGTCATAAACCAAAGAAAAACAAAATAAAATTTTGCACAAGGCGACGAGAGAACTTCACAGACCTAACCCGTGTCCGTGTGTGGGGCACTCTCCGCTCCCACCTCCTCTCTTCTTTCTCTTTCTCCTCCTCCTTCGATGGTTCCAAAGCCGCGATTTTGCACGACGCCAGTGGTCGATAGAGGCGGCGCGAGTCGGAGAAGGGGAATGAGGTGCCTTCAGGTGCTCCACGATCCAAACCCTTTTCTTTCCTTCGTCTCCCTTCCCTTCCCTCCACTTCCTTGTGCTGCAATCTCTTCTGCCCAACGTGAAGTTTAGGGTTCGGGCGAGAGGGAGCGATGGTTCAACAGTAGGGTTCGGGGCGCAGGTAGGGTGGGTGGGTTCGGACGTCTTAAAAATAGAAAATAACGGCAGTTACTGTAAACTGTCGGAAAAATAGAATATAACGGCGGTTAAATTTTAAACCGCCGTGAATTAAATTTTAAACCGCCGTGAATCACCAAACCGCCGCAAATCAACTTTAAATCACCGCTAAAAATTTGTTTTTGCGGCGGTTATTGAAACCGCCGGGAAAAAAGTCAATAGCGGCGGTTTTTAAAACCGTCGCTAAATATCCGTCGCAAAACCGTGATTTTTTAGTAGTGTAAGTTAAATCAAAGGGTTCATGAGACTTATGAGGTTCGGCCAGGTTGAGATTTAAGGGAATGAGTTAGGTTTCAAACCTAACTAAGGATCGAAATGCTAAATAATAAACCTCTATGGTGGCTTAAGGTTTCACATGGTTGGTTTTATAACTAATCAATGGGCCTATGCCAAAGATGAGTTTCGGCCAACTATGAAACAAAAGGCTAAGTGGTGGTTCTAACCCTAACGAATGGTTTCAAAGTTTAGAGATCCTTAAACAAGTCTTAAGGTATCAAGTGGTTAAGCCTAATTCATGGTTTCAAGCCATGTAGGGTATTTTCTGTTTTTCATTTTCTATTTCTGTTTTTTATTTTCTGATCTAGTTTTTAGAAAATAGAAAATACGTTTGGTATGATATACTGTTTTCTATTTTCTAGAAAATAAAATTAAAAAATACGTTTGGTTTATTAATATAAAAAATTATAAATAAAATAGATTTTTTTAATAAAAATATCATCTTATCATGGAAAAGAAAAATCATACAAGAAGGGGATCAACCATATTAGAAAGGGGTCAAACCTGACCTTCTAATACAGCATTACATAACTTCAAATGTACTGTGAAATCTAATTGAAATCAAATTAATTAATTCAATAAATTTTAATTTAAATATTTATAAATTTAAAAAATAATTTATTTTAAATTTTAAAAAATAAAATTAATGAATTATATTTATTAATTTAATGAATTATTTTATTAAAATAATTATTTTAATGAATTATTTTATTAATATATATATAAATTTCTTTTAAATTTTAAAAAATAAAATTAATAAATTATATTTATTAATTTAATGAATTATTTTATTAAAATAATTATTTTTAATGAATTATTTTATTAAAATAAAATTATCAAAATATATTTATTATTTCAATAAATTATTTTATTAAAATAAATATAAATTTATTTTAAATTAAAAAAAAATAAAATTAAAGAATTATATTTATTAATTTAATGAATAAAATAATTATTTTATTAATATATATAAATTTATTTTAAATTTTAAAAAAAATTAACAAATTATATTTATTAATTTAATGAATTATTTTATTAAAATAATTATTTTTAATGAATTATTTTATTAAAATAAAATTATCAAATTATATTTATTAATTTAACTAATTATTTTAATAAATTATTTTATTAAAATAAATATAAATTTGTTTTAAATTTAAAAAAATAAAATTAAGGAATTATATTTATTAATTTAATGAATTATTTTATTGAAATAATTATTTTAATAAATTATTTTATTAAAATATATATAAATTTATTTTAAATTTTAAAAGATAAAATTAAAAAATTATATTTATTAATTTAATAAATTATTTTATTAAAATCATTATTTTTAATAAATTATTTTATTAAAATAAAATTATCAAATTATATTTATTAATTTAATAAATTATTTTATTAAAATAATCGTGCGATGAGGAGGTGTGCGACACTGTAGCCGCCTTTTCTCATTTTCTATTTTTCAATCGCAATTTTCATTCTTCTATAGAAAATGATAAAATATCATTTTCTATTTTCTTAGAAAATGACTTCTCATTTTTAGAAAATGAGATTGGAAAACACAAAGCAAACAATAACTTTCTAGAAAATAAGAAAATGAAAATTAAAAAATGACCAAACCAAACGCCCCCTAAACTTAAAAGACTAAATTACCCTTCCTAACCCTATACCTACAAAGGTATTAGACACATAATATAGACTCCGATCTGAAATCATATTCCGAATAAAGTTATATTTTCTTAGTAGCGCACGGATAGAACAAAAGATATCAAAACGTCTAGCCAAAAAAAAGGTTACTTTTGAGAAACACAACGATCAAGGTTACGATATTATAGCCAATAAGAAAGAACCAGAGCAATTACTCTACGATTAGGCTGATTATTCGATGATCCGTCGCTGCTGGAATCCTTTCTACTACCAGTATTACTAATCAGTCCATAATTATAATAGTAATCACTCGAGGCCACGAAAACGGGGGCATCCGCGGAGAGCTGGCTGTCAGATTTACAGTGGTGGCCTTCGCCAGCGGCAGCAGCGTGAGAGGAATCACAATGTGTTACATTTTCCATGAACACAAGTGCAATGGAAATTTTAAACTATTTGAACACAAACATATGCACATGAGGATTCTAAAAAGCATATAGATACCAGATCTGCAAAGTCTTAAATAATGATCAGCGCAAATGGTGTACATAGATATTTTCAGAACCTTGAGATCAGCAAAAGATAAGTACATGACACAGAATGAATGCAAATCTTTGTTTAAGATGGTATTATGATCAAAGCAAAGGTAGCAGCAGTTCACCAAATACAACCTCCATATGACAGATGTAAATCTGAGGAACTGAATATAGAAGGAAAAATGGTAGATTAAGGTGTTCTACATCTGCTATGTAAAAGTAACTAAGTTATATAAACTGCCCCAGATAACTAGTATCATCCAATTCAGATCAAATTTTGGAAAAACTACTAAATCAATTAAAATTCTTAGACAGTCAATAGACTTGTAATAACAAATGGTGGTAAATGCTACACTATTTCTTACTCAGTGAACAAATACTCACTGAAAACAAAATGATAGTAACAATCACAAAATCAAATAGCATAATTTACATATGAACAGAAAAAGTAACAGCTAACTATGGTAAACCAATAAGATAGACAAATGTAATTTGTTTTGCATTTGCACATAAAAGTATCACCTTACTATAATTAATAAATCAATGAGTTAAACATATAAATGTAATTCCAAGCATGGAAGGAAGGGTGAAAACCAACATATTCTTGCAATGCATCTTACAACGTGCAAAATTCCTACTTCAGGAGCATTGACAACAAAAGGTTTATGTTGTAATCCTACTTGCTAACAAATAGACCAAAAAGAACCAAAAATATTTCAGATAAGATTCGCAGTTTAATGTGCTAGAATAAAATGCAAGATTATTATACTTACTGTTCTAGTTGAGCGGCTAGTTGTGTGGCTAGTTGTGTAATACTTTACTGCTACTTATGATAAAATGATTCAAAGATAAAATTTGCGGGTAAACCTATCATATTCCTTCAATCAAGATAGCAATAAGAAAGTTTAGTTATCAAAGGTAACATAACCCTAAAATTAACAACATGGCAAACATGACAAAATTAAAATCCTAAAATTTACAGCATAAGCCCAACATGTCAAACCCTAAAATTAACAGTCTAAAATCATAAAATGTCAAGCTCTAAAACAAGTAATGATTAGATCCTAAAAATACACGAAATCACCACTTTACCTGCCGCTGCAAGGGGAGGAGACCTACCGCTACAAGGGGAGGAGGATGGACGGAGGAGCTGGACGGACTCGCGACGGCTGGAGGAGGAGGATGGACTTGCGACTGCCGGACAGACTCGCGACGGCTGGACGGACTCGCAATGGCTGGAGGAGGAGCCGGAGGAGGACAGCCGATCGAACAGACTCGCGACGGACGACCGGAGGAAGACGGACTCAGGAGGCACGCACCGTCAGGGGAGCGCGGGCGGGCGAGCGCGCGGGGGATCGCGGTCAAGGAGGAATCTCTCAAAACAGGGCATTCGAGGGAGCAAGCGCGGGCGGCCGAGCGCTGGCGATCGCGATCACGGGCGAGGGAATGTCGCGAAACAAAGCGGAGCGAGCGCGATGGGGATAAGAGAAAACCTAAGGCTGAAATAAAAATTTATTAAATAATTTTTTTTAACATGCTGTAACTGATATTTTTTAACCCTTTTTAACAGTATATAATTTTTATAGGCTGCGAAAAATACTATTCACAATACACTATTATACGTGCGCTGTTAATTTTAAAATATAATATATTATCCGCAGCGCACTTGATTATGTGCGCTGTAAAAATTATTATTAACAGCACACTATAATTATGTGCCGTTAATGATGTGCTATGGAAAGTTAAGTTTATTGTAGTGATAACTTAAAGAGTCTCTCAAGTCCTCCCCTTAATGGAAAGCTCTACAACTCTGATCTTTTATCAGCTGGTGTTTACTGTTGACTATTTCGAAATTTGTGACTACCTTTTGTAAATTATATATTCCTTGCACTCGCTGCTCAACTTATTTTGAAAGACCGCCACAGTAGCAGTATCCTCTGATGGAACATGGTTGGCTTGCTCAAATATCTGTGTGCTGGTACTAGTAGTTAAGCAGCTGAAAAATTCATGCAAATAGGAGGGTTGACTTTGGCGAGAGCAAGAAACGAGGAGGGAAGAATCCACAATCCATCCCCGCAGATTAGGCCAGACGCAACCGCAGGCACCATCAAAGCCGCCTTCTTCCCGTCAATCTTATGGCAAGCAACAACTATCAAGCTGCCTACACACATGTCGATGGCGAAGTTGGCTCCCACCAGGAACGGCACCGCCATGGCCATCGGCAGTGGAACCCACCGCCCGTACTTGCCAGGACACACATCTCTGATCACGTTCGCCGCCACTGCGAAGCTGAAGAAACCATAACAAAGCTGCAAGCAGTGGCGAGGCAACGCCGAGAAGCCCTCCACTCCCAGAATCGCCATGTTTCGGTAGATCAAAGCGTATGGAGCCTTCCAACTGCCCTCCGGATTCCCCACGTCGAAGGCCTTATAGAAGAGGAAGAAAGTCAAGGGGGCGATGATGCAGCCCATAGCGGTTCCAATGGCCTGGCTCACCAGCATCGACCGCGGCGAGGTCATGGTCAGATGCCCGGTCTTGAAGTCGTGCATTAGATCAGCGGAGATGGAGACGACGGACTTTATGAGGCCGCAGCTCACGAGACCAGCCACCACGCCCGAGTCCTTCCCAGCCCACGCTGCCAGAATGAAGAGGGAGACCTTGCCGTAGTTGTAGGCCATGTTCATGTCGGTGAGACCGGCGCCGTAGGCGTTGCAGAAGCCGAGCGCAGGCGCGAGCATGTAGGCGATAACCACGTAGTACCACTTCACCTCGCCGAACATAATGGGGATCGCCACGGCGGAGGCCAGGGCGAAGATCGCGTAGCCGGAGTAGGCCAACCACACAGGAATGGTCTCTCTGTTGAACAGCTCGTTGCGCTGAAGATCGTCCGCGACCATGTTCTCCTGATCTGTCATTGGACATTAATTCCATAATATGTAGACCAATATGTAAGTATATTTGCTATTAGGAAACAATTTTTTCTAACTCGAGTCTGGGTCAACAGAATCACGTACCTTGCTTGATCCTGAGCGATGCTCTGGCAAGCACACTTCTTGCAGTGAAAGCTAAAATCTTTAGGAAATTATAGAGCCCATCTCCAAGGATAAGGGCGATGGAGATGAAGACCTAAAAAGGCAGAGCAGGTGTTTTAGTAAACAACAAACAAGATTGCCTAGTGATTGGGAGGGCGAGGAGATTCGAGAAGCACATGTACGTACCTTGTAACCTTGCAAGCTTCTCATGCTACTCTGCGGTATGCTAGCAGAGAACCAGTCGCCTTTGTGTTCACTTATCAGTGGCCACATTATTCCCCACGACAGTACTGCTCCAAGCATGAGAGAAAGGTTCACAATATGGGAACATATCATGCCGGCTCCCACGTATGTCAGGCTAAAATCGAAGAAAAACCTGCACACGATTATAAATGAATAATCAGGATTTGAAATTGGGTGTGGTATTCTGTAAATTAGTTAAGGAGTCGAGAGATTATTGCGTATTTCTACGTTTGTTTCCAAGCTTTGAGGCCGAAGGTAGGGAACTGTGAGAATCCACAGCCATCACCTCCCGAGTAGAACCATTGGAAGAAGCTCCACAAGAAGCTCAGTGTGAAATATTTTGCAAATCCACGAACCTGATTCCTGTCGAGGAAATGAGATAAATGCATAAAATAGCAAAGAGAAACATAATAATAATAATAATAATAATAATAATAATAATAATAATAATAATAAAACAAGTCGAATTATAACGGGCTTGGGCTGCAAACGAATAATTGCACACACTTGGCCAACTTGTCTCCTTGAGGCGTGTGGAAACCATTGATGAGGACGGCAGTTGCTGTTCCACTTGGATAAGTAAGCTTGTAGTCAATGATCATGATCTGAATTATTTAAAATGTTCAGATCAATAATGAGTATTATCTCAAAAAGTAAAGCCAAAATAAAAACTGAACAAGAACCATTATCGTGGCTGATAAATGTAGTGGCCAATTATTGGATTAACAGTCGCCTAAAGTAAAGTGATGGCAATATAGACCTTCAAGATTATCCTCACCGCATGATTTTCACTTAAATATTCAGATTCTAGTTTGTCTGGAACCGAAGTGTGGATGCGACGTCATCGCGATCACCAGAATGTATTCTCCCAAAAGAAATCATAATTTTCAGAATATATGTAGCTGTATTAAACAGGGAAATTCTACTTTAGCAGCGAAACATTTAGCAGAATCAGTGACTCCCTACTTTATTACTCTCAGTTCGACAAAGAATTTTCTGCTAGTGTTCCTCAAATAGTCATTCATTGCATAAGCGACTTTTCAATTTTTCAGTTTAATTTTATTTATTTATTTTATTGAAAGGATAAGAGTGAACATGGTTGTTTACTGTTGTAACAGAAAAGGTAGGAGTGGAGTTAACCTTTCTGAGAGGAACCAAGGCCAGTAATCCAACGAAGCTAACAGTGACAAGAAAGCCGGTCATCCAACCGATCCCAGGCTCTTTGTAGCTCCCTGGAACATTGCCCTTTGTATCCACACCTGCTTGCTCATAAGTCTTCTTGTTCAAACCCAACAGATACGATCCAAATCCACCTACGTCAACAACTCCACCACCAATTGAACATTTGACGATATAGGAAAAGTTTTTATTTTTTATTTATTTAAAAAAAACGCTTCTTTCCCACCTCCGACGGCAATGCTATAACAAGCGACGGCGCAGGTCTGCACCACGGTGTTCTCCTGGCGCGTGAAGGGCACGGTGAGGACGCCGACTTTGCTCAGCAACTTGGTCCACGACCGGAGGATGACGAAGGCGAGAAGCGCCGCTGAGACGTTGAGCGTCGGCACCAGCCCCGTTGTGAGGTTCAGCTTCATGACGATCACACTGTACATTGCCCCGATACAGGCGCTTGCCAGCAGACCGCGCACGGTTATTTGCTTCTGCCATGGCGGGACTCGCTTCCACTCTGCGGCTCCTGTTTCCGGGGCCGCCTCCAATTCCTCGCCTTTCTCGATCTCTTCCGTCTCTCTCGCCTCCGCCATGTCCTAATCATCAACGAAATCTTTAATTACTAACTAAGTCGATCAAAAATCTCAACTTTATACATGTGGATTCTCAGAAAAAAAAAACAAGTGAACTTTGTCCAACAAAAGAAAAACTTTACTTTTCTGCATCAAACGCCAAGGGAAAGAATATTGTGTCATAAGGAGTTAAAGATCTCACCTTGGCGCTTCGGGTAGCCACGAAAAGTTTTGCAACTTTGCAGAAATAAATTTACAGGCTACTTTTCATTGTCTACGATGCTTATCATCTCCACAGCGAAAATATATGCAAAAATTTTCTCTCGAATTCAACGGCTGGTGCATGTACTGCAAGTAGTACTACAACAGAATTAATTGTAGTACAAAGCAAGATATTAGTTTTACCTGCCAAATATTATCAGCGACAGCCACACTGAAAACTCAATCATAATATAACGTTGCTTTTATAGGAGTGGCGCAACGGGTGGACAGTAGATTGGACTAAAGGAAGTGCCGAATTCAACCTAATGGTAGAATCTTAAATATCTATATGGAGTGGTTCGAATTGCATTAAAAGAGGACCAGCCATCCTCAAAAAGCATCCTTTTTTTATTAGACTTCCATGCACGCTTTTAGTGTGGTGGTGGTGGTGATCAGATAAGATGGGAAGGGATGGGATGGGATGCTTCCAAGGGGGAAAGTCTGGCTTGCACCATTGGCCTCTGCTCCTTCCAACTGAGGCGAGTTGACGAATTAAAAAGTAACAACTCTTGGTTCTTTTCTTTATTTTTTTCTGTGGTTAAGTATCTTTCATGATCATGTCTCCATCTCATCTTTTCTCTTCACCCACTTGACTATCTTCTGACTATCTTCTCTTTCTCTTATAGTATTTTTGGCCGTATTATATTCGTTCTTTCTTTGCTTCTGCACGTGTTTACAAACTTGAAAATACATTTACATTTCGATTGATATGCCTTTTATTAGTGTCAAGTACTTTATTTACTATAATGCCACATATATATAATGCTGTCAATATCTTTTATGGCTTTATTGTAAGCACAAGTAAACAAAATAAAAATCTAATAACTTATTAAACAAACTCACTAACCTAACTATTTAAAACACAATCAATAATTATTTACTTATCTAAGCCTATAACATGGAGTAAGTTATAATATAATAGACTCCTCCATTTGAGGTTTGATATCTTCACTAAATCCTAAACCATATTTCTAAATGAAAACTTGGAGTCAATGGTAACTATAACATCGAGGCATATGGGATAACTTTAACAAATATCTTGAGTTTTTATTAAAAATCTCAATTGACCAAAGGATAGAGTTATTCATAGATTATGCTAAGATCATGACGTATCTAGAAGGGGATAAATAAAATTCATGATGGCACGGGCCAACTTCTCACAAATCCGTCATATGACGGAGTGGGGTGGGTTGACCCATTAATTTGATAAGTTCAAAAATCTCTAACCCAATCCAATCCAAGACGAGTTACGGATTAAGCGAGGCAATCCATGAGTCTATTAAAAAATAAAAAAATATTAAAAATTTAAAGTTTGGATTACAATTTAAATAAGCTAAGTTGAAAATTTTAAATTTAGATTATGGTTTAAATGGGTCAAACCCACTAGTCTATTGAGTTTTGTACTTTAATTTTAAATTTTTAAAGAAAAAAATAAGTTTTCTCAATCTAGAGGCAACCCAAGCCCACCACAAGACGACCCACGTGGGCCGCGAGTTTAGGTGGGTTGGCCCATCTAAACCCATTTTAAAATAGATTGATAAAATTTCAACTCAATTCATCTTAATTATTTGACGAAGTGAACCAATCTGACAGGTCCAACACACAAATTGATGACTTTAAATAAAACCACCTATAAATTTAAGTTTCTTTTTTATTTGCTCTTGCAAATATAAGACCTTAGATATAAGCAACAAAAAATAATAAAATCATGTTAACACTAAGGTTTAATGTGGTTTTGCACCCATGATGTGCTCGTATCACAAGTGCATGGTATCGTCATGTAATAAAAATATCATCCACTGAGATCGTATTGTTGAATACCAAAATATACATAAAGGAGGTTATCTAGACAATCAAGAAAAGGTTCGTATTGTGGGAAGAGGAACAAGAGCAATCGAATGAAAATAATGAGAAAGCTAGTTCGGAAAATAATCCTAGAATTTCAATTTCACTATGATGATTATCGATGAATGCACTTCTTTTATTTCAACGTAAGATCATGTTGAAGGGATTTGTACAAAGATAATTGGATGTGCCTATGGGTAGAAGAAAAGAAAGGAAACATCGATGTGTCTATCCCAATTACAACTTATAAAGTGAATCGAGAGAGACCCCTTAAGTTCTATGACAAATCATGAAAGTCTCGAAAAAAATTTGATCTTCTTTCTCAGGAAACTAGTATTTGATCTTCATCTGTCATGCGGAAGATCTGAGTTTGATCCCGCCTGTCACATGGGATGTCTGTTAGGTCCGACCCGGTGCGTTGCGCGTGTTTATACGTTTCACAAACATGCGCAACAGAAGGAAAAATAATAATTATGACTAATTATTACAACACTCGCAACACACATATGTAGGATACAACAAGTATATGACATAACAAAAAATTAAAATTTTATAGAATAATAATTTATTCTAGGTAGACCAGACAGATGACATTGAGCAAGAATGATATCAATCGAGCAACTCTGTCAAAGCTCCGCCTCTATAGGTAATCCACGCCAAGCTCTCATCTGGACGGCTTCCCAAACCACAAGTCATATCATTGTCTTCAATACTAGTTGACGATCGACAATAGTTGATACGAGAGAAAATCCTAACGCAATAACACTTACCGCGATCATTTTTTTGGGCTTTCTAACTATCACTGACGATCGTATTACCGATGTAGTTTTCAATGGTCAACTTTTGACCATCGATAAGAGGCAAACAGCTAAAACCTTTCTAACGAAGATGAAACAATCTTCGGAAGCTTCACAATCTTCTAGTGACTAACCCCGATAGCAAGGAGATGACTTCTCCTGTGGCGAGAAATAGTTTCCAATGACGGAGAACACTCCGATGGTCGGCGGCAACTGGATGACTCTTCATAAGAGCTCCAAACAGTGATTTCTTCTCTGGTGGCTACTATCCACAGGGACACCAAGCTATCGACATCCCACGCCGATTAGTGCTCCCTACTCCTCGACAGTTGGCAACTGGAACTCAACAACGACCCATGAGCTCAGGAAACGCTTAATGGGAGAAGACGGTTGGCTTCATTAGGGGTTTCCCAATCGGGAGAAAACCAAAAGAAGTAGCAGGCGCACACAAAGAAATCTCGATCCTCACAGTGAAAAATCATGATTAGGGGAGGAGAAGAACAGTCGTGCTCGGGTTTATTTTTTTGGGGAGGAAGAAAATGTGAGCGGCTTGAGATCTCCCTAATAGGTCGTGAAAACTAGAGAACAAACCAGCAATTGATGGCTCTCGATCGGGAGAATGTGGTTGCACAAAACCAGCGATGCTCTAGGATTTTCAATTGCGGAAAGGAAGCCTCACTTCGGGGAGCAAAATCGTGATCCTTTCTTTCCTCTCGTGGTCTGCAATGGTTAGCTGAGGAGAATTGCGAATCGTTGCTCGGTGTAAGTAAGCAAAATCGCGATTGGGAGAAAAGCCCATCTTCCATGATTTTAAGAAAACCCTTTTAAAGGCGGCCAACTTATTTTGGGTTTTCTTAGGATTTACTATAGCAACCCTAATTTATGAATGGTTAGGATTCAACATCAAGCATTCATTCCTATTTTGATGTTCTATCTTATTCAACATCTTATTTGATTTGAATCCAATCCAAAACCCCATCCATTAGCTCAATACCCAAAACCCATAAGCCAATTAACTTATGTTTGGTTCAAAACCAAATAAAGTTGATTCAATTTGATTTAAAATCAAATCATTTGATTCAATAACCAAAACACCTCCAATCAGGACAAAGCCAATTTGGTTCGTTTTGTTAGTAATAACCCTAGAGTCAATTATGTGATGATTGACTAAGGACTTTTGTATCATATTCTATTATTAATAAAAGCAAGAGTTTTGGTTATTATACTTACTTTATGTTTATGTCAAATAACTAAGTATAATAATGTCCTTGGTAGCTAGTTCTAATCTACATCATATTGATTGTTTGAATCGATATTGAGATGATGTAGAAAACACTACTCTTAATCATTCCTAATCAAGCATTAATATTCAGGGACGATATTAATGCGTTGAGTCTAGCATGTAGTTGTTAGATTTGAGAGGTGTCCTAAGGCAATCACCTTACGGTTACACTATTTATTAAATAAATAGCAACTCACTATTTGAGTACACATTTCATATGTATTTGATTGGATCTTAAATACAAATACTGAATGTCCGCAATACGATTCATGGCATGAGAGAATTTGTGATTGGATCATAACTCGTGAGCATCTGTACATGTACAATTATGAATGTATTGAAATTATCCCTAGTCGAGGAATTGATGAGTACGGACGTCATCGATTCTGTCGAGACTAGCACGTTTATACTCCTTGGTTAACCAAGCAGCCGATCTCACTGCTGGAGACATTGGATGTTGAGAGTTAAATGCGGATGCTGGTTAAAGGTAACCAGTTCATTGGAGTGACCTGTCTTGAGACTTCATATGGTTCGATACATATGTCAATGAAGATCTCAGTGTAGTTTAAGTGCGAGTTTCCTTTGACTTGCGGTATTTAAGTCACCTTGGTCATGAAGACTTATACTTTGACATCTTAAGTAAGCATCTCCAAGGAGGTGTAGACCCGAGATGATTGGGTATAAGTTAAAGTGCCAGAAAGTGTTTGAACCTGGTTTAGGTTTTGGACTCTGGTTCACTCCGGTTCAACCAACATGCGCTGACTTAAAACCCTAACTGGTTAAGCACTGTTACTCCTCAATAAAAATAGAATCACATTAATCGGCTCGGTTCTTGTTCTTCCCGTGTCGCTCCTCCCTACGCCGTGCCGCCGCACCCCTCTCCCTCGACGTGCCGTCGCACCCCTCTCCCTCGACGTGTCGCCCCGTTTTCTCTGACGATCTCCTCGCCGCCTGCCGGAGATGCACAGGCGAGGGGTGATGGCCAAACCCTAAGCCCTGAGATGAGAGGTTGTCCAGATCGCGTTGACAAACAAAGAACATGACTTCTTTCCCTTGTGTGTGTGTGCCGCCCGCAAGCGACAGAGAAACTGAGGCTAGGGCACGCCACCTCTCCGCTCAGTTCCCCGCGCAATGCCCTTTGTTCCTCCCCGCAGTGATGGATTGGCTTTCCTTTACGATGCACCCCTATTCTTCAGCAGTCGGCCACCGCGCATGGAGAAGGCAGAAGACGCCGGCCGTCGCGCGTGGAGAAGGAAGGAAGGGTGAAAAACCTTAATCGCGCTTCTTCCTCCCTGTCTCCCAGTGCCACCCAGTTCTTCTCCCATCCGCGCAAGAGGTGTCGCCGAAGAGGATGTCGTCGGAGAGGATGCTGCCGGAGAGGAATTGCGTCCTCTGCTCACTGTTGCCGGAGAGGATGCTGCTAGAGAGGGTTGCTGCCCGTGTGGGTAAGGAGAAATGGAGACAGATACTTAGATGTCATTGTTCTTTTCTGTTCTCTTGTAAGAAAGAAGAGAAGATGTCTTGTTTTCTTTCGGACTGTGTGGAGAAGAATATGATTGTATTAGGTTTGATATCAGAATTCTGTATAGTCATCGGAAATCATTTTCGGTTATTCAACAGATTATACGAACAAAGCTCTCGGAGAATTATTCCATCGTGATCGGAAATAATTTTTGATTTTTGTCCTAAATCAGTGGTCAATGGTTGACCACCACAAATTACACCGGGAATACAATTTTCAGTGATAGTTAGAAAGCTCCGAAATGATCGTGACAAAGGTTGTTGCGTGGTTTCCAGAATAAGGCTTCTCTTGATTCGATTGTCATCGATCATCGGCTAGTACCGAAGATGATGGTGCGACTTGTGGCTTCTGAAGCCGTCCAGACAAGAGCATGGCATGGATCATCAGTAGAGGCGAGACTCTGACGAGGATCGCTCGATTGATGCCAACACCGCTCAACATCATCATCTGCGAGGTATGCGTTTTGAATAATTTATTATTCAAAAAATTTTAATTTCTTACCATGCCTTGTACGTTGTTAATTCCTGTTTATGCATGCGTGTGTTGTGAGTTGTTAATTATTTATTTATTTTCATTGCGCACATTTTTAAAATGTGAGAATACGCGCATTGCACCGGGACGATCCCAACAGTAGTGTTGGGATCGTCTTGGTGCAATGTGCATGTTTACATGTTTCGCAAATGTGCGTAGTGGAAATAAACAAATAATTAAGCTAATTATTACATCAACACATGCATGCAAAATAGGAAATAACAGTGTACAAGGAATAACAGGAAATTAAAATTTTTACAGAATAATAAATTATTCTATGCGTACCTCGCGGATGATGACGTTGAGCGGTGTTGGCATCAATCGAGCGGTCCTTGTCGAAGTCCCGCCTCTACTGGAGTTCCACGCCAAGCTTTCGTCTGGACGACTTCGGAAGCCATGAGTCGTGTCATCGTCTTCGGTACTAGCTGATGATCGATAACAATCGATTTGAGAGAAACATTATTTTGAAAACTACTCCACAACATTTGTCGTGATCATTACGGAGCTTTCTAACTATCATCGGAAATTGTATTCCCGGTGTAATTTTTGGTGGTCAAACATTGACAGCCGATAAAGATAAACGAGAAAACTCTTTCCAATCACGATAGAATAATTCTCTGAAAGCTTCGTAAGCTTCCGCGAGAATGATAAATTGTTGTCAAACAACTAGGATTGATTGGCAACGATCAGAAAACCTATCCAATAGTTAGAAATAATTTTCGATGATCGAACAACAAATTCCGACTGATAAAACCCTAATACAATCCCTCCCTCTTCACATGATCGGAAAATAGGATCTTCTTTCTTACACGGCCGAACAGGACCTTCTCATCCTCTCCCACATGGCTCCCTCTCCCTCACAACTGGCTGAAATAGGTAGAGCAAAGACAGTTGGCCATCAGAGCAGGGGCGGCTGACCAGCGGAGCAAAGGCGGTCGGGCTGGCGATCGGCCGGAGGCGCGGCGCAGGGAGGAAGACTCGCAGCCGGCGCTTGGAGAAAGAATCACGACGCCATGCTCCTTGGGAAGAAGATGAATCGGCTCCAAGCTCCCTCTTTCTGCCTCCAGCTATCCCCTTCACAAGACCTAAATCGTGAGCTGACCGAAGCAGGGCTCAGGCGAAGCAGAGGTGTGCGCAATAGTAGGGAAAAGGCCGTAGCTTCTAGGGTTCTTTTGGCTTCCTTAAGCGGACGACGAGATCACAAGGATCGGCCACCAGCAAGGCGAGCAGGCTGCGATTTGACACAGGAAAAAGATGTCGATGTTGCAACGTGGAGAAGAAGAACAGGGGCACACGATGCACAGAGGAAACCTAATCGCGATTTAGGTTTTATTAGAGAAGCTACAATAAATTGGAATTTGGTTGAACAGATCAAGCGGTGCGGGGCTTGACTGAACTAGATCAAAACCTAGGGTTTACTGTAGCAATCGAACCAATTACCGTAGCAAACAAGGTTTAATCTTGGTTCGTTTGGTTCACTAACCAAATGATCTCTGATTTGACCCAAACCAGTTTTGTTCATTTTGTCTTCACAAGATGAAGCTTCTCATATCTTTCGTTATGCTAAAATGTCTTCCATCATAAACCAAAGTAAGTTGGTTCAATTTAGTTCAAAACTGAATCGTTTGGCTCACTAACCAAATGACCTCTGATTTGAACGAAATCAGTTTAGTTCACTTCATCGTCGTAAGACGAGTTCCATCATTTTTTTCTTTGTCTGGTCCAACCAGATTTTATTAATCTCATTCTAAGAATCCAATTCTTAAACTCGATTTAAGTCCTTCAAAGAACTTGTAGTGCGTGTGACCCAATAGGTTCCTGGTTATGTTGGCCGCCCGTAATTAATCATTAATTATGGAATGATCATGAGTGACACCTAGTAGTACATCATGATCTCAAATTGATTAAAAAATCAATGATTGATTCTAGAACATTTCTAACCTTCAACAACTCCAATTAAACATGCCTCGTTCCTTTCACCGTCTTATACCCGCTTGATTCAGGATATGATCTATGTGTCGGTCCCCACTAGGCTGACTATGTCACACCTAGCCCAAGCTAGCTTTCTTGTCCTATGGATTCAAATTACTTGTATATGTTTCCAAGAGTACCGTACTCTTGACATGTAATGCTTTGACTAAAGACTTTTAGTAACAATTCTGACAAGCGATCGCAGGGTATACATCTCCTTTTTCAAAGAGTGGTGAATCCTCTGTGGGCTATTCAAACACCTTCAGACACTTTGACTTATACCCAATCATCCGGGTCCACACCTCCTCGAAGATGTTTGCTTAAGATGTCAAAGTATAAGTCTCCATGACTAAGGTGACTTGAATACTGCAAGTCAAAGCAAACTCGCACTTAAGCTACACTGAGATCTTCATTGACATTTATATCGAACCATATGAAGTCGCAAGGTAGGTCACTCTAATGAACTGGTTACCTTTAACTAACATCCATATTTAACTCTCAACATCCAATGTCTCCAGTAGTGAGATCATCTGCTTGGCTAACCAAGGAGTTTAAATGTGCTAGTTTCAACAGAATCGATGATATTCGTGCTCATCAATTCCTCGACTAGAGATAATTTCAATATATTCATAATTGCACATGTAGAGATGCTCACTAGTTGTGATCCAATTATAAATTCTCTCATGCTATGAATCATATTGCAGATATTCAGTATTTGAGTTTAAGATCCAATCAAAAACACATATAGAATGTGTACTCAAATAGTAAATTATTATTTATCCAATAAATAGTATAATTGTAAGGCGATTGTCTTAGGATACCCCTCAAATCTAACATATAGGTCAACTAGATGACTTGATCTCACAAGTCATGGATATGAGATATCAAGTTGATACATGGGCATACATTAGAGAATGTATACTGAATTGATCCGTCATGAAAAAGTTTTATGGATCGTTATATGAGTGTCATAAACTTTCTCATGTGACTATTGGTATGAATAGTCCTTTGACCAAAAGTCACTACGATTTCCTACATAAGGAGTTATATATTTTGGTATCGTCAAATGTCACTCGTAACAGGGTGGACTATAAAGATGATTACTGGGTATGTAATAAATTATGCAGAGGGATGTGAGTGATGTAGATGGGATCTATCCCCCTCATATAACGGGAGTGATATCTTGAGGCTTCTTGATAGAGCAGGACCATGAAATGCATAACCATGCTCAAATGAGTCAATATGAGATATTGAGCTCATTTGCTTGAGTGAGTCTACTTGGGGATCAAGAAACACAAAGATTGATAAGGGGATGACACAGTCTATGTCTCATTGATCAATCTAGATATCGAGGATAGAAGGACATGGTCATACATTATCATAGTCATGAAGGTTATGTCGGATCTTGACATTCTTGTCACTTGGGTAGCAATGATGCATTGTTAGATGCTACTCATTACTTATATTTCTAAAATGAGTTTTAGAGACATTGCCAATGTTACGAGAACCTATTGGGTCACACACAAATAACATTCTATTTTAGAGATGGATTCATTTTAGTTTGAGTAAAGAAACAATTAAACTCATTGGATGACCAAGATTTGAGTTAGACTCAAGTTAGTTGAATTTGATTTAGAGTCAAATTAAACCAAATTGATGAATAAAGGTTGATTCATCATGCATGATTAATGTGGATTAATCATGCATTGAAGAGAGGAAGTTATCATGCATGATTAATAGGATTAATTATGCATTGATGAAAGAATACCAAAAGCCTAAAAACCTTTGGTATTCAATGCATGAGTATAAAAGAGTTTTTCATTCAAAAATTCATAGGTTTTTCATCCTCTTGCCTCTCTCTTCTTCTTAGCCAAGACTCATTAAGGGGTTGCTAGCACAATCCAAATTTTATCTAAAAAGTGAGTGTTAATGTGAATACATATAGAGGCACGGACACTTGAACGTGCAAGAGATCCGATAAACTTTGGACGAGCGGGATAAGCGAAAGACACGCTCCAAAAGCATACTCTATTAGATAAGATTTTGTAGATCTAACTTGTATTAGTTTTCTTTCGTATGGATCGCTCAAGGGATCCTTTTTCTGCTGTAAAATTTTATTTATTGCATAGGATTCTCTATAGTGGTATCAGAGCTACTTGCGAAAGATCATACAAATTTTTTTTTCTTTTATATGTGATATAGAAGTAGGACATGTTGTTGTTATGGGTTTCATAATTGTATGAGTATTTTGTTGGTATGCAAAGTTTGTGTTAATCAAACTAAGAGGATATACATCGTCATATTGACAAATATACAAACATTTATCTAATGAAAGTGTGTTATAGTCTGATCGCATTTGACAAAAGTGTGATAAAATTTATCACGATCTATTGTGAACAGATTGTGCAATTTTTGTCACAAGGATGCATCAACAGAACAAGAGAGTCTTGGGTTCATTTTGATGAACAAAGGGCAGCGACTCATTCAAGGAGTTGCAACCGTTATGTTTCTGCTCATGAGTAATTTTTGTAAACATAATAATATTGATGTCTTAGATCTATTTGTTGTGTGTTGATTGCCATAGTGCATGGTTATGGCTCTAAACCTCTGATGTGATTATGGT
>NC_133881.1:7551439-7555315 GCF_044706935.1 Curcuma longa
TGCGTTCCTGTTTTTACGGAAGAATCGGTTATATCCTAAGGCTTGAAGAAAGTAGGGCATATGTGTGTGCGTACCTTTATCCTTGGGCATGGGTTCCCTTTTATAGTAGTTGATCTTCGAAATATTAGCATCCGTTAGAAATATTCTCATATACTCGTTCAGCTTTGGAAGATTCCGTCCGTTGCTATATAGTTGAGAGTGCGTTCCTATTTTTACGGAAGAATCGGTTATATCCTTTCCAGTTTAAGTGAAACGATCCTATCTTTAATAAATATCGCGTGCAGAAAGTTGATCTGTAAAGATCGTGTCGAGAATAGGTCATGAGGTCGACACATAATGTTGGGATCGATTTTTGAGGTTGGCGCGCGATGTTGGGACCAAATTCTGATGCCGACACATGAAGTGGGAGATATGTAAAGATTGTGGCAGGAGCTCGGTTGTAGCCAAAGAGAGCTCGACAAATACTTGAAGAAGCATACTGAGATCAGAGAGAGTTCGGCACAATGCTTAAGGACGCATACCGAGACCCGAGAGAACTCGACACAATGCTTAAGGTCGCATATCGAGACTTGAGAGAGCTCGGCACAATGCTTAAGGTCACATTCCGAGACCCGAGAGAGCTTGACACATGCTTGAAGAAGCATATTGAAGAAGCATATATCAGAGAGAGCTCGGCACAATTCTTAAGGACCTATACTGAGGCCAGAGAGAGAGATCAGGGCTTCTTAAATTGATGAATGATTATTTTTACTTATTTTTTTTCCGTATCTCCCATTATACTCGAAGTCTACGTAATCGCTAATTATTCCTGCTGGATCATTTAATATGTAGAAAGGATGGATGGATTTTTGGGAAATAAAATGTATACTTATTTATAAAATATTCAATATGTGAAAGAATGAATGAATTTTGGGAAACAAATTGTATATCTTATTTATAAAATTTAAATATGTGAAAGAATGGATGAATTTTGAGAAATAAAATGTTATATCCTATTTATAAAATATTTAATATGTGAAAGAATGGATGAATTTTCAAAAATAAAATGGTATATCTTATTTGTGACGACAATTTCCTAAATCGTATAACTGCTTATGCGATTTATCCAAATTACATAGGTGGTTTTGAGATTATCTAGATCGTGTAGTCTGACGTGGGTTTAATTCACATTTTACCCTTAATCTCTTTGGCACGACAATATCACATGTGTCCGAAGCAAAGACCACTCCTAACTGCATTCGCATCTTCTGCAAAGAAAGCAACTTTCATTCGAACCAAAGGTGACAATCGACAAATGATGCAGCTTATTTTTTGATGAATGATAATCTTCTATTGAGCAAAAAGTCGAATAGAGAAAAGCTGACAAACATCAAGCAGTGCCTAATATTTTTCGACAAACGATGCAACTTCTTGTCAAAGAAAATGAGGAACGGAACATAAGTTAAAATTGTCGCTTTGATGGAGTTTCATATCCGGCAAACTTTTTAACTTATTGTACATGAAAAGGCAATTGGTGAAAATCTAATAAACGTAGCTCTGGTGTAACTTCTTCTCCATCGAATAATGTGTAATGTGTTGGGAACGGTGCGTTCGCTAGATGGGGGGTGAATAGCGATCTTTCGCTCTTGCCTGCAAAAATCGTTAGCGGAAACAAAAAGAACAAAGGTAAGACAAAAATAAACAACGCTAACTCGTTCGATTTACTTGGTATCCACCTCTACGAGGTGACTAATCCAAGGATCCACACACAGACAGCGACCTTCCACTATGAAAACTTCTCCTTCTCAAAGAACTCTTTGAAGGCGGAGAAATCTTTACAAACTGATCTCTTCCTTTCACAAGATGTATAGTGAAGTTTAGAGGAAGAGGAATGAAAACTACAAAGATTGGAGTTTGTGCAAGAATGAAAGAGCATGAACAGGTGCTTCTCTAATCGTCAAACTGTGTTTTTATAAAATTTCTGACATCAGTTGACTGGCTCATGGAGCAGTCGACTGATGGGCTTCAACGACTAATTAATTTGCATTTAATTCTCCAGCTGTCAGCCCAATGTTCATCTGTCAGTCGACTGCTCCATCCACCAGTCGACTGGCCAGTCGACAAGTCCAAGCAAATCACTCGACCAATCTTTCTGTGTGCTTCTGGATCAAGTCACCAGTCGACTGATAGTAGTGTCAGTCGACTGGTCAAGCCGAAATTCCCCTTTCAGCTTCCTTCTTTATCCCTTAGCCTTGACGCAAACTTTCAAACGTCTTCTGCAAGCCTCATGCCCTTTCTTGCGCTTGCTTGAGATATTTCCCTCAGCTTCGTCGTGCTAAGTCTCCCTTTGCCAAGAGGTCGCGCCTCCATGACTTCACATTTGCCAAGAAGCCGTGCCTCCGGGACTTCGCCTTTGCCAAGAAGTCGCGCCTCCGGGACTTCACCATTTGCCAAGTCTTCATTCCTCGATTTTCCTGTGAACTCAATTCACACAAGTTAGATTACCAATATTGTCTAACTTAAATTTATTTTAGCTGAACATTAAAATCCAATTCCACTAGGGGTAAGACTGCACCAACATAATGTGCGCAGCGAAAATAATATAATAATTAACAAGAAATTATTACAATACACGTATGCAAATATAGGAAAAATAACAAGTACAAGGCATGACTAAAAATTAAAATTTTGCAGAATAGTAAATATTCTACGCGTGCCTTATTGATGACATTGAGTGAAGTTGGCATCAATTGAACGGTCCTTATCGAAGTTTCACCTCTATTGGTGATACATGCCAAGCTCTTGTTTGGACAGCTTCCGATGTCATGAGTCGCATCATCGTCTTTGGTACTAGCCGATGATCGATAATGATCGATTCAAGAGAAAACTTAATTTCGAAAACATGCAACAATGTTTGTCACGATCATTTTTCGAGATTTTCTAACTATCACCGGCAATCGTATTCTCGGTATAGTTTTTGGTGGTCAACCTTTTGTTGGGATCGTCCCGGTGCAATGTGCGAGTTTACACATTTCGCAAACATGCGCAGCGAATCAAATAAATAATTAATAGGAAATTATTAAAACACACACAATACATATAGGAAATAATAGTACACAAGGCATGATTGAAAATTAAAAATTTTAAAATAACAAATTATTCAACACATACCTTATTGATGACGTTGAGCAAAGTTGGTATCAATCGAGCGGTCCTTGTCAAAGTTTCGCCTCTACTGATGATCCACGCCAAGTTCCCGTTTGGACAGCTTCCGAAGCCACGAGCCACGTCATCATCTTCGATACTAACCGATGATCGATAACGATCGATTTGAGAGAAAAATTTTATTCCAAAAACACGTAACAACATTTATCACGATCATTTTTCAGGGTTTTTATAACTATCACCAGCAATCGTATTCCCGATGTAGTTTTCGGTGGTCAACCTTTGACCGTCGATTTAGGATAAATTAGTTGAAACTATTCCGATGATGATGGAATGTTATCCAGAAGCTTCGTAAGCTTCCAGTGACAACAAATCCTGGTAACAACACGACGGCACAACCCTAGCTTCCAGCAGCGATTTGTTGTCGACCAAAGGAAGGAAGCTTCGGCAACTCAGCAAGGTCCGGTGATCGAGAAATTAAAGAATAGCGGTGATCAAACCGTTTCCTCACGCGATCGATCAAAAATAGAGAAGCACAGAGGGGCAAGGAGGAGAGCAGAAGTTAGGGCTTCACGCGATCTCTACAAGGCTACCGGCAAGCTCCCTTTTAAAGGATCAAACCCAAACCCTAACATCGACTAGGATTTCCTTCCTCCCTTGCACGCCAGATGATCGAAGGGGAAGATCGTATCCCCTGCCTTATTTGCGCATGAGACAGTCGATAGAGGAGAC
>NC_133881.1:7555415-7652666 GCF_044706935.1 Curcuma longa
TTTTAGGTGATATTTAGGTGGCTGGGATAATCTATTACTCGGATGCTTTAAAAGTTGGGTTGATATTACAACTACTAGAGGGAGGGGTATTATTGAAATTAAATGTCTTCTTTGAAAAAAAAAAATGTATGGTGAGTCCTTTGGGAAATTCAAAAATTCAAGTATGCCTTTTAGAAAAAAAATACCGAATTAAAATTAATATAACAATTAACCAAAATTATCTAAAATTGTTCTGACATAAAATAACTTTGAATAAAGTTGAAACAATTTTAACCAATACTCGCGGCAACATTATTTTTTTAATATTTTAAAAAAGGTAGTATCCCTTTCATCAAATGAAAATGCCTTTTTTTTTTAAGTTAAAAAAAAAGGAAAAGAGTTGTTAGCTTGAATGCAATCTTTTTTCCTTTTGAGTACAATCTTTTCCAACCTGAGGTAATCTAGAAATTAAAGTCAATGAACAAGAAAGGTCAAAAGAGTTACGTTGTTAGCTTGACAATTCCACGTGTCACAACTTCATAAGCAATTAGTTCTTCAAATCGTAATTAAGTTTTAGCAGTCCTTGTTAGGTGGTACCAAAACACATCATGAGGTGGGCCAACGATGATTTCAACAACTCAAGAAAAATCATCATTTCTTGAAGATAAAACCCAACCTAGGGTAAAATATTTAAATTTTAATTCACATATTGTATTTTTTAAAAAAGAAAAGTAAAGAAACATAGTGGTAAAGGAGTTTGGATCTACCCTGTAAATAAGAAAAATAAATATCATCTCTCTCCAATTGTGATGGAATTGAAGGGTATGGAATCAATGTGGTGGAGCAAGGCGAGAGGCAAAGGTGACAAGCATCATGTGGGATGTCGACCCAATAGACAAGTGGGAAAATATCCAAATCCATTCCCATTTAATCCCTTAAATCCTCATATTTGTTTACTGTAACAATAATAATAATAATAATAATAATAATCGTTGTTTATGTTGGTTGAACATATAGTTAATTTTAAAATTTTCTAAAATATAATAATTTAAAGAAGTTATTTTTTTCCAATAATTGAAATAATTTTAATTAAATTATAATAATTTTAGTTAATTCTAAAATAATTTTAATTAACTTATTAAAAATTATTATGAAGTAATTTTAATCAACTTAAACTAATTTTACTACATATTCATCTGAATATTTTTAGAATAAAAAATATAATAAAGCATTATTTTAGTATTTTTTAAAAAATAGGTATCCTTTTACAAAAATAATAAAAGAGGCGCTTTGTGATTTTTGTCTAAATAATATCATATCTGATAAATCTTTTTTTAAAAAATTGAATAAGTGTACTTTCTAAAGTTACATAATGTCGGTGTGAGGATAGCAAGGCATTTATTAAGGAGCGTAGTTGATTATTATTGCTCAATTAGTAGTCATCTCGACGTGGTTTTAATTGATTATTCATATAAATCTCAAATGAATCATATAAAAAATATAAATGATAAATATTTGATTTGATTAGGAGTGATCAATTCCTTTTTCAGCCTTTACTCATTCAACTTTTTCTAAAAAACAAAAAAAATCCCACCAACTAAATGGAGTTGATCAATTCTGTCCAGACTTTTTTAATTCAACTTTGACCCTAAGGTATATCAAAATCTAAACTTAATTATTCATATTGTGAGTACCAGAGTAGATTAAGAAAAAAAATTAATAATTTTTAGTTTAAGAATTAATATTTTATATATTTTTTAAAAATTTCAAATTCAATTATTGATTAAATTTTATTCAACCGATATTCATCTCCGTAAATACACGTAAGCATTGTCTTTTTAGAAAAAAAAACAAACGCGTTGGAATTTGAAAATGGAAGGGCCCACTTGGAACAACTCACAGACACAGCGATCACGTGACACGAGGGTCCTCTGTCGTGTCTGTCTTCCTCCGCTCTATTCTATTCTATACATAAATGCACATGTATGAATACCTCTATTTTGTTATTTAAAAGCAAAAGCATTGTGACACAGAACGAGTAAAACCGTAATGAGCCTTTCACAGTTATCAAAAATGCCACAAAACTTTATTGTTTTTAAATTTTAAGATTTGTTTAATATACGATAAAGTTGTCGTACTTTATTTTACTGCTGTATTTTATTAAAATAGTATTTGTATTAATTGTTGGTAATTAAAATCGTATTTCAACTCTGCTTCCCACCATTGCTCGTCAGTCCAAACGGCTTTTTATAAGCTTCTTCTCCAGCTGCACGGTCAGTGGAAAAGATCAAGGTGGAATGGGCTCCCTCTGCGAGGCGGCGGCAGGCGGAGCGACTCCGCCGAAGCGGATCCCTCTCCTCCGCCCCTCAGCGCCTGCTCCCTCCTCTCTCCACCGCCTCACCCGATTTCTCCTCTCCGACAAGGTTGGGTACCTCCACTGGGTCTTCACCGTCGCCGCTTTTCTCTTCGTCGTCGCGCTTTTCCAGGCCTTCCTTCCCGGATCTCCGGACGAGGGTCACGATGGGGGTACGGGCTCGCCCCATCTGGGAGAGATCGGGAGGCTGGAGTTCGGGGATGGAATCCGGTTCGTCCCCGCCAAGCTGCTGGAGAGGTGGGAGAGGGAGAGACGGGAGGCGAATTTGTCGGCGATCGGAGGTTTTGCTGGAAGGTCGCGGCGGACCTACGGGCTGAGAAAGCCGCTGCTTGCCTTGGTGGATTTTTGACTGGTTTTTTGCTTTTTTACTGCCGTGTGTGTGGGAGTCTGATGGGTGGGTCTTTTCTTTTTTGTTTCCCTAGGTGGTTCCCAATCTGTTTCCCGACGCCATGCAGCTGCAGACGGTCAGCATTGCTGTCGTTCTTAAGGAGATCGGGTACGATATGCAGGTCTGTATGGAGAGACATCGGTGTTTTCTTTGATAGAAAAAAGATTGCCGCTTGTTTTGATGATTCACTATTGTTGTTGGTTCTCGTTCAGTTTTATCGCTCCTGTTGATGTCGACAGCTTTATAGTCTGTTTTACTAAGTAATTGACATCTTTTACTGTTTTTTTTTTACAATTTTCCCAAAATGAGAAGTCAAATTATTCCACTTCTCGGCGTAAAATGTTTTGCCACCCAATTGCAAGTTGTAGCTGCTTTTCCAACGAGTTTGATCTGCATACTTCTCTCTGCCTAGTTTTTGTATGATGTTTGGTGAAGATTTATGTCACCGAACGATAAAAATGGAGCTCGTATATATCAATTTTGCGTTTTGTCGGGAATTGATTACGTCATGCATTGGGACCAGTAGTAATTCTAAAGAGTTCTACATTAGAAAATCAATAATTGCAAAATCGAGTGCTCTCCATCTTGCTGCAATTATCTTTTACTTTGAGAATGAAATTTGTAACACAAAGCTAATATTTATCCCTATGCCTAATGCAACTGAAACGTTCATTTCGTTCTTCCTTATTCCCTTGCAGAGCTTTTATTCTCAGTTGCTTCTGGTCATTTTGTAGTTTTAGGAACCTCTATGTTTTTGAGTTGGAACCGATTGAATCTATGTTTTTTTTACTAGAAATTCCATTTACTATCGTTTAACATTTTACTGTTTCTACTGTTTACTAGTATTCGTGAAGTCTTTGTATTCCAAATTCTGCAGGTTTTCTCATTCGAAGATGGTCCTGTTGAGTCTGTTTGGAGTACTATTGGGCTATCGGTTAGAATCCTGCCTACTACAACGATTCAAGAAACCACCATAGATTGGTTAAAGTAAATAACAAAGTTGATATGTGGCAGTTAAATATTTAATTGTTTGATGTACTTAGGTGTCTTTGTGTAGCCAGGCGAATTATTTATGGCTTGCTAAATAAATTAGTTTCTGATCAGGTTTTTTATCATCCTTTGTACAGCTATGATGGTATTCTTGTGAATTCTATGGTTTCAAGACCGGTGATTTCATGGTAAGTTCAACTACCCTCTCTCCAATACTATTCACTTTATACTCAAATCCTACACTTTCTTTGCTGTGTATCCTTATGATGTCAGTCAAATTACCTTACAAGATCCTTTCTCATTCTTTAATTACCTTGTTATTATCTATCTTTTAGGTGTGTGTTTTAAGTGCATCTCGATTCTTGCCATTTCCATGTGATTATCTTTGAGGCTTCTAAATCCACAGGAATTGTAAATAGAATGTTCCCTACTGTAAACTATAAAAATTACCACCTGTAATATCAGTTGCCATTTGTCTTATGGCCAAGTTGACACTATGCCATTGAATAATTTGCAAACTCGTGTCTGATTTAACTGTTCTCAAAATTGCAGTGATATTAAGATAGAATTTTATTATTGAATAAATTTTACTGTCATCAATGTCATTCTAATTGCATATTACAAGAGGCACTATTGATATCTGCTAATATAATTCTAAAAGAAGCTGAACCTTGGAAAGGGTCTTGAAGGTAAAATAGAATAATTTACTTTATAGATTAAAGCATTAAGTTTTACACTGGTTGCTTACTTCACTCAATTAAATTGTTTGTTTCTTATTTGTATGTTTTGTCTAAGGTAGTAACAAGTTTTTTTATTTTCCTGAACTATGTCTCAAATTTATTTACAACTTGTCATGTTACTTTAAATCACAATGCAGGGTATGCTTCCAACAAAAGTTTAAACTGGACAACTACAATATTTAATTTTTGGGTGCAATTTTTATTCTGGTTTACAGGCTTTTGCAGGAGCCTTTTAGGAACATACCTGTCATCTGGACCATCAATGAAAAATTCCTGGCATTTCATCTACGTAAATATGGCGAGAATGGTCAAGTTCAGGTTTGGAATGAGTGGAAACAAATTTTCAGCAGAGCTTCTGTTATAGTGTTCTCAACACACATAATGCCAGTAATATGTTTCGCTAAGCTGTTTACTGGTTTTTTCGTTTTTAAATTTTGTTGATATTGATTGCCAAAATGCCTCATACCCTAGTTGTTTGATTCAGATTTTAATATAGTTTGTTCATTTCTATGTTTTTTAGATTATGTACTCATCGCTAGATGCTGGCAACTTTTTGGTTATTCCTGGTTGTCCTACTGAAGCATGGGAAGCAGATAATTTAGTCACATGGAAAGAACATAATGGAAAATCGAAGGTTGGCTATACACACAAGGACTTTGTTATTGCTATTGTTGGTGGAGAATTTTCATATAGTGGCCTGCTGCTAGAGCATGCTCTAATTTTGGAAGCAATAAAACCACTACTCCAACAGTTTAAGCATGTGAATTCTTCTTTGAAAATTTGCATTCTGAATGCGAATCTAACAACTGTGCATAGGAATATTTTGGAGGTAATTTCATTTTTTTCATGATAATCTATCTTCTTCATTTTTCATATGAATTAATCCTTTATTTTAACTATGTTTTTTAAAGTTAACTTCTATGTCATGAATAATTCCAGGCAATTGCTAGGAAATGTGGCTTTTCAAGCATCATAATGAAGAATATTGTTGCTGATGGAAGCAGGAACGACTTCATCAATGCTGCAGATATTGTGCTATATGGGTCTTTTCTTGAGGAACAATCCATCCCTACTGTTCTTATACTAGCTATGTCTCTGGGAAAGCTGGTTGTTGCTCCCGACTTGGGCATGATTAGCAGATATGTAAGTAGACATTTTGACTCCTCTGATTATTTTGTTATTTATTATCTTATTTGCAGTCAGTGATTGCAATATTTTTTATGGTTTAGGTTGACAATGGGGTAAATGCATATCTTTTCCCCAAAGATAAAGTTGGCATCATGAGTAAGATACTAGTCGAAGTGGTTTCAAATGGAAAATTGTCTCCATTGGCTCAACAAGTTGCATCACTAGGAAAGGAACGTGCCAGAAATCTAATGGCATCTGAAACTATTCTAGGGTATGTTTCGTTGTTGGAAAAGGTTCTCAATTACCCATCAGAAATCACAATTCCTAAACCTGTTGAAGAGATTCCTATAAGACTACAAAAAGAATGGCAATGGGATCTTTTTGTGAATGTAAGAACCATCAACAATCTCAATCTAAGCATTAGAAGTTACCAAATCTTGGAAGAGCTTGAGGAGCCACTGAATCATGGCAGTTTTGGTAATACTTCTGCAGATTCTGACAAAATATTTTCCTCTATAGTGTGGGAGGATGAGAAAGAAATCGAAATGGTGAATGCCAAAATACGGATTCAAGAAGAAGAGGTGAGAATAAGGTCGATATATTTCACTCTTTCACTTGACTACTAATATTAACTTTAACAACTTCTCCTCAGAGCATATTCTGTTGAAACTCGATGCAGTTGAAGGATAGGACTGATCAACCCCATGGAACATGGGATGAAGTTTACAGGAGTGTTAAAAGAGCTGACAGGGCTAGAAATGAATTGCATGAGCGAGATGACAGGGAACTTGAGCGAACAGGTCAACCCCTGTGCATATATGAACCTTATTTTGGTCAAGGGGCTTGGCCTTTTCTTCATCATACCTCACTTTACCGTGGAATTGGCTTAGTAAGTGTTAGTATGATAAATTTGTTTCCATTGATCATTCCATACAATCATAATGGAAGATGGAAATAATACTTTTCCTTTGTGTATCAATTATTTCAACAGACAACTGGGTGGCTATTACACTGATAACTTTCATCATTGCTGTAGTTATTGATATCTATCTTATTAGATGTGCATGAGAATCAATGTTATACTTACAAATCTTGGAAGTTATGTTTCGACATCTTTCAGTAATAATTGCATTTATACGAAGATAAGCTTTTACTTGAAATATCAGTGTATGTGAATTAAAATTTGGATATCTTGTTCAACTACTTTAGATATCAAATTAATGTTGACTTTTCCTCAAGTAGTTGCTGACTCTTCAATGCTTTCTTTAATCTGATGAATTTTATGTTTGTGATACCTTAGCAGAAAATTCAAATATGATTTTATCTGAATTATCACCCACTTTTGGTACTTCTCGTCATGTCAACGAGGATGATATTCTTGGGGTTTCTGGCATGAATGTCTCATATAGCATGTATTATATGCACAAAGAGTTCATTTCATCAATCTTAGTTTTTAGTAGCTAAATGAAAACCTGTCCCTCTTACCACAATATTTCCTTTTACCAGTCCTCGAAAGGCCGAAGACCTGGAGCTGATGACATAGATGCTTCCTCACGTCTTCCACTTCTTAGTGATTCATACTACAGAGATGTGCTTGGTGAATATGGAGCATTCTTTGCTTTAGCTTACCGCATTGATCGTGTACATAAGAATGCTTGGATTGGTTTCCAGTCGTGGAGAGCTTCAGCTAAAAAGGTTTTTTGTTGTTATTGTTTATTGTACAGTTTGTTGTCTATTTTTTATGCCAAGTTTTTTGATTGTAGAACAATGCCCTTGTCATGCTTTGTGGTAGTCACTTTTTCACTGTGGTTAATTACTTTTTTGTGTCTCCAGTAATTATAGGGTGATTCTGTTCAACTAACAGATTCATTATTTGACAATTCAAATAGGCTTCCTTGTCTAACTTCAGCAATGGCTAGAATCAAGTAGCTCTAGGTTATCAATCATTGCCTCAGAGGGTTATGGCTACAATACCATCAGATGAATCAATTGATTGGTCCTGGCCGTGTGATTTCTTTCTGCTTTTTTATTTCTCTATCAACAAAAAATAAGAATATATTTTGGTTCCTAGTATCTATCAGTACAATTGAATTCCAAATTGTTGATTCATCCACATTCTAACTTTTTGCCTATTGGTAAACCATGGATGAGTAATTAAATAAATGATCCCTTTTGTTGCTTAGCCATACGGGAATTGCCTGATTTTTATCAACTGGGCCTACCATGTTTTATTACATAAGAATATTCAGCCACTTGATAAAACTTGACTAGAATGCCATGAGTGGGTAGGAATTAGGGGAGACTAGTACCTCAGTTGATCTATTTTGAATTAACCAATGAGATAATTGGTTGCTAAATAGGTGCACTTAAGATTACAGATAGATTTAAAACATGGTTGAAGCTCATTTAACAATATTATTATGCTTATTGGATTATTGTCGAAGCCATTGCTTCATATAATTTTGGAATAATATCTAGCTATAGATTTATTCTTTTACTTGAATCAGGTTTTAGTGGTGCCATGCGATAGGGCTAATGATCATGGCCAAGCAGAAGCATGCTATATTGCCTATCGGCTTTTGAGAGTAACCCAGTTTTATTGTCTCTATTCGAATGACCCTGCTTGTGATAGTTGGGGCACATTTATTTGGAGGGGACAGATTTGATTCCACAGAAGAGGAATAGGTCTGTTGGGGGAATAGAGGTCCCTTTTTTGTTTATTTTCAAGAAGTTGAAATGGAGTGGAATAGGAATGACATCGTGTAGAAGGGTCTTTTGTGCAGAATGCTTGTAACCCAAAGCAAGGAGAAGCTATGCCTTTGGGAAAGCTTCATGAAATTGACCAGTTTGATGCTTGCATCATCAACAAGGTGGTTCTCAATGTGCCATCCTGGTCTGGCCCGAATGATAAGGCACTTTTCTGGCAAGGCAGTAGTGGCTGTGATTGTGAGCCGAGCAAGATCAAAATCTCAATTCATGCCAGAGTTTTGAACTTTGACGGGAAAAATTTGGTAGCATGCTAGTGTTTTGATGTATAGTGTTGGTGTAGAATTGAATGGGGATGGATGCAGAAGATGCACAAGAAGAAAAAAGAGAACACAATTTTATATCAAAGTTTAACCTTGGTGTCCCATTTATAATGGTACAATTTTAACATTGTATCGTATGAATATAAGCTAAATGAATAACAAATAATATTTCAATTCATCTTGATACTTTTGTAGCATGTCAAGAAGTGTTGAGTGTCAATATCATGATTTGAAATTTCATATTGTGTCAGATGAAATATCAAAATATGTAATTTCGATAAATGGGTGAAACTATTCAACACTGATAATGTCTCTTGTGCCATGTCAATCATATCGATGAGTATTGTTTCATGTCAATGCTCAAGGCATACTAAAACACACGTTTAGATGAATTGAAATAATATAGTTATTTCTTTTTAGCTTGTCTCATTCAACTTAATATCAAAATTGTACCATTTGAAATGGAAAACAAAGGTTGAAGTGAACTATATAGTTGTTTTGCCGCCTTCTTTTTTTGCATCTCCTTCTTCCTTCCACTTCTAATTTCTCACTAGTACCTTACTTCGAATATCAAAACAATACCGAATTGACATCATTTCATTCAAAGACTGAAATTGACACGGTTTGAGATTTTGAACCTAGGCCAATATGACTTAATACTCATTGACATGACTAACACAATACATAGGATAAATTATGTTTAGTATCATACTTCGATAATTTATTTAAATGATACATTTTGATTGTGTTGTTGGCATGATACGAGATTTCAAATCATGCAAAGTGCCTATTGATCTTTCAATTTCGCTTTCGGTCTTGGGCGTTTTAAATTTTTTCCTAGCATCTCCTTTTAATTTAACTATTAGAATACCTTCTAATATTGAAAAGATAGGCGCAAAACCTTAAATTGGTAAGTTCCATGTCCTAGAGACTTACTTTCCTTCCATCATAGCTAGCTTGAGATTTCCAGATCAAACTTTCCCTCCCACTCAATATGGCCTCTCTGATAGGAAGCATATTGCCTTGTTCTATAGGCAGGTTGCCTCTACTCAATAACGGATCTTCCACTTGAAACATTCAATTTTTACATATCAGAATCTTATTCAATTTAAATTAAATGCTTATGTCTAAATGTGGACTTGTTATTAATATCCTATTGGTAAGCTTTGTCTCACCATTAGTCATGCAACACCAGGCTATGGTAAGAGATGAACATGTAGAATCGTGCTTGCACAATGATAAATTTATTGAAAGAAAATATTATTGATTCAAAGATAAACAACAAGGCGAGTTAGGTCATTATAAATGTTCCAACCTTAAATTCTAAAATCAAATTAAACAAATAGTAAGAATTTTCCACAATCTAATGGATTCGATAACTTAGGAAATAAATTATTACAACTTGAAAATGAAGTCTTACCAAACTAGAAAAATTGTTCAGAACTAATTAAAATGTTACCAAACCTTAGGCATTAGGCAATCGAAAGTGATGAACATGAAGCACCAGACTTTCACACGATAAATTTATTGGAAAAAATTTTCTATTGCATTGACAAGAAGGGTTGTTTGGTGTTGGTGTCATCATGGTTTAAAATCTCGAGTCGTGTCGAGGTTTCGGTCCCGGACCGGAACGATACAGTTTTGATATTGTATCATGCCGTGCCATGTCGATATAGTTTTGATATTTTTTAATTATAAAATATATTAACTAAAAATAAAAAAAATTAATTTAAATATTTAAAAATAAAAATATAAAAAAATAAAAAATAAAAATATTTTTTAAATATATATAAATATATTAAATTAATAGGATAATTTTATTAGCTGAATTTGACAGAAATCTAATCCTAGATGCCTTCTGTCCATTTAGTTTTTGTACCTTGGTCTTGTTCTCTTAGAACTTCATGTCCTAGATAGCTCTAATCTATTCCGAATTCATTTCAATTCCTCTTTGTTGAACCATAATGCCCAAGAACTTATTTGACTCTACTTCAAAAGGTATATTTCAATGGGATTTACCTCATCTTAGATTTCCTAAACATGTTAAACATCTCCCTTATGCCCTAAACTCTCTCATGTGTTTTTCTTCACGACCATGCCATCAATATGAGCTTCTATGTTCTTTCATATCAATCCTTCAAACAATTTATTCACCAACCTTTGGTAAGTAGCACCTACATTTTTTAGACCAAAAGACAGTATCTTCAAATGTAGATTTCCTAAACATGTTAAACATCTCCCTTATGTCCTAAACCCTCTCATGTGTTTTTCTTCACGACCATGCCATCGATATGAGCTTCTATGTTCTTTCATCTTCAAATGTAGATTTCCTAAACATGTTAAACATCTCCCTTATGTCCTAAACCCTCTCATGTGTTTTTCTTCACGACCATGCCATCGATATGAGCTTCTATGTTCTTTCATATCAACCCTTCAAACAATTTATTCACCAACCTTTGGTAAGTAGCACCTATTTTTTAGACCAAAAGACAGTATCTTCAAATGTTCAGAAAGTATGTGCGGTTCATCTGGTTATATTAGGAAAGAAATGCCCAAGAAGTTTAATAGCTTAAACTCAGCTGTGGTGTATACTATTTTATTTATGCACAATAACAGGAAATATTTGTTTGGCTAAGCTTTGCCCAGGTCGTCCATATATTTGTCATTTGTGTAAGGCTTTTGAGCCATTACCACATTTGTAAGTCATGTAGGGAAGTCCACATTCAACATCTGATTCATTTCTTTATTTTGTGCTTTCTTTATCTCACTAGCAAACTTTTGGCCCTTCTGCTATCCTGGCTATTTTTCAACTTGGAGGTTCAACTTGTGCTCAGCTAGGTCTCTTGGAATTCCCAGAGACACTCCATGGCCATGCAGAATCTCCATTAATAAACTACACAACTTCAAAATACCATTAGTCTCTTTAGTTGTCAACGCAGCTCCATGCTTCCATTTTCTGAGCCCTCCGTTGGCTTTGTCTGAAGGTTAAATTTATCTTTTTCAACTTTTAGCCACGATCAGGTTGGCTTATCCAACTTTTCATCTTTTAGCTTGTTTGAGGTGTTTTTCTACTCCAGGCTATTCCAGCTCTTCTATCTGACAAGGCTTTTCCATTTCAATTATTTATAGCAATTTGTTGAATCAGTCAATGCTCCCTTGAGTACTTGTTCCTTTTGGAGTCAGGAACTTCATGGTCAAGTGGTAAATAGATACCACAACTTTCAAGTTGTCTAAAATGTGCCCAACCAAACAAATCTACTTTGTAACCTTTACACTGCTCAAATGCATGGTTTCTCTTCCAATGCTGCAGTCAAGTCCACTACCCAAAACCTAATTTAAACTGCACAAAAGCATGGGTATGCTCCCTATTTTACAGTAAAGGGAATATAGCCTAGTTTTCTGACTTCATTTTTAGTGAAATCAGTTAGGCTCCTGCTTTTCCTCCCTTGGAATCTCCTTGGGAATATCTCATCTGAAATGCTTGTGTCACTCGTTTTGTAGGTTCTCTCTTGAGCTTTGCTCAACTTTTTGTTACTTGCATATGAACCTTTTGTTATTGAATGATTCTTACTCAAATATGGGGTAATATTATTAATTATAACTAATATCTAAAACCTTGTATTATTGGATTATTCTGGTGTTAGGGAACATGCAGACTAAGAATCTCTAATTCTATTATTTTAATGATAACATTGTTAATTTGGCAATTTTGTGTCCGCAGCTTAGTTTATCCAAAGAAGCAGAAGCCAAACTCTTGAAGGCGATTCAAACACAAAGGCATGGAGATGCTTTCTACTTTTGGGTTGGGATGGACAAAGATCCAAGAAATAGCCAACAAATGGCTTTTTGGGATTTTTGTGATGCAATAAATGCTGGAAATTGCAGGTAGACTGATGTATTTATTTCTTTTCCTTGTTTTTTTTCCTTGAGTTTTTTTATTATGAAAAATAAAATGCTTAGATAAGACATCCTCTGCTTATTTTAGTAAGTGTTTATTTACTTCATATTTTTTTTATAGATAATTTGCCATTTTGGAGCAGTTAAGGAAAACAATTTGAATTTGATTACATTCTTGTTATGAGCTGAATAATGGAAATTATACTAAATATTGAATTATTGATTCTAAAGCTATGCAAGATTTGTACATAAATGAAATTATTAATTCTAAAGAATAAATGCACTAGATCATAAGTGTGATAAAAAATTGCATTAAATAATTTTTATATGTACCGTTAAGATCAGTGTAGATTCATATATTTTTCATTCACATAATAAATAATTAAACATATAAATCAATAAGAAAATAATTTCCATGCCATGAAAATAAATATTATATCATTTGTTTTATAATTTCAATTAGTTGATCCCACCTAATTGGATAAGGCTTAGTAGTAGTTGTTGTTGGTTGTTTTATAATTTCAACTGTATTTTTCACCAGTATATTTGAAGAAATACTGCACTAAAATCAAATATAGTTATTTTGTACTTTGCAACACATCTACAAAAGATGATATTTTTGACCAGGATATTTATAAAACACGATAGAAATAAAAGATGACTGGAGAAATATTAGTAGAAAAAATGATTAAATTATTTTAGATTTGCTAGAATAGGAAGAAAGTAGGCCAATACACCTTGAAGGCTAATTGAGTCAAAAATAAAATATTATATGATAATTTGATGTAATTATTTTGGAGTAGGGTGTAATCAAGTTGAGTCAAGCCGAGCTTAATTGTGTTTAATCTTGTTTATTTTCTTATAAAGCTTATTTATTAAAAATCTTATCTAGCTCGAGCAGAACCCTAGCTTTGTATCAAGCTTCATTAAGAATGTTGTTGTCTTATAATTTAGGTACATGAAAGTTATATTATTTTCTTATTTTTAACATAGTATAAATAATTTAAGATTGTAAATTTTTATATTTTTGTAACATATCATGAATAATTTAAGATTGTAAAATTTATAAAATCTATATTTTTATTCTTAATAAAAAATAAGAAATAAATTGATAATTAAATTTTACATAATTGAATAAATAAGTGTATTCATAAATTATTTATGAACAATAATAGACAGAGCTCACTAATATTCAGGCTTGTTGTCTTATATATTCCTTTTATTGAGCTCAAAACTTTGTTAATGAACATCCAATTCATTTACAATCCTAATGAGGAGCTATATAATGCGTGTCATCAACTAATACAAATGAAAATATAGCACTCAAGATAGCATATCGCTTGTTTATTTAACATTTGCTATTGAGAAAGAGCTTCAAATGCCTAGTTGTCAAAGAAATAACTTATCAACATATAGCTATTTTAAGTGTATATAGTGGGGAATCACCTACCTTGATTGTGTCTAATATCCAAGTCAAGTATTGTTGTTTATCAAATTTAATTCATTGTGCTTTTAATCTTGTCTTAGTTTAGATGTTCTATTTTTTGAAATTCATTTTTGGGGTTTATAGTTGACAATTTTTATTTCTTCTGCTTAAAAGCAGACAATTTTGATGTGGTGTAGCTAGGAGACTCCTTTATCTATATGGTAAGTTGGGGTGTTAGATTTTTTAATGACTCTAAAATGTATCTATATACTAAATTTGATTTTTTTAATATGGCCTGTATTTTTTTAGTTAATTTTATTGTTGCATGGTTATCATGGCATTTGCATCATCCACGGCTGAGATTGTAACTCTTATGGTTGATTTTTGTTCATAGTTATAAAACTAGATTAAAAGTCTGAAAAAGTTTTGGAGGGTCAATTGGCCACATTGTAAATCAAACAGAGAATTGGAGCTAATTGTAGAATTTGCAAATGAACTAAATGTTGGTGAGCAAGCTTTGTGTTCGTCTTGTAAAAAGCTTCTATATGTTCGTTCAACATGCTCAAGGTCAATTAAATCAACAAGGTTGAACAATTCATTAAACTAAATGGACAAGTTTGAACATGTGTTCAGCTATGAATAATACTCACAAACAAAACTTGTGAACTATACATATTCATCTATCAAACTTATTAATAATGTTATAAATAAACGAAGAACCTTTCTAAATGAAATAAACAAGTTTGTAATATGAAACTCACTAACAAATCAAAGAAGCTCAAATTAACACCTTGATAACATCTAAACGAACTAAATTTGAACAAAGGTCAAGCTCAGAAAGAAAAAAAAAACACTTGAATTGCTGCTTTTGCACCTTGGTTAATCTAAGCTTGCTTTGCCTTGGCTTGGATATCTTAGCAAACAATCTTGACAAAGGCTTCACTCATTTACAACCCTGCCCTAGCTTGCGATTTGGTAGGACAAACTTTGTAACCTACCCAATTGCTATTTTAGTTATAATATTTAAACCTGCACGATCAATATAAATATATCTAATTTATTAGGACCTAGAATGTAAATATTAATAAGACATTTTTACCATCAAATATTAGAGTAGCTAATTGGACCATCTAATATTAGGGTGTAGATAATTAGGGTAGTTGAATGAAAACTAGGTCTTTTGGTTTTCGTTATTGGTCGTCCTAAATAAGACATCTTGTCCTATCTAATATTAGAGTAGGTAAATGGACATTTTGATACGGTGTTGGTTGACTCTCCTGATTTGATAAAAAACTGGCTTGTTCTTTGGGTTGTAACTTGGTTTGAATGCATATCTGATCTGATTGAACTGCCCATTCAGGTTGTACAACTTTGCTATTTTCTAGTTTTGACTACTGAATACTAGGGAACATTTTTCTATCTTTAAGTGTAGAGCAATAATCATACAAGAGCGAAGATCTGGCATTCTCATTCTGATTTTATCTAATTTTATATTTTATTAATTTATTTAATCAATTTATGGTTCAGTTTATACTAAATCTATATACTTTATTGATGGAATTTAGTTATGTGCAAAAATTTTCTTCAACTCTTCTTTTATTCAACAAAGGTTTGCTATTGCTGAGATTCTTCAGAAGATGTATGGTATACAACATGATTGGAATTCATTACCTCAAATGCCGAATGATGGGGATTCATGGTCTGTTACAAATAGCTGGGTTTTGCCTACAAGGTCCTTCCTGGAGTTGGTAATGTTTTCCAGGTACAGGTTCATGTGCATTCCTGTTTTTCATGTGCATATGGACATTTAGCAAATGATGTTTGATCATCAATTTACTAAATGCTTCATGGTGATAAGTAGTCCATGTTTCTTTCTAAAAAATTCAGTTTTTTGATCAACATGATCAATGCATCAGAACTAACTTATTCAAATTGATTTAAGGTATTTGGATATTATAAGAGACAAATTGGAGAATAAGTGTATTGGTTTCCAACGTAGATTCTACTCTTTAATCCCGCTTCTTAAAATGGGGATTCATACAATATATTTTGATAACAGGAGATCTCTCACCTAAGTTCTTTGTCATTTTAAATTAGAATAAGCTCTCTCTTTCCTAAATAAAGGAAATCATTTTGGAAAAAAAAATACAATTATGGCTGCTAGACTCATAGCATGGGTCTATATATATGACCTAGATCCTGAGCCATATCATTTTTCTGTTATGGGCTGTATTGTTTTCAGTTCTTATCCATGATTATTAGTAGGGAACCAACATGCAGTTTTTCAGGCAATTATAGAGAAATCCCACATTTCCAGCACGCTAAGTGAGAAGCTCTTTACACTTGCATCACAAAGTTATACTGCTTTTATAGGAACTAAATACTATATCTTCTAATTTTTATGTCTACCCATGCTCATTCTTTAACCAAATTATAAGTCAACACATGAAAGTTCAAAACCAAACTTGAATTTGGAACTTTTACTGACCCTGCTAACTATTACTGTATTAACTAATATGTGTAGATTATCAAGCAAAATTCTCATTTTCTGACTTGTTACTGTTCTCATTAATAACTAAAAATTTCAGTTCAAGCTGATGCATCTATTTATGTCTATCTATGAACTAGTTCGCTCTAAATCATGTAGGACTTTCTCTTCCAATGTTGAGCCTATATAAGTTATTACATAGAAGTTTGCTAGACAAGAATTTCTAAATACAATTTCCAGTGGCATTCTCTGATCCGTATTTGTTTCTTGTCAATTTTCAGAATGTTTGTTGATGTAATGGATAGGATGATTTATGATGAACATCACACTAGTGGGCATTGTTTTTTGAGCATACCCAAGGTAATATTTGGTCTGTTAACTTTAACCTTTTATTCTGCTAATCTCTATGTACTTGTATAATTTGAGGAAAAAATATTGCATCATCATAAAAGAGAACACGTATATAAAACACTCGATCTAAACACTCTATTGGGACTAAGTCAACTGCACTAGTAACCTAATAACTCTTATGACTCTTTAACACGCCTTTATGCTATATTCAGTTTGTTACATAAACTAGATTACTATTCACAAACCAAACAATCAACACATGCCCATCATGAGTGCAAAAAACATAAAATTTAGACGTATGTGAAACCAAACTTTGATAGAGCATGTAAGCTTTAATAGCACAACAACAAGGATAGTATGAATAGCTAGATCCCAAAAATCACTTTTCTAATGGGCTTCTTGTGATGTTTCAACAACACACAAGATGTGAAAGAACGAGAATTAATTTTTGTAGCATTTTAGTGAGCTCAATCTCATAAATTTACAAGTTCTAAATTAATAAATATATTTTGGTTAACCAAGAACACCAGTGATAATGTGCTCATTTTCTATGACCTATCGCTAATGTGTTAGACTTGACCACGGTTTGGAACCGACTGTTTGACAGTTTGGAATCATTGTTTTAACGGTTCATAGTAGGTCGACCCTTAACCTTAACCGTTCTAGAAGGTTACAGTTCACAGTTCAGTTCACGGTTTGCCATGGTTCAATATTATTATATTAAAAAAACTTAAAATTATAAATTCATAAAAAAATAAAAATAAAAAGGATTTGCATTTATTTAAATTGCCTACGTATCTTGTTAGGGTATAGGGGAATTAAAGGTCGCATAGTTCTCTTACCTTTTTACTCTTTTACCTTAATAAGTGGCATTGCTACTCACTTTCGTTTCCCGTTCCCGTAGTTTTTGTTCTTTTAATATCAAATTCTTTGACTTCGTCATCTTAAAGTTGCATTCGTTGCATTCTTTTTTCGGCTCTAGTCTAATTGTCGAATAATACTTGGGCTTCGAACGAGTTGGGAGACAAAGTCAATCATCGTTCATCTAATATGTTACCGTCAGCATTGAATGTCTGTTCTATAACTGTTGATACTGGACAAATTAAAATTTTTTTGGTGTTCATGGATAGGACGGAAAAAGTTTGTGCCTTTTGTGACTACTACTTTAGGATATCAAAATTCGCTTTGTTATCTGTTTCATTAAAATCAAAAGAAGTCATAAAATAATTCTCAAGTTCCTGTGTGGAACAGGAACTTGAGGATTCTCGTGGATGTTCCGTCCGTTCTTTTAATAAAAGTTACGCTTTTGTAAGTTTTAAATTACTACTATTAGTATTTTGTATTTCAGAAATATTAATTTGTATTCCATATTTTATATTATATATATTTTAAATATCATATAAATAATTTTTAATATTATATACAATATTATTAGAATCAGGAGAAGAATCTTTAAATGGAGTTAAAGCGTCATAATATAAAACTAACATTTTTTGTAAAACTTTTAATTTATATTTAGGGTCTAAAGCAAATGCAACTACATAAATTTTAGAAATAAGAAAAAAATATTTTTTTCATTTTGCTTTCATTGCTAAAACACAAGGAGATAAAAATTCATTATTAATATTTTCATTTAAAACTAATACTACATTACAAAAATTCATTAAAACTAAATGAGAAGTAGAATAATAAAAATAAGAAAGTTATTTGGTTGCATCATTAAATACTTTTAAAATTTCGCAAATATTATTATAAATATTTCATTGGTGTGAAAATAAATATATATTTGTATTATTAATAGTTTGTGTAAAAAATGAACATAATAATTTTCTATATTGATATGTTGAATTCCAATGTGTTGGTACATCACGTGGAAATTTTATAAGTCTCATTCCATTAGTTTTACAAAATCTACCACATTGTTTTATTACAGATGGATGTAACCATAAATAAGAAATAACCGTTCTAATTGGTTTAATATGATTTTTTTTAATTTTTAATCTATCTTGAAAATATAAATTTAAAGCATGACATACACAACGAATATAAAAAAGGACATAAATTTTAAGTCTTCAATACTAGCGGTATTAGAATTAATATTATCAAATGACATTGAAAATATTTCGAGTTAATCTATATTCTTCTGAAATTAAACATAATAATTGTGAGATGTTGTGAGCAGTATGCAATTCATCAAAAATTCTATAAGCTAACAATCTTTTTTTGGATATTCCAGGAGTTATCAATCCAATAGTAAATCACATCCATATAAGAATGTGTTTGCCAATGAGCAATCCAAATATCGAAACATAAATAAACTTTATTATTTAATTTATTAAATTCTTTAATTAAATTTTTTCTTATTTTATTAATTTTTTAATTGTACGAGTAAGTGTAGTTCTAAGAACATGTTTAGCAGATGTATTAAGAGATTCTTTACAAAATTTTTCAAAAGTACATTTAGATCCAAAACTAAATGAAAGATGTTCTACGAAAATAAATTAGCTAATGAATCTCGTAATTTATTATTAGAATATAAAAATAAACTAGCATCAGTATTTCCAATAGTGGAAAATTAAGATAATTGTCCTTGAGAATGATCGATTTCTTATTCCGTTAGGTGCTTTGTTTTTACGTATCGTTTCAACTACCTATAGCCGTTGCCGACTTGGAATTTGTAGGAAATATTGTAGTTCTTACATTTTGTATGTAATTCGAAAGTCTTGAAAAACCGTTTCGGTAAATTCTTGCAGAACAAAAATTTTTCCGAAACGATCTCAAGTTGCCCAATCGTTGGGCTCTTGTGTTTGGTTTACAGGATCCAATATAAAAAGCATAATTTAATTTAAAGCGGAAACATTAAATTATACCTCTTCGGATGAAGGATGTAGATGACCCCTCGATCTTCTGCTGTATTCCTCTCCTCTTTCTCGAACGTTGTGTGGGCAACGATCCTTCGAGAATATCTCCACCAGAATTCTCCACCAGAATTCTCCTCTCCGATGGCTAGCAAACTTTCCCTCCTTCTTAGAGAAAAGAGAAAGGGAAGAAGAGGCTGTGGCTGCCGAGAGCTTCAGCCACCAAATAATTAATTCGTGTGTTCTCTCAAAGCCAACCTTGCCCCTTCTTTTATAGCCTAGCCATCCCTTATTTATGGTATAATTAGAGCCATAAACATGGTATAATTGATCCATAAACATGGTATAATTTGATTCAATCAAATCAGAGAATTTGGCATGATTTCGGAAGTTTCCAATTCTGTCTGCGGAAGAAATAAAATTATGATTCTAATCAAATCAAATCTAATCCAGATTTGATTCTAATCAAAATCAGATTTCAAATCTCATCCAGATTTGATTCTAATCAAATCTCATCTAGATTTGATTCTAATCAAATCAAATCTTATCCAGATTTGATTAGAAAAATCATAATTAATTTTCTCTGCGGAAGAAAATTAATAATTTCGTAACGGAAATTTTAATTGGAATTTCTTAACAAAATTTTTCTCCAGAAAAATAATTTCAGAAATTCTTAAAATTTCTTATCCGAAATTTCATATAATTTTCTTAGGTGGATACGAGGTTTTATCCAGAGGCTATAGCAGGGACCTAGAGGAGAAATTGGTTTTGGCCTCCTGATGGACTTGGGCTTCCTATGTTCTCCCTGAACACCCAACTCAAGCCCATCAATAATAACTCATTCCACTAGAGAGTTATTATTGCACTACCGCACCAATCCCATATTATTGTATGAGCTCCTTCTTACTATAAGTACATTAATCTCCCTGTGTTTAAGATATCGTATGTCCGTCAATTAAATGAGTTACTGACAACTCGAATTTAATCAACTTCTATTCCAAGAGTAGTACCACTCAACCTCATTATCATGCGGACAAGGTCCACCTGCAGGGTTTACATGATAATCCTTATGAGCTCCTCAAGGGGACATCATCAGCCTAGATTATAGGACACAGTTTCCTTCTATAATCAACAACACACCATGTACATAATACTACTTTCCAACTCATCGGGCCTTTTGATCTATCGTTCTAAATCTCACCCTTTGATGAATTAAAGAAGTACATACTAAGTACATGTGTTTGTTATTATATCGGGATTAAGAGCATGTACATCTATAGTAACAGAGGTTTGGTTCAATTATATAGTCAGTATAAATCGAACAATCCTCAGATGGTCCTATTCAATACACACTTAGTGTACTAGTATAATTTTATAGTCAAGACAGACTAAGACAAAATTACACTACAACCACTCCGATGGTTTGTCCAATCCATCTTGGTTGTGAACACTGTTTATAATCTATAAGGGACTGATAACATGGTCTTCTGTGTGTGACTCCGCACACCATGTTAATCTACAGTATAGATTAAATGGACACTTCAAAATATTGACCAAATGTGATTCTCATTTCAGAATGTTTATTTACATAGCTAACATCCCAACAGCCATTGTAAATGCGTCCCTGTCTCTACTGTCTCTGTATTTCTGTATTTCTGTCTCTGTATTTCTGTATTTCTTAAACCAAACGCAGCCTTATGGAATCTCTGAAACTGGTTAGCACAGACAACAGAGTGACATCTTCTCGTGGTGACACAATATTTGATACTGGTCCTTGATTCGGTATTTTGGCTGTCTCAAGCAATATCGATACACACTTGAAACAATGCTTGCTTGCTATGATTGCGACGGATACCTTAGTGGCGGATATAGGAGTGTAAGTTTAGGTGGTCAAATTAACAGAAGAAGTGGCAAGTTACTAATCATTTTGGGGAATCCTATTAATTTTATTTGAAGAGTCATCCTTGTCACAACAAATTCCTGTCACAAATTTGTCACAACAAATCTGGACCGTTAGATTTTAAAATAGAAGATTAAATCCAAGTCATCACAATCACCCATTCAATCTACAGCCTGGATTTAATCTTAACTTTAAAATCGAACGGTCCAGATTTGTTGTGACAAATTTGTGACAGGAATTTGTTGTGACAAGAAGTTTTAATCATTTTATTTATATTATCCATCAGCGCGTACTACCGTGTTTCCAGTTGCCAATGATTTGCAAGCTTTAGGCTAAATGCATTAACATTGCACTCTACAGGACAGACATTGCTATTCCCGCCTTCTGGAGCTGCTTGTGAATGTGTGGGCATATCATAGCGCTCGGCGGATGGTGTATATAAACCCGGAGTCGGGTGCTATGGAGGAACAACACAGACTGAAGAACAGGAGCGGCCAGATGTGGATCAGGTGGTTCTCCTACGCCACTCTAAAAACCATGGATGAGGATCTCGCAGAGGAAGCGGATTCTGACCGTCCTTCCTGGAGATGGCTGTGGCCTTCGACTGGTGAGGTAGTTTGGCAGGGTGTATATGAGCGCGAACGGAACATGAGGCACAAGCAGAAAGAGAGACGAAAACAACAGAGCAGAGATAAGATTCAAAGAATAAAGAAGAGGGCGAGGCAAAAGACACTCGGCAAGTACATCAAACCACCTCCGGATGACGATGTTGATTCTAACACTACTGAAGTCCGGTGACCATTGTCATGTGAAGAAACCATTTGGCTGTTATTATTTTGCCAGGTTTTTTTTTGTTTGTTAATTGTGGGTTCTGATTCTTTTTTTGCTTTGGGATCTTAGCGAGTAGCCTATCAACTGCTGGCCTGTTTATTAGACACAATTAATGGTATCTACTCAACTAACTAGTTGCTGCTATCGGAATTAAATAAATAATTTTTTTCAGTGAAATTCATCAGCTAAAAAGTCCAAATCAATCCGCAACTTGGTACTTCTCTTTATTTTTTTATATCTTAGACTTGTACGATGATTTTTTTACAAGTAAATAGTATTAGAAGTCAATAGAGGATGTAGGATATTGAATTTAAAGATTTAATCATATGCGTTTAGATTTTCATAAGAATCCTGTCAGGGTTTGACATTTTATTATTAAGACAGAAGCATCTTATCAAAATTTGATATTTTATTATTAAAATTATAGTAGTTCTTAATTTTTTAAATGATGAGATACATCATATATGACATAATTACTTTGGCAAGATTTAGACATTTGCAAAATAGCTATTTCTGTGTCTCATCCTCCCTCTGGTAAAACTCGTAGCTTCTGTCTTTGATCCATGAGGCTCTATCAATTAGACATGAAGAATAGTTATTTGTGTCTCATCCTCCCTTTGGCATAAAGGGTTTTATACTGCACAAGGGAAAGTCTATCGTTGATTTGCAACCGTACATGGGCACCAGAGCACAAAGCTATACTTCAACATAATGATTGACCACCTCCACACAATTGTAGTACATGCTAGCTGTCCACCTCTCGGCCAGAAGCAATCATATATATATGCCTTTGAGGTGCTCTGTTGGGCTTGTGTATCCTTGGTCTACAAGTGTACATGAGCAAGTAGTCAGAGCACAAAGTTGTATTTAGTATAATGCTCGACCTCCACACAACGGTAGCCCATACCGATTATCCACCTCTCAATCGGAAGAGGTCATATGCCTTTGAGGTGCTCTGTCGAGCTTGTGTATCACGAACTGAGCAAGGTTACTACTTGCTCTATCGAGCTCGAGCGACTCGGAATAGTGTCCTGGACTTGCAATAGGCATTTGACAAATGGACAATCTGATGTCTTCGTCTGCCATGACCATAGGTCGTCCTGTCCTAAGTATACATGATGAAACCATTGCACCTACAGTGAGTCCTTCCATTGGATATCCCCCAAGGCTCAAGTAATGTTGAGTTCCAAGCGTGAAGGTTCCTCAATCCAAAATGGGAGGCCTTCCTCTGGGAGGCATGGGGTTAACGCGTTGTGGAGTTCATGTGGAGGGGTGAATAAGTTATGTGTTATTCAATAAGCTCTCACATGACCATAGGCCACTTTATGGATCTTTTTGATGATTCATTACACATCAATGAAAGCTTAATTATAAGAGTTAAGGCTAAAAAGATGAAGACAATGTTTAATGAACTAATTGAAGTAGATTTGGCAAAAAGTCATGTGAGTTAGTCAACCTACTTCAAACAATTGATGAGCTTAATTAGTCACTAAAGATTCATGTCTATGCAGTAGGGACAATTATCATGTGTCGGTCCAATTTTGACGTTTATTTGGATTGTAATTCTAACATAAGAGCATCCACAATGCAAGAGCGTTATAACGCCTTCCACCTCATTAAAGAGCATGAGGTCTACTGCCACATACTCATTATAATATCATACCACCTCTTTCACCCACATTCCTATTAACATTAACACTCATTATTTATGGGTCCCACCATCCACTCAATCATCTTAAAATTATATATATTTATTATTATTTTTAATAATAATCTTACTTTTAAAATAATAATTTTACTATTTTTAAAAAATAATATTAAAAAGTGGGTGTGTCTTATGATAATTAATAAATGGTTAAAATTACAAAGTTAAGAAAATAAAATTTATTTAAAATTGGCATGTAATTATAAAATTGAAATACAACAATAACTTAGAATAAACCACACTATGATGAAATTAAAAATAACATATGAAATATTAATTCACGGATTATTATTGTACCGCCCCAAATATGCTCAACTAAGTCGGTGCAAAGTTGTTGATGAACTTGAGTGTCACGTAGCTCAAAATTTGTCTGAAGATAATCTTGAAATCCTCGATTTGAGCCATGGATAAGTTGTGCGGGTTCGTCACCTTCATCATTGTACCAATTTGTCACGTGAACTCCCTCATCCTCAACAATCATGTTATGCAAAATAATGCATACTAACATGATTTATTTTAACTTTTTCCTATACCAATAATGAATTGGACCTTTGACAATCGCCCATCGAGATTGGAGCACCCCAAATGCCCGTTCGACATCTTTTCTTGCAGGAAAGTTAAGTCCGCGATATGTGGGACCATACAAAATTCTGAATAGGGTTGGGAAGGTGGCTTATGAGCTTGAGTTACCTCCAGAAATGGCCGCTATTCATAATGTGTTCCATGTATCAATGTTAAAGAAACATATTCCGAATCCGGACAAGGTGATTGAGCCGCAAGCCGTTCAAATCCAGGAGGATCTGAGTTACGAAAGTAAGCCTATACAGATCCTGGAGCGGGATGTCAAGAGGTTAAGGAACAAAGAGGTTCCTTTAGTCAAGGTCTTGTGGCGAAATCAAAGATCGGAAGAGATGACATGGGAACGTGAAGATGATATGAAGAGGAAATATCCAGAATTATTCTAAGTTCGAGGACGAACTTTTCAGAAGGTATGGAGGATTGTAATACCCGCAATTTTCCTTAAATAATTCTTGGATAATAATGAATGATTGCTCTAAAGGAATTTAATTTCTAAATGTGTCTTGATGATTTAATGGGTTAATTTCATGTGGGCTTGCAAAAAGTAAAAAGAAAGAAAAAAATTAATGGAGGAGCCGGGGATTGATCCTTGGACCTCATGAATGGCAAGCCTAGTAGAAGCATGAGTTAACCAAATGTGCTAGCAAGTAGATCTTGTTAGAGACACATAGAGAAATAAATTTAAATGAGGAGAAAAAGGAAAAGAGGTTATAAATGGTAATTTCCAATTACTTTTCTCCATTATGTTTTTCCCGCTCAACCGAGATTTCCTTTCCTATATTGTGATTGCCGAAATTCTTAAGAGAAGAAAGGGAATTCGAAATTCGAATTCCAAATAATTACGGATAAGGAATAACTTCCCCCTAAATGGTAAGTTTAAATCATTTCTCCATCAATTCCTTTCCCCCTCAAATCTAGCTTTCCTTTCCTTAGGGGGCTTTGGCCGAAACCTTCATGGAGGGAAGGTTTGAAATTCGAACAAGGGGAGAAAAGGAAGGTGGTATTCGGTCAAGGGAGGTTTAGAGGATTAGGAAGGGAGTTTAATGAGTGTATTTCATGCCATGTTGAGGAGAGGAGAGGAAATGGAAACTCCACCTCAACATTTCCTATTGCAATTCCCTTATTGCCGAAAACTCTCCTCTTTTCCCTCATTCTTGTGACCGAAACTTGCTTCCCCTCTCCTCCTCTCCTTGTGACCGAGACCCCCAAGGAGATCCAAGTGGCCGGCGCCTCTCTACAAGCAAGAGGAAAACAACAAGAGGAGGGCTCTAAGGGAGTTGATTGGTAAGGGTTTTGTTTAGTCTTCTTTGGTTTTCTTTCTCTTCTCTCCATGAACTAACCTGGCCGAATATCCATGGATGGGTGATCTCCTCATCCTTGTTGTCAAAACAAGAAGACAACACCAAGGGCTAGAAAGGCTTGGAGAAAGGGAGGAAGAGTACCAAGGCAATAACCAAAAAGAAGGGTTTTTCCTCGCGGTTGGTAGAGTAAGACTCCCTCACCCTGCAACATGATAGCTTCCGATTGTTATTATGACTTCTTGGTGTTCCTAAATGTTACATGTTAAAAACATAAAGAAGTCTTGATTGATAACTTTCGGCCATGAAGTTAAAAATAGGGTCTAAAAGCATGCTTGCGTAAGTTGGGTTCTTTATTATACCATTTATGAGAATGTATAGGTAACGGGTTCGTTTCCATGTGATAAAGATTTAAAGTCTCATGCTATAAAATCTTTAAGTTTCGGCTATACCACACATGCTAGAGGATTTCAAAAGTGTTGGTTTAACATGCCATGATTTAGAAAAAGGAATACAAAATAAGGTTTTATATGGATGGTTTACATGTAAAGATTTTTATGGGATGTTTGGCATCATGCTTAAACCTAGCAAGGATTTGATGATATGTCATATGCTTTAAGAATTACTTTTATGGGATCTACTTCATGCTATGGGGGTTGTAAGGTTCGGCCAAGCCATGACAAGGAGGTTTGGATGAAGTTTCCAACTTGGTAAGGGTCCAAACATTATGCAACGAATACCTATAAAAGTATATGTAACCTAAAAGTTAATCAAGGGTTCATGAAGGGTGTAAGTTTCGGCCACCATGAAACAAAAGGGGTTAAGGGTAGTTCTAATCCTAACTAATGGCCTAAAAGGGTAGAGAAACCTTAACAAGAACCTAGAACATCAAATGGCTAAGCCTAACTCGAGGTTCAACCTTGTGAGGTTCGGCCAACCCTTATATTTTTCTGTCACTATATGTTTTAGCCACACATATATAAACTGTAGGTAAAGGTAACATATAGCCACAGATATATGACACCGTCACTAAAAGTTATAGGGACAGATATCAAATTATTGGTATATTTTTAAAACACTAGCTTGACAAAGTCAAAAAAACCAAAAACAAAAAAATAATATAAATAGTAAAAAATAAGTTCAGAAATGCGGACGGAGTACTAAGCGATGTCGGATGGGCCAAAAATGCGCCAGTACCAAATAAAGGTCTCTGAAAGAGCTTCGAAACACATCCGACTGTACCTCATTCTGATTTCCGAGTTAACACGACGTCAGAAAATACGTGGGAATTGAGCTCAAGCTCGAGCCTCTTATGGCTCGGCTCAGTTCAATTACACCCTTAATCCACAGGTCAGTTAATATGATCAATTAAATATTTTATTAAATTAAATACTCTTTATATACGTGTTTAATTTATTAATATTTATAAATATATAAATTATGAATTATTCATAAATAATATTTATAAATAATGTATACACGTAACCTTTGTGAATTATGATTATCAAGGCTATTTATAATTTTTAAAGTATTTTAAGAATAAAATTATTTATAATTTTTAAAGTGTTTTATAAATAAACAAATAAATGTTACAATGATTTTAAAAATTGACTAAATAAAAACTCTAAAGAATCCTGACCTAAAAGAAATCGTTCCGCTTCCTTTCTTTTTGCTCCGTCGCATCTCCCACACGCCGCCGTTCCGAAACTACCACGGCTCCGACCGCCGACCGCCGACCGCTATCCCCTTCACTCCGGTGAGTTATTCTCATTTCTACGGTTCTTCCCGGTTCGAAGTCCGCACGGCACACGGCGACGTAGAGTGCGCAGGATCATCTCTAGCCGCACTCTTCTCCTGCTATCCTGTCTTCTCCTCAGTACACTCTTATCTACGAGAGGGTCCGGCGAGGACAAGGCGCCGTGACTTCTGTCTTCTCCTGTCTTACCTGCTGGTACCATAGTCTGTAAGTATATAATTTCTTCAAAGCCTAAAAGGAGAACCATAAAATCTTTGTTTGTTTTTCCATTGTAATCTGTCTGCATCCTTAATAATGCTAAAAGGATCATCTCTAGCCGCATTTGTTTTTCCATTGTAATCTGTCTGCATCCTCAGTGAGTAGTGCACAACATCTTCTAACTCTTTTTGTTTGGTTGACAATAATCTATTTGTGAACAAAATTTAAAAAAAAAAGCAAAATCTAAGAATGTTTTTCAAGAAAAATGTTCAGTTGCGATCACTTGTAGGGAAAGGAGCCACTGATTAGTACTACAGGATTGCATCAGTTGCACATTTTGATCTTGGCTGTGCTTCATGTGGTAAATAGTGCTCTTATAATGATACTTGGAAGAGCAAAGGTGAATCTGCAATGACAAAGTAGTGGATTACATTATGTATCATTCTGAATAATTCCATAGCATTGTCTAAGGATGACTTAGTTTAGTTGTTGCAAAATCCACTTTGCAATTGCATTGATAACCTTCTTTTGTGCAGATACACAGATGGAAGGACTGGGAAAAGGATACGACATCGGCTGAGTATGCCTTTGCAAATGGTGTATTTTCACTATTCTTTGTTGTATCGTTGCAAGTCCATAAGTCATCATTCCATAAGACTTTGCCATCAATTATAACAATTTCCATTTTATATGCATGAGTTTACTGTTGTTCAATTTCTTCTTATCACGTACAACTGAATATGTTTTTCTCACTGAGTGACGTGCTTAATTCATATAGTCTATTAATCCTATTAATACGAATACCTCTAATATAGTCTATTGATCAATTGATGTTTATAGGCTCACTTGGCTCCAGGAACTAATTTTAATTTCAAAAGATACATCAAAAGGGATTTAGAGGATGACTTCAAGCAAGTTGTTGCAATCAGGTGCTTTGATTGCTAAATCTTGTTTTTTGTTCCAATCAAATTTCTAAAGATGGATTAGACAGAGAAGGATTGGAATATACATGTCTCTACATATTTGCTCACTACTGTTTGCTTTGGTTGTGTTTTTTGTCTGAGCAGTTCTATTTTGTGGGCTTCTGCTGTGATTATTTTGCTTCTAAATGTTCATGGTAGGTACACTTTTTATGTTGTAAACCAAGAAAATTCAAGTATCTGACACTTGATGATACTTAATATCTTATCAGGATGGCAGGAACTTTTCTGGGCATTGATAATTCCTCTAGTCGTAAACCTGAAATGCTTGACTAAAACCTGGTCACATGAACCATCATGTTGTTAGTGAGAAAAAACTCATCTTTGTTTTCACAATGCAGATCATTTTGGCAGTGGGAATGAAGCTACAGGCAATTATGGCAGGAATGGCCGTGGAGATTAAAGATAGGCAAACTGTGGTCCAGGGTATACCTTTGGTGCATCTCACTGACCAGCATTTTTGGTTTGGGCGACCACAATTCATTCTGTTTTTGATCCGCTTGGCCCTCTTTCTTGTAACCATGCTTTTCCCTCATGTCCTTACAGATGTTTAACTTATGATACTCGATCGAATGCAATAAAATTTTTTTTCTTTCTACTGGTTTTGCAGAATGGATTTCAGATTACATACTTCTTTTGGACATGGGTAAGCTACAGTTGTCTCTCTTTCATTTTTGCGTTTAAGCAATTAACCTTGATCTTAGCATTGTGCAGTATGAATTTGGCTTGGGGTCATGTTTCCACGAGGCATTTCACTTCATCATTGCCAGAATTGTGATTGGGTAAGCATCTATTAGTCTTCTCTTACAGGAGTAAACATTGATTTATTTTACATTCAAATTTCTCCTGCATTTCATCCTTGAAATGAGCTACTAGAGTCTCCATGTTCATTCTCATGGATTTTTCTTTTACAACGTGTATGTGCAGAGTCATAGGCCAAGTTTTGTGCGGCTACATTACTCTCCCTCTGTATGCACTTGTATCTGAGTATTGCACATGGAACATAATTCGGGAGAGAATCCAACAGACAAACTTTGAAATTTCTTCAGATGGGATCACACATGAAGAGATCCATATTCAACTATGTCAAGAACAGATGATTCATGTCTATCATATTTTGAAATTGTATTTTGTATGCTCCATATATATGTATTTTATGGGAGCATAATATAACATTTTATGTACTTTTTTAGATTTCATGATTCCGTTTATTTGTAATATTGATACATATCATTTTAGGATATGATTTACTTTTAATATAATTGGAGTCTTTTTTTAAGATGATTGTTATTCTTATGTAAATTTAAATATATAAATTAAATTTTAATTTTTAATTTTTTAAAATAAAATTGTTGTTATAATTTATACCCACAGAAAAATGTCATGTGGCTATAAGCTATACCCACGGAAAAAAGGTTGTGGGTAATTATCTAGTAATTATTTGTGACGGTTTTTAGTTCTGTCACTAAAACCTATAGTGACGCAATAAAATCCGTAGGTATAATTCGATGCATTTTCTGACGGTAATGGATACCGTCACTATATGTTACACCCACGGCAAAAAAATCGTAGGTAAAGGCACATTAAATATGACGGACGTAAACGTCCGTGGGTATAGGTTTTTGAGGTCTATACCCACGGTTTTCATGCTTTTACCTACGATTTTTTACCGTGGGTATATGGCATTTTTCTTGTAGTGAACCTAGGTAGGGGACCCAAGTAATGGTTTGAACCTACTCTAATAGGTTTTAAATACGACTTGAGGTTCTCGTATGATGTTAAAATAGATAAGGGTTCATAAGGAAAGCAAAGAAACTAAAGGGGACTCCGAGATGATTCGACCGACCTTAAGAGATTAGGGTTTTGATTGGGTCTAGAGTTCTTATGCAATCAACTATGAAATGGGTAACCTTAGTTAAACTTATTACGTTCCAAGTAATAAGAATGACAAGACCCTAAGGGAAAAGGTAACCTCGGAGGGTCGCTTAACCCTAAGAATCAATGTGGGTATCCATGATATAAGGTTCATGACGTGAGTTTATCTCATGTTAATGATACAAGACGAAAATCATGAGATGTTATAACATACAACATGAAATGATGTCCAAATGTTCATCACGTATAATGGATGATGAATGATGAAATGACAAGGGGACATTCATATTGAAATGAAAGAAAATGAAAGTATATGCATTAAATTATTTTAATGAATGGCTTGTACCGGAACCCGAAAGGGGTCCAAGGGATGGCCACCTAAAGAACGGCTCTAGGTCGAAAGACAAAAGACCTAGTAACCGAATAGTCGAGACTTGCAACCTCGTACTATTTGGAATGGCGCGCAAGAAATGAATGGGTACAAGCCAGGGATCCCTAAAGAATGATAAGAATGATTAATTTCACTTATTATGTAATAAGTTTTCAAAGGCATGTGCATTATACTTATGCATATTATGACAATGTAGAGTTAAGGAAGTTACAAGTGCTAAATGTTTGTGAAATGATATGCTTTGATGTTGATGCTTGCTTTTATCATGTAATATTCATATGCTCGGATTAACGACTTGGTTTTGGTGAGTAGGAAAGGAGCTTACTAAGCCTTGTGCTTACAGTCTCTTCTTTCTCATGTTGCAGAACCAAATCAAAGACGTTAGGGAACGGGAAGCAGCCGGACAAGGCCAGATAAAGATGTGTGTGGTGGTGCCATAACCGACGAACATGAAACCTAAACATTGCATGCTATATGACTGTATTAATTACTATTGTTTTAAGACTTATGATGTCATGTGATTGATGATAGAACCTTAGTAATCTAGACAATACCTGCATGCCTTTAAAATGTTTAAGTATCACGTATGAAGCTTCTATTATGTCAAATATTTTCCGCTGCAAAATTTTAGAGCTTTCGTATGTGATATATACTATGTATGTATGAAAAAAAAATAAACCCCGTAACGTCCGTCAAAGGCTCTGGTATGGTAAGGACGGGCGTTACACGGCCCAGGCTTAATGGTCTTCTGTTTGTGCACACGCCCGTGCCCTATGAAGCACGACCACAAGCTGAGTAGACACGGCCGTGCCTATGAGGCACGGCTCTGTCTTGCCTTGTCTTCAATTGTACTCCGTTTTGCCCGTTTTTGCTCCATTTTCCACCCTGAAATATGTAAAAACATGAGCAGATCTCCGAACTAGGAAATGCAAGATATGTGCCTAAATGCATTTATAAGGAATGCAATGCACACAAGAATTTAGCAATAAACTCAGAAAGATGTACAAATAAAGCATAAATACATATATACATCCTACGCACATCACACACAGGGAGATTGCTTTGTGGTCAACAAAGAGCCCTGAGCATGTGTCAAGGGGGAGATTTTGAATAATAATAACTAGTTCTTCAAAAATACCTATTTTAAAAAATACTTTTGAAAACTATTTTGAAAATCAAAATTATATTTTTACAAAAACTGAGTTTTCAAAAATCAATTTAAAAGACTTATAAATCATGTGGAAATTTTTTTTAATCTACTATGGTCTTTCAAGAATTGTCAAGACTTAGGCGTGACCATAGGCATTACCATTATTGTTGGTGTAAGAGAGAATGGACTTAAAAATATGAAATCTTTTTGATGTATGAAAAGGGGGAGAAGGGACCTTAAGTTAATAATATATGATAATATAGATTTCTCCCAGAAAGTTATATCCTGACCTATATTAACTTAAGAAATTGTCAAACATCAAAAAGGGAGAGATTGTTGGTGCAAGATGTACTAAGATCTTGCCTAGAGTTTCGATGTTTGACAATACACCTAAGTCTGGTCATTTTGACCAAGGAGTGATCCAAACAGGACTTGATGTTTGGATGTGTGGAAGTGAGCGAGAAGACCTAGTCGGTTAGACTAGGCAGTGGAAGTCTTGATCTGGACGATCAGGCAAGGGAAGTCCTGGTGAGTGAATCCTAGTTGTAGGCTGGGCAAGGGAAAGTCCTAGTTGTAGGCTAGGCAAAGTGAAGTCCTGATTTGGAGGATCAGGCGAAAGTCTTGGCAGAGTCAAGTGCACCAGGTGAAGTCTGGGCTGGTCTAGGTGACCGAGTCGCAGCAGAAGTCTGGGCTGGTCTAGGTGACCGAGTCGCAGCAGAAGTCTGGGCTGGATCTGGGTGACCGAGTCGCAGCAGAAGTCTGGGTTGGTTAGAGAGAACCGAACCGCAACAAAAATCCTGGGGGGCGAGGACAGAGCCGAGCACAAGTCCAACAAGTCTGGAGGACTTGGTTGGCATGAATTCTCCAGAATGGAGTGGGTTAGACTAACCCAAGATTTCGGTAGAAATCTGAAGTTAGACCCACTAGGTAAGGCTTTAGGTTGTTTTGTTTGCTTGCTTGTATGCTTGTCTTGCAGGAACCAGGAGCTGGAAGCAAGAGGGAAAAGCAAAGGTGAAACAAGCAAAGTCAACTCAAAGTCAAGCTCAAAGTCAACTCTGGTCAAACTTGAGTTGAGTCGACTCAACTGGAGATTTGAGTCGACTCGGCAGTGGAGTCGACTCAGATAGGGTTTTGAGTCGACTCAGGCTGACGCAGAGTCAAAGACTTATCGCAGTTGACGCCACATCAACTGGAGTCGACTCAGAAGGCAACTTGAGTCGACTCAGACAGGATAACAGGCGGAAGCGATAAAAGTTGATCTGCCACGTCAGCTGGAGTCGACCCAGATGGGCATCTAAGTCGACTCAAGACCAATATATAAGGAGGCTTCGACCAGCAGCTTTAAAACATCAATTCATACGACTTCCTTTCCGACTAGTGGTGCTTCGGAACGCGAACAAGGCCAGACGCTTGCAACCGGGGAAGATCCAGGAGGAGTGCGCGGCGCTCAGGACTTCCAGAACGGCAAAAGTGTTTGAGTTTTTTATTTCTGTCTTACTTTCAATTACTTATTTTGATTGTTATCTTTGGACTGTAAGACGGGTTTCTCCACCTCCAAACGACGTTCGGAAAGGAGACCACTAGTGGACGGGCGCCTCCCAAATTAGGCCTTGGATGTACTAACCCTGGGGGGTTAGGAACCAAGTAAATCCCGCGGGTCCTTCTGTGTTTTGTTTTTTAATATCCACTGCTTAGTTTTGATAGATTTAATCGAACGAATAGAAAAAGCTACACGCGCTATTCACCCCCCTCTAGCGCGTACGTCGATCCTACAAATTATTATAACAATAATGCATAATAACCTCGACATAACCGAGGGTTCCAATCACACATTACATCCATGCACAACACAATCATACACATCACAATTTAGGTCATAATAGTTGGAACTAGGAATCCTGCATCTACAGAGTAAATATATTTACAATTCCTATTATTATCCTGCCTAAATTTATGTATAAAAAAACATATAAATTAACTGAAACCAAACACACAAAATCTTAATCAATGCTCTGATACCATTGATGGGAGCCTGAAATTCCGTTTCGTTGAATTCATGCAAGATAAAAAATTTTCAGAAATGGAATCCTTTCAAGCAGCCATCATATTCGATCAACTAGGTGCTTGATCGATGCATAAGCTCATTGGGCTCTTGTGTTGGTATTCAAGATCCATATTTATGAAAAAAATAATTTCTACATCAGAAAATAAATTGTACCTTTCTTCTTGAGATTGTGTAGGAATCTTTACCCAAAGACCTCTTGATCTTTTGCTGTATTCTTCTCCTCTTCTTGGACGTTGTGTGGGCAACGATCCTCCAAGATTACTCCACCAAAATTTCTTCCTTCTATCCGATGGCAAGCAAGAGAAAAAGCTTTCTCTTCCACTTCTTCTTCTCCTTCTTCTTCTTGACCGCCGACCCTAGCAAAGGGGAAGGGGCTTGGTTGTGGGCCAGCCCTAGCATAAGGATAAAGGGAAGGAGGCTTGGGCAAACAAGGGAGGAGGAAGCCTAAGGGGCGCCGGCCCTAGCAAAACAAAGGGGGAAGATCCTTCTTGTTGCCGCTGACCCTAGCAAGGGAAAAGAAAGATCTTGTGTGTTGTTTCCCTCTCGCAAACTTCCCTTTTTATTGTTATGCCATCTTAGAAAATTTAGAAAGAATCTAACAAATTTTTCTTATCTAGATTTAGTTAGAAAAATCTCTTGATAAGATTTTGTTAGTTTCTTTAATAAATTTCTTTAACAAAATTTTGTTATTATCCTAACAAAATATCTTAATAAAATTTCATTAATTTCTTAACAAATTTTCTTAATTAAGTTTTGTTATTTTGTTAACAAAATTTCTTAACAAAATCATATCAAAATTTTGTTTACGATTTAGAAGAAATAGAATTCTTAATAGAATTTCATAACAGAATTTCTTAACAAAAATTCTTAATAGAATTTTTCATTCTTAACAGAATTTTAAAAATTCTTAACAGAATTTCCTAATAGAAATTCTTAACAGAATTGGGTATAAAGAAAGATGACTTCTCTACGCCATGATAAATGGCACGGCCGTGCCTCCTGACCGCGGCCATACTGGGTGCTCTGCCCAAACTGCAGACCTAACTTCGAACCAACATAACTTTCGGCTCAGAAGGAGTTATAGGTCGGTCTACCCACCAAATTGAAGATAATTTAAAGCTCTACAACTTTGGTTCAGAGTCCAATTGAAGAAAACCAGGGTTTATTGGGTGAAAAATCCATTGAGGCGGAGCCTTATAAACTAGGAAAATCTGGGCAGATTTGGGAGAGTATATAAGTGGAAAATAAACCCAATCTTGGGTTATCTTGGGCTATTCTCCAAACCCTAGGTCTTGGCTAGGGGAAAGGTGCCTCCCCACTCTTGGGGAGGCCCTAAACACTTCATCTCCACCAATCCATCCTACACCGGAGCGAGAAGATCTTCAACGGATGCCCACGCTTCAAAGATAAGTCTTTCCCTCTTTGGTGGTTGATGTTTTTCATGTATTCTTGTTGTAATCTTCTTGTAATAGAGTAGATCTTTGAGTTTAGGATGTAGGATGAATATCTATGTGATGATGGTGATGTATGAATTAGTTTATGTCAATTTTCCTATTTAATGAAGTGTTTACATTTGTTTCATGTACTATGTGCCTTGAATGTGTTTGATGAAATGTTTATATGAGCGCATATGCATGATTATGAGGGGTAGATTACTATGTAGGGAGATCCTAGGATCGTATGCCCGGGGCATCTCGTGACAGGAGGAATGTCTTTAAGTGGTAAACCCCCATGATCGCTTGGACTAGTCGCCTGTAAGCAAATTGTTGGTGCAATCTTTGCCCCAAGTGCATTGAGTTTCAATGTTTGACTAAACCATGTTTAAAGTTAGGCAATACTTGTGATCTAACATGTGTGATGCAAGTTTGCAGGAAAGTCCAAGCGTAGTCTTGGCAAAGGAAAGTTCAAGTGGGAAATCTTGGCAAAGAAAAGTCCAAGTGGGAAGTCTTGGCAAGGAAAAATCCAAGTGGGAAGTCTTGGCAAGGAAAAGTCCAAGTGGGAAGTCTTGGCAAGGAAAAGTCCAAGTGGGTAGTCTTGGCAAAGAAAAGTCCAAGTGGGTAGTCTTGGCAAAGAAAAGTCCAAGTGGGTAGTCTTGGCAAGGACTTGACATGACGAAGCTGATGGAAGCATCTCAGGCTAATGCAAGGATGATGGAGCATCCAGGGAAGGCACGAGGCTATGAGAGGTGTTTGAAGGCCGAGGTCTAGGTCAAGAGAAGCTGAAATGAGATTTTTCAGCTTCACAAGTCGACTGGCCCTGCCAACAGTCGACTGCTCATAAATTAGACGCACACAGAAAAATCAGTCGAGCCAGAGGAAGACAGGAGTCGACTGGGTAGTCGACTGGTGTATGGTGAGTCGACTGATGCCAGTCGACTGGTCTTGGAACAGTCGACTGCTATTTGAACGTTGGCGAAGATTGGCAAGCATTTAATGCGCTTTAATGCGAGATTTTATTGCCGATTGAAGCCATCAGTCGACTGGCCCTGCCAGCAGTCGACTGATGACGAAGAATTATAAAAGAAGCCTGCTCGAGATCAACTCCAGAATTCTGCTATTCTTTCATTACTTTGTGCTTCTTTTGAGAACGTCTTTGTTCTCTAATCTTTGCTTTCTTCCTCTCCTCTTAAACACTATTTCATATCATTCTGCAAGAGATCGAAAGAGTTGTAAAGGTTTCTCCGCCTTCGAGGTTTTCGAGAAGGAGAAGATTCATAGTGCATCGGGTGTGTGCATGCGTGTGGATCCTTGGATTAGTCACCTCTGCGGAGGTGGATACCAAGTAAACAAACCGGGTTAGCGTTGATCTATTGTTTTCTCTTTTATATTTTGCTTCCGCTAATACTCTTGCAGAGAAACAATCAAGAAGAATCGAAAAATGCTATTCACCCCCCCTCTAGCGAACCAACCGATCCTAACACAAATATGGTCACTTGGACGTTGTGACCACCCACTTCTTTCTCCAGTTGCCTGGTAGACCTCAACTCCAATGATCGAAGGTTTTCTCTAGCTAGTCACCCGAGCTTCCTCCCCATCGCTTGGAACCGTTGAACCTTGCTTCCCTACATTAGTTACACGTAATTAGTACGATATTAATTTTAACTTTAGTCGCTCGTACCTTGGCTAGATGTTCAGCTTTCAACTGACCCATCTAGTTGATTTGCCAAATCACAACTCCCAACTACCTCCACTTGGACTTATTTTACCATGCCACTACTCTCAGCTGTTTCCACTGTAGGATCGTTTAAAGCGCTAGAGGGGTGAATAGCATGCTTCACTTTTTCACTCGTTTTTGAAAACTTATTTTGAGTACGCATCGAAAAATAGAAAACTAGAACACAAACTAAATAACATGTTTCTTTTTACTTGGTTCACAACCTCTGGTTGCTATTCCAAATTTCGCAGTCCTTGACTACTTCCGATAAGCAATCCACTAAAAGATTCTTTCTCGCAACGAGAAAGAGTCTTTTCATTTGCAAAAAGAGGAATGGTAACACGTTTGTCATTTTTAGAGAATATATGCACAAAAACAATTAAAATAATGCTACTAGTTACTAACAATGATTAAAGGCTTAAGTACGATGTCGGTGTAGTGACTTGGCATTGTAGTAATGTTTCGAGAGCGTGGAGCACATGAACAGCATAGCAGAATTGTCGTAAATGATGTTTCGAAAGCTCTGTTCGCGGGTGCTTTATGGAGCAATCTGGACACCTGGACCCCTTTTAGGCACCCCCACCATGTTTATCCGATTCGTTGTAATCGCTGACTTAGCCATCTCCGGTCGTCTGGATCCCTTCTGAGGGACTGGAGTGCTCACGTACAGGATAAAACTTGGCTTCACTGCATATTATCCTTCTCCGAGTGCCTACATCCCTTCTAAGTGCTTGGAAGTTAAAGTGTCCTGGCCAATCGGGACTTGCCACCTCATCCGCCTCACTGACACAAAGAAACCCTGTCCAGGCGCTTGGAACTAATAGGGACGTCAGGACCATCTGGGTGCCCGGATCCAATAGGGGCGCCCGAAATCTAATTTTTTTGAATTTCCTTTAAGCTTACTTTCCTGCATCAGAGAGTTAAAACAATACAAGTATAATGCAGAAATTTAAGTTTAGATAATTTTACAACTGCCTGATCTTGACTTTCAAATTTTCAGTGAAATCCTAGGTTAGACCAACACCTACTGTTCCCTTAAAGGGAACGCACCCTCACCTACTCCTATAAGGAGAGTTTACCTTTTACCAAACATCCAGTCCTCTAGACTTGTATCTAATCCTCTTATCCCTAGGATTTTCTTTCAATATTCGATCCTCACTGACCCATCGACCTGCTAGACGTCTGGTCCACTAACCCCCCTAGACTTCCCACCTGGTATCCTCGATCTGTCAAGTTTTCCTTGCCCAGTCCCACTAACTAGGACTTCATGCTTAGCATCCAACTAGAGCTTATCTTTCCTAGTCTCCAACTAAAACTTTCATGTGCTACCTGCACATTTAGATTAGCTCATCAATACACAACATAATCTTAACTTAAATTCTTTGTCATTATCAAAATATAGACTCAATTATCTAGTGCTCCCTGTACCAACATCCACTTGGACTTTATCCTACCTAGTTCTTAACTAGGTCTTTTTTGTTAGTTCCCAACCAAGACTTTACCAACTACTTGGTTCCCAACCAAGACTTTGCATTTGCCAAACTTCACCAAGACTTAGCTATTTTTCTGATTCCCAACTAAGACTTCCATCTATCAAGTAGTCTGTTTTACTTGACATAAAATCATTAGTTCACAATAATCTAACTTTACACTTAGTCATGCATCAAAATACTGGATTCATTGCAGTGCAAACAACGCCAACATATTCATCTATGCACATCATAGAACTTTGGTTATTATGAGGAAATATACTAAGAAGAGGGATATTGTGAGGCCTGGGGTGACTAGATTTGCTATTATTTTTGACCTTGGAAAGTCTCAAAAGCAAGAAAGATCAATTGAGACTTATATTTACATTCAAGGAGTGGATAAAATTAAAGAGTAGTATGAAGAGGAAAGCAACGGAAGTGACGATAACAAGTATCACTTTTTGGAATGGTGTTTCTTTGACTTTGAATGTTTTCACTTCTTTAGTGAAAGTTTTATTTAACGATGACAAAAAGCCCTCAATGATCTTTTTATTGGGTGCACTTAAACAAGTCAAGAATGATATTAGAAAGACTTTTAAAAAAAGAAAATGTTATCCCTATTTTAAAAATTATTGATGAGAAGTCTAAGGGTAGACTTAATAGTCATTTGCATTATGTCGCTTACTTGTTGAATCTGATTTTTTACTTCAAAGATCCAAGCATACAAAATGACATCAATGTTATAAATGAGTAGTTCTTGAATTGGGTTAAGAGTATTTTTCCCATCGACGAGGATATGTAATCCACCATTTCTAATGATGAATTGTTGAAGCATAAAAGTAAATCCAAAAACTTTGGAAGGAAAATGGTAGTGCGACATATGAGATAGATGTGTATCATGACTTTAATCCGGATACATTTCTTTCTTTTATTTCTATCTACTAACATACATATCTCTTTTACCTTTTTTTATTTATTATTTTTTATCTCTTTACTTTTTAAAGTTGAATGGTGGTCCAGGGTGACACTCCAAACTTTAAAAAAATGACAATGAGATTTCTCTTTTTGACAAGTATCGGGATGTGAAAGAAATTAGAATCATTTTAAAGGATAAATAATAATTCATAAATTATGTTATATATTCTTTCTTTTTATTAGTTTTTAATAATTTTCTAATTGTTTAGATACATACTAAGAAAAGAAATAAGCTCGAGACATCAAGATTGAAAGATCTTGTATATGTCAAATTCAATGCCAATCTTATAAAGAAGAAGAGTAAAAGAGAAATAGATGGAGATTTGCTTCCATCCTCTCGAGCTAATGAATCTCAAGATTGACTTATTGATGGTAGTGATGAAGATGAGATCAAACTGGATTCGAGGCTTACTTGGAGAATGATGATAAAGACCTCAAGAGCGGATGAAATGCTACCAAAGAGCGCAAGTAACATCCTCATTAGAGAACTTGATAAGAATTTAAAACATCGAAGGAGAAGAATGAGAAGATATTGATTTTGATGATGATAAAAGAATTATGGATATAATTGATGATACATGTATAAATAATTTAGAAAATTAATTATGTTTCATGTAACCCTTATTAAATTATTGTCAAGTTGGATTTAATGTATTTTAAACTTAGATTTTTAATAAAAATAATGATATAATTTTTTAATATTAATATAATGATGACTTTTTATTAATTATCTTATTAGGTGCATCTATATATTTATTTATATCTTTTATAAATTATATTATATAAAATTTATTTATACATAAACATCATACAAAATAATGATTATTTATAATATTATATATAAAAAATTCAATCGCTTAAGTGGTCTCGAGATAAATGATCGTTCGATTAAGTTAACGTTCCGCCATCATTTACCATCATTTACAACACTGAAACCATCTAAAATAGCTAAAGTTAACCATGAAGCATAATTTTCCAGAATTATGTACAATTTCAAAGGCCATGCAAACATTTAAAGATCCTTGGAACATTCTTTCCTTCAATCTCAGAGTCAACATGCAAGGCATATAACCAATCAAATAGCATCCAAATGTGCCCAAAAAAACAAACCGAGCTCGAGCTCGAACTTTTACTCAGCTCGGTTCGATGGGCACGAGACATACAGGCTCCTGCTGCTGCTGCTGCTGCTGGTGAGGAGGATGCACCTATTGCTGCAGATGACCCTGCTGCTCCTGAGGGAGTTGCAGCACCTGAGGATCTATTCCAGTTCCTGATCCAGCTCCAGGACCCTCTGAGGATCGCCTCACACGCATGGAGCAGCGCTTTGAGGACTTATATGGAGAGTTCTTGTCTTTCAGACAAGACATTCGTGTAGAGCTCCAGACCATGAGGCAGGAGATTCTTGGTGCATTGCGAGGACAGCAGGCACCTCAGACTCCATCAGCCTCTTCCTCAGGATCCTCCTCCTCCAGCTACTGAAGATTAGATTTTGAGAGTTAGATGTCAAGATGTCTTAAGTTAATGATTGTGCAACAGTTGCTCTCTCTCAAATATGTTGCACATGTTGTAACCTTTGATCAACCTTTTGAAGAACAGGACGAAGTGGGATACTGTTGAAAAATCAGGTGTAGTCTAATTTTGTCGGCAACAAAAAGTTAACAACCTCCAATGGCAGATCTAACAAAAACACTTGTAGAGAAACAACAAAGGAAACAACATTGCAAACAAATAGAAAAGTGTGGCATTTCTGCCTCCAAACCAACAGTATCTGCACATATCTTGCGTACCGAGAACATCCACAACATCTTGCTTTCTCCACAAGTCTACAGCAAGTGCTCAGGCCATTCATCGACAAGCAAATGTGTCATCAATTTTACAGCCACTTATTCAAATTGAATTTGTCATCGCACATGTTAACAAACCTCTGGAACTAGTAGGTTTTGTGAAAGTAAGGATAAGATTGACTCACAAATATGTATACCGGGAATATAATCAAAGTGTTCAAAACCACAAAGGTAGAGGAACAACGATGGATGACCCATCAGCAGCTGCAATACAGCCCAACACCAAGTTCAACAAAAGGTGATCAAGCAGCAACTTGGCCGAAGAGATGCTTTCGGATCTGCAAAAGACAACAAGAACAAAATTTCAGGGTAAGCCAAAGCCATGAGTGAAGATTAGTAGATGATTTCAGTGATGTAAGGACAATTGAGTAGAGGATAGGGGAAAGAATCAATCAATCAGGAGGGACAGTATTAGATAGAGAAATGTTACTGAGATATACAACAGAGAAACAGTGGGCATAGGTATAAAAAAAAATATATGACACAAGATCTGCATGGTCACAGCAAAAGCGGCAAGAAAAAATAGAAGGCATGGACAGCTAAATGGTGTTGGATAATTTGATTGAGTACATGATACTTAATGTTCTCGTCTACTAGTCTCCTCGACATTATCAGTACTTCGTAAGGAAGGGATTACAAACCGAGTCCCATGAATTGTAAATTGGGGCGAAAACTGATTTATGGTGATATTGAACTAGGTAAAATCATTTACCAAAAACCATAATATATAGGAAGTTGGGATGTGATAAAGTTATGAACAATGTTTATGCAACTTGCTATGAGAGAAAAATGATTTTAACCATCTGAGACTTCAAAAAATAAAAGGTAATAAATTGAAATGATAAAAGTACAAACCTCTGGGAGTTTCTTCCGAAAGACAACGTCAAGCCTTGCATCAAGTGTGTTCTCACAGACAATTTTCCCATCTATGGATGCCAAGACTACACCCCCAGAGCTGGATCACCAAAATGAATTAATGGGTCAAACAAAAAAATAAATTTCACTATTTTTCTTGCCCCAAAACTAGATTAAATATATACATAATGATAAGAGAGGAACTCAAAATTTCCTTTTTCATATTTGTTCCATATTGCTTTGGTAGAAGAACAAACTAACTAATATCAGATTCTAAAATCAAGGAAACATATACAAATTTTTTTTTTTGAAAAATACTTTTTATCAGCAGGAAGAAAAGAGATATCAGTACAAGACTCCAAAAGCAGTCTTAAATCAAAATGTGAATTGCTAGAAAAGAATGTAGAGATGGAATCAAATTTAGGTTATATAAGACTTTTAGCAAAGGGAACACCTTCAGATGCACACAGCTTCAATGCAGAAATTTCAAAACATAGTTTCTTTTTTAAAAAAACAAAGGACAAACATTGGAAGATTATGAAACATGCTGGATGAAAATTTATGCATTAGACAAGAGACTTAAATATGTCGTTGTTCATCATGGGCTTAGATGCATGATTGTCACCTTACAGCAATTGTATGGATCCAAATACAAGCCTATGTTAGGGAGAACATTTCCTTACAGATAGCTCTTCATTTTGGGAAGGACTCTCCCACTACAATTTCACATATCTAAACCCATCCTGGGAGATCTAGAATGAAGGGCAAAAAAACAGCAGCAGGGGACACGCAGATCACCAGGAAGGACGCCACTGTGGCTTTTCATTTTCAGCTGGCATGCGGCCAATCATGGGCTTCAGATTTTATCACATGACTGTGGCTTTTTCATTTTCAGCTGGCATGCGGCCAATCATGGGCTTCAGATTTTATCACATGAATGCACAGGTCAGCCAAAATATGTAGTCCATTTAATTATTTGCACTTGGTGTTTATGCAATTAGTCTCTGAGAATACAACATCCTTTATATTTGTTTCCCCTCTAAATTAACTAACCATGGTACTATGCATATGTCATAAAAATCATTTGGGAAATTCGTTTTTCAGTTTGTTCAATATAATTCCAACTATGTGTCAGAAGTTTGAAAAGATACTGAAGAATTTTTCAAATTAATATGTTAGCATTTGCTGTATAATAACAGGTGGCCGCAGCAACAGATCTTTCAGGATATTCCGTGGACACTGGCATTGTCACAAGTTTGGCAAGCTAGCACCAATATTAAGGGTCCGATTACTTGGATGGAAATGGAATACATGAGGGCAAGGAGGGAAAGGATTTCAAAATTACATAGGGAGCTCCATATACATTTCAGTGATCCTTTCACTCCTTTCCTCATGTATCCCATCCAAGTAATTTAATCCTAAGGCTAGGTTTGGGAGTGCCATTCCTAAGTGCATTTGAGGGCAAAGCACTTTGTGAGTTAATTAAAGTGGTAGACAAACTTATGTTCAAAGAACTTTTTCTCAATAGGTGCAAAACTGCATTGCGTTCCAAAAGCAGCTTCTACATACTTTTAAAAACTAATATAAAAATTAACAAAATAACAACAAATTAATATTAAATACAATAAATATTAACATTGTACATTAACATAGTGATATACTGTAACCAAATATTTAATGTTTAACAATTTAATATTAAATAATATTTTGTTAACAAAAAAAGAAACAAATTTGAATTATTATTTAAATGTCAATGATATGGTAAATGGTATTTGCAAAATAAGAAAAAAAAGCATTGACAATATTATTTTTAGAATAAATATATCTGCTATTTAATTTTATAGACAATGTTTTCTTTATTAATCAATTAACATCACTATGAATAATTTGATGATTACAATAATAAAGCAACCTAAATATATTAGACCTTTAGTTATATCCAACTTATGATAAGAAATTCTGAAAATGAAAGTAACAGAAAGAGAATGAATTGTCAGCCATTAGTGGGAACTTGAATAAGGAGCAGTTCCTAGTTTGTAGTCCTTGTTTGTAAGGTTTCTGGAACAAACTTTAAAAATAAGAAACATTTTCCTCTTTGAAGTAACTACCTGAGTCAGCTAAAAGGAATCCTTCACGTCTGATGTCATGGTTAGACACATGGAGCAATCATAAAGAGCAATTTTGAGTTTTAGATTATCAAATACTAACTACTTTCATACGGCACCCTTTAGCACAGATTGTATTCTCTAAATGCACTTTTGAAATGCAAGAGAAACAAAACTACAATGAGCTTTAGATAGAAAACTACCAATACGGGCCATGAGCATCATAATGGGTAGGGGCAGGTGGTAAAAAAGTATTTTTGTCCACCACTATCTCAGGTGGATGACCACTTGCTTTTCCTGCATATTCTTCTATTGTTGAACTGAGAATAGCCTCCACAAGTTGAAGATCCTCTTCGCGGCATCGCAACAACACAGCTGGTTCCTTCAACCTTAGCAAGCTCTGAAAGAGAAAATCACATATTATGCCAAGAAATAATATTGCATCATTGGGATAGCCCTGAAAATCAGGATAAAATGATGTGAATGAGCATTTCAAATATCAGTGAGAACATTTGCAGGTATCTTAGAATATCACTGTTAAGTAATACATACCATCAGACTCTATCAGCAAAAAATGAAAACTATGTAAATGAGTTTGAGCGTTCATAAAATCAGCAAGAAAATGTGCAGATATATCTGATGATGATGGTTGGATAGCTTTTACTAATATCTATAAGTTAATGATTTCATTCATACATGAAGAGGTCGTTAATTATCTTAACCTGGACAATTAGGTCTTGCAGAAGCTTTTCATAAGAATCTTCTATCTTGCTAACAAGAAGCAGCTCTTTTGCAGCAGCCTCTTTCATGGAAATAACTAAATCATCCTGAGCTTGAAGAACTTTTATACGAGAAGCATTCAGTTGCATAGAATACTCACTACAAAGAACATATTGCACTTGTCAAATCAATGACGTAAATCAAATCTGAAAATAAGTAACAAATGAAACATTTATCATAAATATGTAACTGTTCTTTCAGCACCAATTCATAATCATGTCAATAATCAAAGCGTATATAAGCATATAGTCTTTCTTTAAGCATTCTTGACTAATTAGCATAAGATTTTAGAAAGAACCCATGGAATAATTTATACACAAGACTAGTTAATATCATCTTGAGATTTATTCGTGCAGCTATGCTAGCTAATGGATCTTCAAAGACAAACTATTCTCAAGCTTTTCCTATAGTACTAATATCAGGGTTTTTATCAGTAAAATACTTACTGCTCCTGTTGTTTTCTTTTAATCTTCTAGTTCTACCAATTGATGTAGCCAAACTTATGTGTATTTTGTTGAAGAGTCAAAGGAAAGATGGATAAGTAAAAAAATCACTCCATGATATAATAACATACATCTTATCTTATTGAATCAGTTAATATGACCAGAAAGGCACAAAAAATGGACATCCCTTGTTCTGCTCAATGCAGTTATTATACCAGAAGCATGAGAGTTGTTACTGCACACTGTGCTAAGAGAGACTTATTGCTAATGCAAAAGAACATAAAAATTGGGAAAACAAGGAACAAGATACATACTAGTTATGTCTAAAACATAGATTTAATGATAAAACATACAAGAGCATCTTGATAATGATAAAACATGGATTTAATGTTTAAATTAGTGTACTTTAATTATTGAAGTCAGAATCAAACTGAAAGGCATAAACAGCAAGATCACATGCCATATCAACTTTGGACCTTATGCATATCAAGATCAGACTTCACGCCTAGGCAAGCTTGACAACTATAGATGAGGTCATCAGACTAACATCAAGCTAACACATTCCAAAGGACATCAATTATTGGTATATGCAGTTTGGATGAACGGCTATAAATCCTCTACTTATACAGTAATTCCATGTCAGATGGCATGCTACTTGCATATTGTAAATCCTTTTTGATGGCTTTTAGCATACAAACCTTTCAATAAGTTTCAAAATCAGCCAAAACCAGAACCTAATAACTCATTCAAAGTTGCATCACTCTCAGCCTCTGCACCAGCCAACCTTAGCCAGGTAAGTTGGCTACATATTATCAATCAAGCAACGGGCCGCCCAAAAATCTACCTAATTGCAGGCAAAGGATTCTAATATTTCTAGGGGAAAAATCCTTTCAGATGTGATTTTGATATTTTGTCCATTAACCTTGTCCTAAGACTTCATAAGGAAAATGTTTAAATTCCTTGGTACTTCAACAATGCTTCGAGACAAAAAAGACAGAAAATCTATCATTTTGTAAATCTTTCATTAGCGTTTTAGTTCTTTAAATAGCTTGAAACTCTCAACTTTTGCAAGGGAAAAATCATATGTGAGGCCATCCAAGCAAGGTAGTCAGGATCAAGATACTACTTAGGAAAGAGGTCCAAGGTTCAAATCAAAGAATCAAAGCGTGGAATCGTAAGATCCGACAATTTAATTAACATATTTTAGAACTAAATTTAACATTTATAATCTACCACATATATTACTATTGATATTATAGTATTACATTTTTAACATTGTCGTTCCAAAATGATGAAGTATAGTTCCATCTTTACATAGAAAATGAAAACTTTTATAGGATGAATGGATGATAAGTATGTGGTGCAAGATAATGGTAATAATTAAAAAGGATTCTTCTAATTAGGAGTTAAAAGGAATCCATATTGTATCTAGTCAACATTGTCAAGATAGAGTTTATATATAGGAACGGTAAGCAAGAATAGGATTATAATGTAGGTTCACATGATCTTAATTGAATTCAAATCCTACTTGAGATCTAGATTATTTATATCAGTTTGAATCCTAAGATTGTAAAGCCTGGATCACAATCTTGACTATCATGCATCCAAGCACTAGGGCAGGAACAATCATGTGGAAATTTGCCTTTGTACAGGCATTTCCCTTCCTTTTCCTTCATGATTTAAAATTGTTTCCTTGCTTTCTTCTTTCTACTTCTTGCTAGCTCAAGTGCTCTTAAGTAAGACTACACTTAATCTTACTGTTTTTCTAGATTTGTTCGTGAGAAAAGTTGGGCTCTGTTCCTCTTTGTGGAAGAGCAAGAATCAGTGAATCTCAATTTGAGTGACAGAAGGAAAGCAAAATAATGGATGCAGACCAATGGGTACATTTTTCATTTCAACCAAATAGCCAAACCAAAAAATTGAGAATTTCCATTTGATTGAGTTTGTTTTAAAATATTTGGTTTGGAATGATTTGTAGAATGTTAAGTAATTTCCATTTAGTTAGGCTCTCTCTCTCTCTCTCTCTCTCTCTCACACACACACACACACACAACACACACACACTCTATCATGTAGTTATTATCCATATCTATCTCTCCCGCTTACAGATTTGATCATTCTGAGGCTTAGTCAAGTGTCATGATACTAGAAGTATCCAGAATTGTGTAAGAGACAATAAGTAGCAGTTTTATTTCAGTATTGTTCATGCAACCAAACTGAATAACTTCCACAACGTCATAGGAGAAATGATATTCAACATGGGTAAAAATGACAAATTCACAATAACAACTATTCAATCATCCTAGATTTGATTATCAAAAATGGAGGAAAGTGTGATGTTGAATACATACATTTTCTTTCGAATCTCTACTTGCTTCTCTTTTCTCTCATATTCTTGCCTAATCTTCTTCTTTTCAGCCTCAACAAGTTGTAACTTTTCAATGTTGAATTCCTGAAACAAAAAAAAAAGTGAACAGTCTAGAAAAAAAATCCTGGTAAAATATCCACATGGATAACACAATAGCGAGAAATTAATGCAGATAGAAAAACCTGAGTTGTGCTAGATTCATAAACCAGAAACCTTTAGAATATCTCCTCAAAAATCAAACAACATCAAAGTGCAACGATCATGACGAGAAAGGATCTATAGTAAAGTAGAGGGCAGTCATCCAATGGCGCAAGATTTCACATAATGGATGGAGAAATGACTACCTAAAACTGCTGTAACATTGAAAATCGGTGCCAGAAAGTTTGAAAGATTGCTTTGTTCAAACAATTTTTAGACAACTAAATTTGATGTAAAATTCATCGTGTCACACAGAAAGAAATCTAGTAGCAAATCAAAGAGCTTTTTTTTTAATTCACCGATGGAATAAGTACCGGGAGTCCCCAACAACAAATGTTCTTCTCAGTTGATATACGAGAACAGAGGCATCAGTGAATCAAGACAAGAAGTACGACTACAGGAGATCCCCTTGATCATTGCCCCTTGGTGATACAAAACCAGCATGCAACATAACAGGAAAAAAGCAAAACAAACTCGCGGAAATCCAAGAATTCGAAAACATACCTACACTAGAAACAAGGGTAAGATGTCCTTTAAGGGAAGCGAAGAGGGAAAAAAACGAGAGTCAAAATAAAGGAATAATCGTGAGGTTGGAAATCACAAAAGGGTATCGTAGTAGGCACCTCCTCGGCGGCGACGGAGATCTCATTGGCTTTCTCCTCGGCCTCCTGCCGGATGAATCGCACCATCTGCTGGATCTGCTTTGAGACATCCGCGTCGTTCATCTTCGCTTGGATCTCACAATTCCTTCGTCAGTAGATCGTGAAGAGGAGGAAGAAATTTGTCAGAGAAGAAGAGGAACGGGCAAACGTGGATTGTGGTGGAGCACCAAAGCGAGACGGCGTTGGATAACGACGAGACTACTTCTGAAGGCCCATTGAAATCTACGAAGTAGTGAGGCCCAATGACTCTGGCTCTCCGTACTGGAGGAGTTTTTAAGTAAGAAGAGGAAATTTAAAAAATAAATAAAGTGAAATATATATATATACACGGGCAGTGGCACATGCCACTAGCGGCCGTGATCGAGTCAGATTCTGACCAAATCATGATCGAAAATTGGGCGAGGAAGGATCGTTGTGCGATTGCGGCCCCTCCTCATCCGAAGACTGCGAATTGGTCAGAAACAGGTCCGATCTCGGTCGGCAGTGGTCGTGCCACTGCCGACTCTATTTCTGATCGAAATTTATCGGATTCTGATCACTATTCGGTTGTAATCCGACGTCGAACAAAATGCCGACGAGTTACGCGTCGATCGCGCCCGAGGGGAGAGATCGGCGGTGGTCGGACGGCGCGGTGAGGGTGGCGATATAGCAGTGCTGGGTTGCAAGTGTCGCGCACTGGTCGCGGATTCCTTGTCGCGCAGCATAGCATATATATATATATATCTAATATAATCCTTGGAGTTTTGTTGAGTTGATTAGTACGGAACAGACTTGCTCTCTTTCATATAACCAACTATAGCTTCCGGATTTACCTTCCGTATAAATAATCGTGGGACCGACTGTGTAAAATTGTTGAGGTGACAAATTTCATCTTTTATTGAAGAGGCATATCTAACATAGCTTGTCGAAGGCTAGTTCATACTTAGCACAACTTGCCAAAGGTTGAGTTGTACCCAATACAACCCATTAGAGTTGGGTCATATTCTAGCATGGCTTGATAATGGGTAGGTCGTGTCCCACCTGTTGGGTTACAAGGGTGCAAACTGATGGGGAAGTCTTGAAAAATCATTCCGGTAAATTCTTGCAGAACAAAAATTTCTCGGAAACGATCTCAAGTTGCCCGATCGTTGGGCTCTTGTGTTTGGTTTACAGGATCCAGGAATAATTTAACTAATTACGGAAACATTAAATTATACCTTTCTTCCGACGTTTCGGAAGACCGAAGTTTGTACCCGAAGACCTCTTGATCTTCTGCTGTATTCCTCTCCTCTTCTTGAACGTTGTGTGGGCAACGATCCTTCGAGAATATCTCCACCAGAATTCTCCCCCGATGGCTAGCTAAATTTCCTTCCTTCTCGTTGAGGAGAAGAAGAAGAAGAAGAGAGGAAGGAGAAGGCTGTTTGGCTTGCCGAGAGGGTCTCGGCCACCAACGCCAATTGAATCGATATCTCCTCAAAGCCTTCCTACCCCTTCTTTTATAGCTTTTCCATCCCATATTTATGGTATAATTAGAGCCATAAACATGGTATGATTGATTCACAAACATGGCATGATTGCAATCAATCAATTAGGAGAAAAACGGCAAGATTTCGGAAGTTACCAATTCGATCCCAGGGCCTTAATCGATCAACGAATCGATTAAAAATCGCTAATGATTTTTCATTAACACTGGTAATCGATCACCTGATCGATTACCAGATGGTAATCGATCAGCTGATCGATTACCATGCTGGTCCCCCATGGGACTGGGTAATCGATCAGCTGATCGATTACATCACTTAGCATGGGTTCGAATGCCTGATTTCTTCACGAATTCTTCCAAGGTGGACTTGAGGATCCCAGAGGCTACAACAGGGACCTAGAGGAGGAATTGATTTTGACCTTCCGATGAGCTAAGGCTTCCCATGTTCGCCCCGAACACACAACCTTAGTTCATCAATAATAACTCATACCACTAAAGAGTTATTATCGAACTACCGCACCAATCTCATATTACAATATGGGCTCCTTCTTACTATCAGTACATTAATCTCCCTGTGTTTAAGATATCGTATGTCCGTCAATTAAAATGAGTTACTGACAACTCGTATTTAATCGACATCTGATCCAAGAGTAGTACCACTCAACCTTATTATCATGCGGACAAGGTCCACCTGCAGGGTTTACATGATAATCCTTATGAGCTCCTCAAGGGGACATCATCAACCTAGATTATAGGACACAGATTCCTTCTATAATCAACAACACACCATGTACATAATACTACTTCCCAACTCATCGGGCCTTTTGATCTATCGATCTAGACCTCACCCTTTGATGAATTAAAGAAGTACATATTAAGCACACGTGTTTGTTATTATATCGGGATTAAGAGCATGTACATCTATAGTAACAGAGGTTTAGTTCGATTATATAGTCAGTATAAATTGAACAATCCTCAGATGGTTCTGCTCAATACACACTAAGTGTACTAGTGTAATTCTATAGTCAAGACAGACTAAGACCAAATTACACTACAACCACTCCGATGGTTTGTCCAATCCATCTTGGTTGTGAACACTGTTTATAATCTATAAGGGACTGATAACATGGTCTTCTGTGTGTGCCTCCGCACACCATGTTAATCTACAGTATAGATTAAATGGACACTGCAAAATATTGACCAAATGTGATTCTTATTTCAGAATGTTTATTTACATAGCTAGGATTCTAGTATACATCCCAACACAAACATAGTTCCACATCTAAAGCATATGGAAAAGATCATGAGTTTAAAATGATCGAAGATATCTCTATTGGTATGAGGCCTTTTGGGGAGAGCTCAAGAACAAAGTCATGAGAGTTTAAGTCCAAAATGGACAATATCATACCATTATAGAGATGCGGACATCCTTGAGGACCTACACCATCTAACTTGTTATGTGTGTTGGACTGGTCCAATAGTTCCTAGTCTACGGTTGTGTCAGGCACAATCCTAGTTCAAGTTGATATAAGTTCAACGTGTGATTATATCAGACACAAGAACATGTTTATATGAATTTTATAAAAATTTAACATAAGAATATATATTTACATTGACAAGGGGTTGAATTCGTCAAAGATTATTATTATTATTATTATCAACACCAATTTGAACTGATTAGTCAAATAACTCATCAATAAAAATTATGATGATAGTTCAAGCAAAATATTATAGTCATTTCGAATTTTTTTAATGGAGAAAGAATATTTTGAATTAGAAGAACTATTTTTAGTTAAAATAATCCATTGAAAAATTTTGGCCCAACTACTTGATTTTCATATCTCTGTTCAAAGAAACTTATGTCAATTAAAAACTTATATCACAGGAAAAGTTCCAAAGTAATATTCGAATCATTTTGAATTGGAAAAATCATTTAAAATTTTCATAAAGTAGTTTTAAATTTGATTTAAAAAAACTTATTTCATAAAAATACTACTCGATGATCTAAAATTGTTAAATTTGATATAAAAACGACTTATATCATAATATTTTTGGGAATCTCAAGTCATTTTGAATGGAAAATAATAATTTCGAGTTAAAAGTACTTGATCTAGCTATATATTTTATTAAAAATACTCCCAATATATATATATATATATATATATATAAAGAATGAAACTAAAATTATTTAAAAAATAAATATACTAAAAACAATTCATAGTTGGAACTATTTGATAACCTAAACTAATTTATTATAAATTTAAAATGATTCTTGCATATGTATTGTTTTTTTTAAAAAAATAATGGTTCCTTTACTCAAAGGGGAAAAAAATCATGAAATTAAGAATAAAGTTAGGGAAGGTGTAACTTTTGAAAATTTTCAAAGTGATTCTGTAAAAAAATATGTAAAATTTGGGTGCATAATTTGAGAAATTCATATTTTTATTGCCCTCTAATAATTGAGTCTTTGATTAAGTTTAAGATTACCCAATCTTTGATACAAGTTCATGAACACTTTTAACTTGTGTACCAATACTACACCTTTCGCCCCTGCAGATAAATCCAATGGAAGTGTTGGCAGTGGTCCTCTCAGCTCAAACCATGCATGTCTAATTATGGTGTGGTCCTTCCTACATGGCATGTTACATAGTACATAAAACTATATATGTATACTATAATATGGACCATTTGTAAGTATTTTGTCGCTGTGGTCCTAAGCAACTTGTTGTAAATAGTTGGATTCTCTTATCATCACCTTGTATATATAGTTCATCTCCTAATAATCATTTCTAAATCATCATACAAAGTGTGTAATCCATTAAGATTTGCTTTGTTATCCATTAAGATTCTTTCTTATCTATCTAGTTGTCCTTATACACGAAAGGGGACCCTAGCTGTCCTCTTGAACACAATAAACAACACACAGTTTCATTGATAAAATTTGATGAGACTATACCTAGAAGCTTACTTAGAGCATCCACAACCTACTCTTATTATAATACCCTCCACCTCATTAAAAAATATGAGATCAACTACCACATACTCGTTATAACAATATATTTGTTTTACCCATATTCCTTTTAATATTAACATTCATTATTTATGAGTTTCACTGTCCACTCAATCATCTTAAAATTATATCATATTAAATAGATACATTTTAAAAATATTTTAAAATATTAAAATTATTATTATTTTTAATAATAATCTTACTTTTAAAATAATAATTTTACTATTTTAAAAAAATAATATTAAAAATTTTAAATTAACCGTTAAAAAATAGCCGTTAAAAATTAATCATTTTATTCAATTTTTAATTTTAAAATTTATAACTTTTTAATAAAAGTTAAAATTAATTGTTAATAAAATTTTACTTAATTTTAAAATAGCCGTTAAAATTTACTATTTTAATAAATGTAATTTAAAAATAAAAAATACACATGGTCCATCTCATTTTTAATTGAACCTACACCCTTCTACAATTATGTTTAATATTAATGGGATGTTATAACACTTTGTTAGAGCATCCATCGTAGATGCTTTTAATTTATCATATTGAGTGATGAATAGTTGATTTATCTAATGCCATATACTTCATCAAACAATTATAGTAAAAATTTCAAACATGTCAGATAGACTGACGCATAAATTGAGAAATCGTGTTGGTACGATAAATTGAGAAATCGTATCAAATAAAAACTTTTATAAATAGAAATAAGCCATTATCGTGAGAAATATTTAAACAAATCTTCATCAAACTAATATTATAAAAATATTGAGTAATAAAATAATAAACAATGGAGCATTTTCATTTAATAGACCGACGCAGCACAAGCAGTGTGTCGTGCATCAAAACTCGCGAAACAAAACTGACGCGGTTTCCATTTCCCGCAGAAACAGCCAGCCGCCGTTACGAGCGCACCAACACTTGACGACAGGGATCGAAGCCCCCATTCCGCTGTCGGTCGTCTTCCTTTTTCTTTAGTACGATTTCTAGTTCCAGTGGAGCTGCAAGAGGCCGATAAGGAGCCACTCCGGAGAAAGCGCTGCGAGCTCGAGACACGCGCTCTCCGACAAAGCCCTTCTTTCTGCCACTTCTTTAATTCCGGAGGAGGTCAAGGTGGTACGTCTTCTGCGATTCTCGCTTTGGAATTTTTTCTCTCTTCTTTTTCTTCTTTGCGTTTGGAATTGGATTGGTTCTCCACTTCGTGCTTTTTGGATTCTTCTTCCTTGTCCCCAGTCTCCTCGTAAAAGATCCATTAATGAATCTAAAAACAATGGCAAGATGTTTTATTACAGAGAGTTTCGCAGGTTGCTGGATCTATATTACTCTAGATTTTTCCGATGTTGGATCTTGTTAGGTTCTTCCGTTCAGAGCTGGTTTTGTGGTTTCAGAAGCATGTCCGAGTTTATTTTGTAGTTTCTTTGTGCAAATCGAATTCGAAGAAAGGGATAAAAATACCGTTTTCTTTTCTCTTTCCTCTTAGATTTGAGAATCTCTTCGCTCGCACAAAATGGCGGGGAGGGCGCTGATGGTCCGCCTGCTGTTGGCTATCCTACTAGCGCTGTTACAAGGTGTCTCCTTTTTGGCGGCGGAAGGGGATGAAACGTGCTCTGGGATCGTGCCGATGAAGAAACGGGGTGAGGTGGTGTCGATTACAGACTTTGGAGGGGTTGGAGATGGGCACACTCTCAACACAGCGGCTTTCGTGAGCGCGGTCGCCCGGATTGAGCAAAGGAATGCACCGGGTGGAACCCTTCTTTACGTCCCTCCCGGTGTTTGGCTGACCGGGGCTTTCAACCTCACCAGCCACTTGACGCTCTTCCTCGCCCAGGGTGCCGTCATCAGGGCCACACGAGTTACATTCTTATCTCCCTTTTTTTACCTAACAATTTTATTTGTTCAAAGGACAATTATTTGATTCTGGAGTAGCAATCATCATGATTCTTTATTTTTCATTTCTATTAATCATATTTTTAGTGTGTGGTTTGGTCGTTGACTCGGTAATGGTTGGATGGGATTGTTTGCATCCCCTTCTGCCATCCTGAATGTGCCATTTTGCAGGATACATCAAGTTGGCCACTGATTGATCCTTTACCATCATATGGAAGAGGAAGAGAACTATCAGGTGGGAGATATATGAGTTTCATTCATGGCAATAAGCTTCAGGATGTGATAATAACAGGTGTGCTTTTGCAGAAGTGATTTTGATATTTATTACCACTGTGGTGGTTGGCATATTTACTTACAGAATAGGTTTAGCTTATTCTGTATCTGCTATTATTGATTGCTACTTTCATTACACTGCAAACCAGTATATCAGGAGATACCAACAAAATGACTTTGATTGGTTTGTAGAAATTTTAAAGAATTTTTGTTTGTCATGTTCTGCACCAAAGACTTAAAGCTGGCTAATTTGTGTTTAGAAAAAAAACCCCCATTAGTATAATCTTTCTCATGAAACAGTCACCTTGTGCAAATTAAGAAGAAAATAGACAAAGATCAAAATCGTACCAGCAAATACAAGATTTACATGGTTCACTACTATATCGCAATTACAACTATAGACGAGAATAATTGATTATTCAACAGTTCAGAAAAGTACAAGCTAACTTCTTCAATAACAATGCTAGAATGAGGCCCAAACACCAAAACACATATCCCAATAAGGTTAGAAACCAAGAGAATGAAAGTAAAATACAATACCACAAGCTCCTTGCTAAGTGACAAAGAGATGCCTAGAACTGGTCTTCTTTTTTCCCTTTCTCCAGAAGAACTCCTTGTGCAAGGTGAAAATGGCTTAGTTCCAAAGAGACACTAAGAAACCTTGGAAACACCTTAGGTTCAGGTTTCTCCTTAACTGAAATATTGGGATGCATATTTCCGCATATACCCACACAACATATGAGAAATGGGTTCTACCATGTAACCTGTGAGGTGAACCAACTTTTGACACAAAAGTCTTATGAACTCCTACCACAATTTTGGATTACCATTCTATGAATTTGATGCATAACGAACAAATTGTGTTGCTAAAATACAAACTCTTGATGAACAAAGAGGGAAAATTTTGTTAAATTGAAACATAATTCTGTACCAGGGATTCTAACCCCCTATATCAATCAAGATTATAATCGGATCTTTGAAAAAACATGACCGAGCTATCTGAAACCCTAACAACTCCAAGCAACTCTTTTAAAAATAAAATAAATGAAACTCCTAATGACATTAAAAATCCTAAAAATCTCTAATGATTAATTAAAAAAAATACTAACTATGTTATTCTTCCCCAATAAGAAGAACTCAACTTTATCCAATAAGCTAGAAGTATGTTTCGTCAAGTCTTCCACACCCCACATAAGTGCGAAGTGTGTGATTAAGTGTGCCTCTCTAGAAGATGGTTCTAGTTACTTTTGTTGAATCTTAACAAATAAATCTGAGTGCTATGTGTTGTAATGATTCATTCATCTTCTATATCTATGAATCCTTTTTAGTGGACTAAACTAAATATCTTTTATTGACTGTTTGAATATCAATCACTTTCTTAGTAATATGGGATGACCAAGAGTTGGCACCAAAGTAGTTAGAGTACTACGCATGGGCAAATCAACCCACAAAGAAAGGGACTTGAATGCTCCTCAATAAGATATTAGATCCTCTAAACTGAAAAATGGACTAATGTTTGCTTTAAGTGGTAAATCAACAATGTAAGCATTAGAAACTATTTTCCTCACAATAGGGAATGGGCCCATGGATCGAGCATGAAGTTTTATATGGCTGTTGTTAGGGAATCACTTAGGACAAATGCAATTAACAACATATTCCCTTATATTGTATTCCTTTTGATTATGATGTGAATTTTATAGTGTTCACTACTCCATGCATGTTTTCTCCTACCATGAACATGTATCTTTCGGATACACTTAACAAAAGTCCTTAGTTGGCTTAGAAAGGTGGTAGGTAAGGAAATGACAAATAATGAAATAAAATTAACAAGATGATGAAGTATAGATCTATAGATGACCCTAAATGATTTATGGAACTATTATAAACAAACTTGACAATGGGTAAGAGAAAATCACATATCCTTGAGTTTTTCTCCGACTAGGCATCTAAGTAGGATTTATAAACTACCATTAATAATTTGAGTTTGACCATCAATCTAGGGTGTCATACAAATGCGAATTTGAGTTGTGTTCCAAATAATCTTTAAAGGGCACAATAACTAACAAACATAACATCTCTATCTAACACTATTGATGTGGGTAACACATCTAATTTAACAACCTCTTTATAGAACAACTTTGATATAAGTTGCATCATTTGCTTTATTGCATGAGATGAAATGAGCAATTTTAGAGAACCTATTCACAGCAATTAAGATGCAATCATGACTTCGATTGGTTAGGGGAGTCCTTGAATGAAATCCATGCTAAACACTTTCTATGTTCTTGAGGAATTGTAAGTGTGTGTGACACTTGAGGGTTTATAAGCGTGTGTATAGGCTCATGTTTTTCTTGGTTGCCTTAGTTGTTCTGCACATGCGATATTGTGATATGATTATGTTTCTTCATCCTAAAATGGCAGATTTAGTACAATAAAGATCTTATTTCTTATGGAAATTCACAATGGGAGCTGCAATGATACTAAAGTTCTTGATGAAGCGCCTGTAGGAGGTTACATTCGTAGAAGCTTTAAACTTCGTATAGGCTGTGGGTTTCAGGACAATCTTTCATTACCTTAATTTTGTTGAGATCTATCAAAATGCCTTTTTCAGAAACAATAAACCCGAGTAAGATGACTTGGTTTATAGGAAACAGTTCTTTAGGTTGAGAATTAATTATTCAGTTTGAAGGGTCTCGAGAACCAACAGGATGTGTCGTAGGTGGGTGTTGTGCTTGTTGTTATTAATCAAAACATCAGTAAAGTAGATTACTAAAAACTTCCCTATGTAGGATTTTAGAACTTTATTCATTACCCTCATGAATGTGCTTGGGGCGTATGAAAGTTTAAAGGGAAAAATTAACTACATGATGTTGTTGGGCATTTGCAAGTTTAAAGGGAAAAATTGAACATTCATATAGTTGATCTTGTTTTTTAAAGGTGGTCTTCTACTTATATCCTTTCCTAATTTGAATATGATGATACCCACTATGTAGGTCAATCTTAGAGAACCATTTGGCGCTGGCCATCAAGTCCGGTATGTTGTCAAATTCAAAAGGAAGCCTATACTTAACAAAGATTTTGTTAATGGCATGGCTATCGAATGCCTATTTTCCAAGAGTCATGTTTTTTTAGTGCGAGTAATGTAGGGACTACATAAGGGCTCATGCTTTCCTATTTAGTTTAACGCATTCTATAGGATTCATGCAGTATACTTGGCAATTGGCAATTGTGATCTAGGTAAAGGTGAATTATAATTATATGTCAAGGTGTTAGTTCGTTAGGTAACTCCTTGATACTCATCTAAGAACCTTCTTAAGGTGGTGGGGCCAACCTCAAGGTGTTGAGCAACTAAGGCTATTATCATTCCTAAGTCCTTTCCTTCTTTTTCAAATTAAGACTATGGGAAGAGATGAGGGGGCTGTCTTGAAGATTGAGCTGGCAAATTTTGGTTCGACTGGTTAGGTTTTGTCATACAACTTGATGTTTTGTCATTGTATTTAAAAATATAAGTGTTTTCTCTCCCATGCTGGCTTATAGAGAGACCGTAAAGCAAGAGTCTACCAAGAATGATATGGGCAACTCTTATAGGAGTATGTCATAATGAATTTTATTAGTGTAAGGGTTCATCTTAGTAGAGATCAAACATATTTGTGCAACCAAGAGGGAAGTTTAGTCTACCATACTACTTTATGGGGATTAGGGTGAGATTTTAGTATTGGTTGTGTTATGCCTCTTTCATCTAAAACCCTAATGTCATCACAACTTTAGGAAGAAGCCTACTTGACATATTGGTTCTAGAGATTTCTCTTCATCCCTTCTCACTTTATCCATCTTTGATATTATTAGCTGTTGATCTATGCTTGAAGTGATCATGTGCTCCACTTAAGAAATTAATTTCTTAAGTTTTGTTTTGCTTGCATGTGAGTAGGATGTCTTGTTTCCTTGTTATGTCTAGATTATGTTATGTCTAATGTATTTTACAAGCTGTAACTAAATAGTATCGTGCCTTGACTTATGGGTGAGTACTAAAGGTATTGTAGTTTATTAGGTATTTCATGTAGTGAGTTAGTTCTATGTAATGAGTATGTCATTGAGAAGCAATACAATAATTTCTTTCCCCGAATTCTACAAGTATGATGCCACAGACTCTTTGCCAAATCATAGAGAAAGAGTAGAACCCAATGATGAAGCTCTAAAGAAACATCAAGAAAGCCTTGCAAACACCTTAGGTTCGAGCAGGGCAATTCGCATCACCATCACACCAATGTATATACATATCTCCTCATTTCTGTAATTCTTGATTCATTTTCTATTTAATTTTTGAAGTGTACCAAGCAATAACAAGTTTTTGCATACATGATCTCTTGTACAAAACCTTGTTGGTTTTGTTTACAGCTTAACAAGCTGCCTGGGTTAAAAAAAGGGTAGCCCGATGCACAAAGCTCCTACCAATGTGGGGTCTCAGGGAAGAGTTTATTGTACGCAGTTTTACCCTGCTTTGTAAGATGTTGTTTTCAAGACTCAAACCCGTTACCTCTTTGTCACAAGCTACTTGGGTTAGCTTAACAAAATTTTTACTAAGATGAATCTTGCATGTTTTTTAGGGAAAAAAAATCTTATTTGTGTTACTTACCAAATTGAAGATCTCATAACTATTTCGCAAATTCAAGTAATGCAATTCTGGTTCATACACAACTTTGTATGGAATACAAGTTCCAAGTACTCTGGAAAATATTTGAGGATTTTCATGCCTAAGGAAGACCATTAGGGGATTTGAAGTGCCTGTTGTCTTTTTATTGCCATCAATTATATAGTTTCCCTAAGATGTTTTTTTTTTTTCATCATGCCTTCATTCTAGTATTTTGTCTCGTCTATCTCATCACTCAGATTCCATGGTCAAGCCTTCATACATACCTTTAGTATTTTAGCCTCCTCAACCTCATTAGTCAAATCTATAGTTCTTTCATGGTTTTTTTCTATTCTCATTATGCACTCCTTAACTTTCCATTAATTTACATACACAGCTATTGGTTTTCCACCTAACTGTAATTTCAACAGGTGAGAATGGGACAATTGATGGCCAAGGTGATTTGTGGTGGAATATGTGGAGACGGAGGAACTTGCATTTTACTAGACCAAACCTTTTGGAGCTTATGCATTCTACAGATATCATCATCTCTAATGTGGTTTTCCTGAACTCACCCTTTTGGAACATTCACCCTGTTTACTGCAGGTGAGAATAGTAATGATAATAACCATGATGGGAAAACAAACCTTGCTTGTCTTTTTTCCTTTGAGTATTTGAAAACAATTTTTTCTAAGTAATGCCCTTCAGGACTATTTGACACTGCTTCTGTGCTATATTTGTTCTCAGTTCAAGCCATTGTTTTGGAAATTGTTGGAGTTGAGACACCACTTGTTGGACTCCACACAATTGAGAAATGTTTGGTAGAGTAATCCCCAATAAGGTAGATGCCTAATTTATCACCTCTAGTCACCCATTCAAGTCCATTTGATGCGACTAGAATGCACAAACACCCCATTGCGAAGCCACTCTATTAGAGGATCATTGATTTTGTTGGATGTGAGTCATATCAAGTCCATGTGACCGCTCTAAGCGTGCATTTTGTAATTATTTCAACATTTTATAAATATTTTACCTTTATTCTGCAACCTTGATCTGTCACCTCCTTGTGCATGAAAGGATGCTTTAGAATGATAAGGGATTTGGTCTGCACATGCACAGTGTCTTGGACAAGTCTTTGGTTCTTGACCATATCACTCAAGTCATTGAACTAAACCTGACATGACAAAGTGCCTCATTTTCCATTATTTAGGTAAACACCAAATATGTTGTTTGAGCATGTATTCTCTGCTTTAACAAGTCTTGACATAGCAAAGGGACTCATTTTGGGTTATTAGATGAACTCCATATATGTTGCTCTAGCCATCTTGCCTACTATATTGGCACAGGTTCATGTATGCAATCATAGAATCTGAGTGCAGAGCATACATGCTCACTTGGAGGGATCAGTCATGCATAAGGCATATGATGTGCTAGGAGGGATCCGTCCTCACATCTGATAGGTGTCTTTTTTGTTTATTTTTCATTGTAATCTTGTAGCAAGCACCCATATGCTTGACCAATAAAAATTTTCTTGATTGTACTTTTAAGACTTTTATCTAACCATAGCATATAGGAAGGATCGAATCATACAGCTTGAGAATTGGGGAAAATTGACTTGGCACCAATCATCCTAAAGCAGTCACGTGGGCCTTTGGAAATAATATCCACATAACTGGTATCAGAATAGTTCATGCTCAGGCCACTCTGGTTGCCACAATTCAGGCACCTACACTATGCTGGTGGCTGTTCTACAAGATCACTTTGGTGAGTAGTGACAGTGACACAAGGAAAGAAAAGCAAGAGTGTGATCACTGATTAGAGATGTGCAGTTGATCGAAGCTCAGGATGAAGTTGCCTCTGAGAGCAAGATGCGGACCAACAAGAGCATGGTTTCATCTCGGGGGAAAGATGAACAAGAGGGATAAGATTATGGCTGCCAAGGTCGAGAACACACATGATAAGCTATAGGGGCAACAGGAGCAAATAAGCAACAGCATGAGAATGTTAATTTAGTGTATATATTAACAAAGATTGTTGAGCTAAGTGTTAATTTCTTATTGCTTAGTTTGGAGCTCTTCGTAATTAGAGATGACTTTGATGGTGCTCAGAACCCACCATATTAACTTGCTAATGCGTATATGTGAAGGATTTAGGGAACTTCCTTCTTGACATGAAAGATATTTGTATAAGGAAAGGAACTCAAATAATGAAGCATAATTTTGTACTTTTCTCTGATTGATTATAAATCATTCAATGCAACCCTTCTCTGATTGATTATGCATGCACAAGTGCAGGGGCAAGAGTGTCTTGCCTCATCACAAGAGTAGGATTGTTGGTTGCAACCATGGTTTAAAATCTTGAGCTATGTCGAGGTTTCGGTCCTGGGTCAAAACGATACATTTTCGATACCGTATCGTATCGTGCCGATATAATTTCAGTATTTTTTAAATATAAAATATATTAAATAAAAATAAAAATTTAATCTAAATATTTAAAAATATAAAATATAATAAATAATAAATAATTTTTAAAATAAATATATATAATATCAAATTAATGAGATAATTTTATTATGCTTTAATTATGCCTATTTAAATTATCCCAATATAGTTAGGAGTTGATTAAAATTATTAACTTAAATTATTTAATTAAACCTAAGTTAAAAATTTTACCCCTCCATGCTGCCACTGACCGCGGGCTTGAATAACGAGTCCGAATGCGTCGCTAGGCCACACGACGCGTCCGGACTCGTCTTCAAGCCCATGCAATGCGTTGGGATGCAATGAGATGTGCCAGCACTGGAGGCGTGCTTGTGCCGGTATTGGTTCATGAGCGGAACGAGATGCTTCGCTTGTATCAGACAAAACGACTCGAGATTTTAAATTATGGGTTTGCTAGTTGCTCAAGCTTTTTGGGAAGAGGAAAAGTTGGTTATGATATATATATATATATATATATATATATATATATATATATATAGGAAGAGTGGGGAGGGGTGCTCATTGTTCGTGGATAAGGGAGGCATGGTGGTGGTTGATAGCTGCTACAAGAGGAGGAAGAGGGTTGCTTGGGCTCTTACAAAAGAGGGAATGAGGCTAATGTAGTCGAATCTTGCAATTGAAAGAGGGGGCATCGAGGATTACAGCTAGGTGATAGAAGGTAGTGGAAGCCTTGTATTGGAGGGAAGGGGCGGTGGAAAGCTTGGATTGGAGGAAAATGAAAGAATTTGTGAATCCTAAACCGTATAAGTTCTATAAACTGAATAAGAATTTCAATAATTAGAAATACAAATAAACAAGGATATAGTTTCAACGAAACATGATTTAATATATTATTTACGAAAATAACGGCAAAGAATCTAATTGAAGAGCCATTGTCTTTGTCCTGCAATGTCAACTGCTCGATCCCTGTGGAAGAAGATGAAGCGGAAGCAAGAGACTGATCTTCCAAGGGAATTAGGATGACGACGCTGTAACTCCTTTGTCAATGGGAAACGAAGGCGAGATGTCAATTGTCCTAAACCCTCAGGGACCAAACCCTATATATAGCAATTCAATCCGTTATCAGCCTATAGATAATAACGGAACAGATTGACATTCTATATATTTAATCTCTATCTGATAATACCGGAACAGATTAACGGATTCAACATATTTAATCTATATCCAATAATACCAGAATGGACTAACGGATTCTATATATTTAATCCACATCCAATAATTTGAAACCCGATAAACCTTAGTTAGATCACTTAAATGAGTTCGGTTCGTATTCGCATATACAAATTACAATTAAGCCCACTTTAAGAGATTAAATTCAACAATCTCCCACTTGGGCTATAAGTGATGTGTATATGATATACGATTATAATTTCAGTTGATATCAAACTCTATGGGTATAAACTACCCCTATAAATAATCTGGTCCATTAACTTCATTGGTATAGGACTACAGAGGTCTTAACTACTATATATGTCTGTAACAAGCCCTAACAATAATCACAATACCAATGTCATTAATGACATAGATCAAGATGTGGTATGTAGTATGGAAATTACATGAAATGTGATCAGTACATGTTAATTTCTAATTTGTCCTAATGATTCAAAAGGGTCTGATCATATTTGCAAATACTTTATGCTAAACTGCAATAACAAATCATGATCCAACCTTATGATTCCAAAAGGAATCTGTATCATATTTATAAACACCAAATGCTAAACTACAGTAGTAAATCATGATATTTTATTTCAGAGTGTCAAACAAACATATAAATTCCCATTAATGTTTTGGACTTTAAGTACGTATAATAATCAAAACAAAATGTTTATCTTTATTAACAAATATAAAATAATAAAATGTACATAGATTTCCACGAGATGAATTCTTCTTTCATAAGAAGAATTCTCATATCCACAACATGCGTATGAAACACCTTGGGCACCAAGCCCTTGGTGAGTGGATATGCTAACATAGAATTTGTACTGATATGCTCTATCATCATTTGACGTCTTTGAACTCTTTCTTTAATCGCTAGAAACTTGATGTCGATGTGCTTGGACTTCGACGAACTGCGATTGTTCTTGGCATAAAGTTCTGCGGCTTTATTATCACAGTTGATCCTCAATATGTCATCCACATACAAGACAAGTATAACAAACTTGCTCCCATTGAACTTGATATATATATACTGATCAACAGGGTTTTCTCTAAATCCAAATGAGATGACCACTTGATCAAATTTCTGGTACCATTGGTGGGATGCCTGTTTTAAACCATAAATGGACTTCTTTAATCTGCATATTAGGTGCTTTGAATCTTCAGATTCAAAGTTCTTCGGTTGCACCATATATATAGACTCCTTAATGTCTCTATTGAGAAATGCAGTCTTTACGTCCATCTGATGTAGTTTCAAATCAAAATGAGCTACAAGTGCTATGATTACCCTAAGAGAGTCTTTCGCCGACACAGGTGAGAAAGTCTCCTTGCAATCAATGTTTTTCTTTTGAGTGAATCCCTTGGCATCTAAACGAGCCTTATACTTTTTGACATTACCCCTTGAATCCCACTTGGTTTTAAATATCCATTTACAACCAATGGGTTTCGTACCTTTAGGCAATTCGACAAGTTCCCAAACGTTATTGTCTGCCATAGACTTCAACTCTTCTTGCATGACATCAATCTACCTTTCAGGATTAGGACATTATTTGATTTCTTGGAAAGATACAGGATCACTTTCCAACCCAATATCAAACTCGTCCTCTTAGAGTTAAACATAATCATGAGACATTGTGGATTTCTGTTCCCTCGTAAATCGCCTTAAGGGCACTTGTTCTTGAGATGGTTGAGGTATTTACTCATCAATATGCGACAATATCTCAATTTGAGTGGAGTGATCTTTTAATTGTATTGGAGATGTCACGGAAATATCTTGGTTTACTACTCCCTCTGGATGTGCAATATCCATGATATGCGGTATGGTAATCATACCGCTACTTATTGCACTAGTAGTGACCATAGGAGGATTGTTTACGCTTTCCTCAAAAAATTATTTTTCTAACTTTATCACTCTCATTGTTCTCAGTGAATTTGGCATTTCCTCGATCGTTGTGTTACTTGGGACATGGGTAGTGACTCGTCAGATCCGCTAGGCCTGGCTCATAGAGAAGGTGGCGGTGACAATGACGGTGGTGAGCGCTATGACTGTATGCATGGTGGCGATGCTCGTTTTATGTTACTGTATGCAGAGTTCGAGGTTGTGGTCGTGGGTCGTTGCAGTGATCAAGGAGCAAGCCGCTTCGCCTATCTGGAAATTGCAACAAGTAGCAGACGCGATAACAGTGGAGATGACGGCGGATTCTATCGAATTGATATCAGAGGAACTTCCTCTTGGACAACCACCTGATACTATTTTAAACTCGAGGACGAGTTCTTTCAACCTGGGGCGACTAATGCAGGAGGATTCAAAGATTTTTATTATTAATTTTGATAATTTTTAATTTTTAAATTTTTGGTATTTAAAGTAGTTTAAAAAGTTCTATTTTTTATATTTTAGAATTTTAAGTTTGTTTATGATTTTTAGGATTTTGAGTCTGTTAAGAATTTTTCTTAGGATTTTATATTTTGAGTCCGTTTAGAATTTTTAGGATTTCGATTCTGTTAAGAATTTTTTCTTTTTATTAGGATTTTTTTTTAGATTTGGGTCTATATAAACATCTTATAAGTTAATGTTTAAGGAAGAAAAAGTTTTAGTTTAATAATATTTTCGACAGTGTCGTTTATTTCCCAATCTCTTGCGTTTGCAGTCGAACCAACAAATTCAATATTACCTATAGGATAATCGCTATTTCGCCCAACGTCAGTTGGTATCAGAGCATTGCCCGCAGGATAATCGCTATTCTATCCAGCACCAAGACTCTACACGGATTAACCGAAGTTTTTTCTATAAAGATAAAGTTACATCAATAATTACCTCTAAGTCTTTATCTTTTTACACTAATTATGGATGAACTCACTGGACACACTCAAGACACGCTATCATAGTGCATGTTGTTTGTAGATATTGTTTTGATAGATGAGACATTAATACTAAGCTCGAATCTTAATGGGACATGCTAGAAATGAAAGGTTTTAGACTTAGTATAGTAAAGACAAAATATATGGAATTTAAAGTTAGTGATATGAGATGTGGTAAGATAATTGTTAAGATAAAAGATAATAAATTACCTGTAACTAAGAACTTTAAGTATTTAAGATCGTTTTTGCAAAAGGATAGAGGAGTCTAGTGAGATGTCTCACATAAAATACAAAGAGGATGGTTGAAATAGAGGAGAGTCAGATGTTCTTTATGATCATAAAGTACATTTGAAACTTAAAGGAAAATTTTATAAAATGATGGTTAGACTTACTATGTTATATGTAGTTGAATGTTGGACAGTGACTCAAGTACATATGCAAAAGATGAGAGTCGTAAAGATGAGGATAGGTGGATGTATAAACATATGAGGATAGACAGGATAATAAATAAAAACATTAACAAAAAGTCGGGGTTACGCCTGTTGAGGGAAAACTTCACGATATGGATTGAAATGACGAGTCGTGTCGTCCGAAATAGACTACATTTATCGTTCCAATATGGGATTGACATCAGTACCCTATCGGCACCACAACTACGAGGTTGCGGAGGGTGTCGTGACGCTGCGATGACTCTCCGTAGGGTCACTATTATTATCGCGATTCAGCCATGAATTTTTTTAAGGTGTTTTTTATTTATAAATATGTATTAATTATTATATAATTGTTAATTATATATAATAATTATAAAGATAATATATTATTAATAATAGTTATAAAATATTAAGAATTATTTTAAATAATTTTAAAAATTAATAAAATAATTTATTTTTAATATATATTGAAAATTGAATGTGCATTTAAAATAATCTATTTTGTTCAAAATATAATTCTTAAACATTTTAAATAAATTTTAAAAAATTAAAAATTTATAAATACATTCAAAAAATAATTTAAGACGTTCATATAATTTTATAATTATCTTTGAGTCTTTCAAATAATTTTATAATTTTAGATTTTATTTTAAATTTTGAGAATTACTATTTTTAAAATATTTTTTGTAAAAATTTAATAGGCATTAATTTATGAGAAAATATTGATATATGAACTCAATATTTCAAAATATAACATCAATACTGAGCATATATGTAACGCCCGCCCTTACGTGGGTCTAGACGGACGCCACAGTTACTCTTTCATTCATTTATCTTATACCACATACGAAAGATCACGAAACTTCGCGGCGGAAAAACATAAAACATAACATGGCAGTGGTTTCATATGTGATAAATAAACATATATATTATGCATCTATTGTCTAGCTATTAAGTTGATATTAAAAAACATCTTAGCAACAACATTCATCATAAAGACAATTCAGACATTCAGCACGCAAATATAAAATTCATATTGCCGGGACTCTGCCAAGTCACCATCACACACATCTTCATCAGCCTTTTCCTGCTGCCTCCCTTTGTTTAGTGACTGCTAGAAGGATCTGCAACATAAGAAAGTATCTATAAGCGCAAGGCTTAGTAAGCTCCTTTCCTACTCACAAAATCCACATGTCACATAAAACATAACATTTCATAACTATATAAGCATGCAGACATTTAAGCATTTCATAAAGCACATAAACATTAATCTTTCATCCTTAGCATTTAAAATCATAAACATACAAATGATGAAAATGCCTTTTAAAACATAATATCATAATAGATCAACATAATCATCATCATCATTGTTTGAGATCCCTGGCTTGGTACCAAAGCGCGCTCTCTAATAGCAACTGGGGTAGCGAGCCACCAGTCCTACGAGGTTAAAGACCTTGGTCTTACCAGGCCCAAGACCTTGGAATTGGTCACCTGGATTTGTTTAACGACAACCTTGGAAGTCGGGTACCAGCCATGCATTAAAGTAAAATAATGTTGTACATGCTTTCTTTTCATTTTCATCATGAATGTTCCTTTCATGTCTTTAAAAGACCTTGGTCTTTATCATAGCTTAATAAACATTCATGCATCTTTTCATTTCATATAGCATGTTACAATCATATCATGATCTCATTATTAAGCCTTGGCATGAGATAAGACATAACATTATGGTTAACATCATTCCAATTGGATCAACCCTAACCTTCTCTTAAGGTGGTCGAATATTCATAAGATGGTATCTCATTTCAACATTAACATAAACTTTGATATCATTGTTTACATTCAGAATATCATTTAAGCCCTAATCTAAATTTGGCCGAACTTTGTAAACATGTAACATAAGGTTTAACTGCATGTACCTTAAACCGACCAATCTAGAAGGCTTAATCGATCAGATGATCGATTAAGTATCCTTGTACTCTTTACAGAATGTCATGGAATCGATCAGAAGATCGATTACCCCTTTACCCTAATCGATCGAGTGACCGATTACCCCTCATAATCTCTTCCTTTCTAAGTTATGTAATCGATCAGAAGATCGATTAAGTTCCTTTCTATTCTTCTTCCCCGTAAACATAGTAATCGATCGAGTGATCGATCATACTCAACGTAATCGATCTAGTGATCGATTAGTGTCCCTTTTAATCGATCCAGAGATCGATTACCTCTATATAACTTTCCAGAGGGCATTGAAATCGATCAAGAGATCGATTACATGTCTTAATCGATCAATGGATCGATTAAGTGCCGTAGATCCGTTTCTCATTAAACTTATTAATCGATCAGGAGATCGATTACGTTTACTTGTAATCGATCTAGTGATCGATTACAAGATTACATATATATCGATTTTTCCAGAGAGCTTTGTAATCGATCAGGTGATCGATTACTCTTCCTTAATCGATCCAGTGATCGATTCATTTACGTAAATTCCTTCTCATTAAACCTAATAATCGATCATGGGATCGATTATGCGCCCTTGTAATCGATCCAGTGACCGATTACAGTTTCCCCTAATCGATCCAAAGATCGATTAACATCTTCACCGTGCGTGGTGGTCGACCATGTGGTCGACCACTGCATTGTGATCGACCAGTGGTCGACCATCCCTTTCACCCTACGCAGCAAACTTCCTACGTGTTTCTAAAGGCATGTTCTGTAACTACAGCATACAAACTTCGTCCATTTCAGTGACTTCCTACATGTTTCTATAGCATACAAACCATAGCATACAAACTTCTTAGACTTCATACATACAATATACAAAATCTCTAAACATTTTCAGCATGTCCCCAAAGATCTCTTCCATAGTCCAGCTACACACCACACACACATCATCCTTGCTGTCCTCCTTAGTTTAGCTTTCCTTTGCCTTTGTCTGCAGTAAGAGGAAAATGCAATCTATAAGCAGATAGCTTAGTAAGTACTTCTAACTCACAAAACTCGAATAATGCATAGATGATTCTTGAAAACATTCATGCTATTGAAATAATGCACTTTTAACTTAAACATGCTATGCTTCATAGTTTGCAACCAATGATCTTTCTTAAACTTGAAATTCTTTTCTAAATAAAATATTTTGAAAACTTTGCTATTACTATAGCATTTGAAAATAATATCTCATCTTGGGCCCTTGGCAATGTACCATATTTTAGCGCGCTTCCTAAAAGTCCCGGGGTAGCTAATCTCAAAACTAATAGGTTACTAGACCTTGGTCTAGAGGCATCTTGGAGCCCATCCCGTACTAGACCTTGGTCTAGGGGCATCTTGGAGCCCATCCCTTGGGCCTTGGCCCGGTACATGCCGCTAAAGTAAAATACTTGAAAAACTATCTTTGAAATTGTCTTAGGCATTTTCTCAAACACTTAGCATGCCTAAACCTCTACATTCTTGAATTAGAGGTTCTTGGAAGGCCTTGGCCTTGTATCTTGCTTATACTTTGACAACATGATCATATATAGTGAAAAACATGCTTTTGATCATATGAAATAAATTTCATTGCTTAAAACTGAAATTTTCATGCTTATACTTGAAATAAAGATTTCTACTACATCTTAACCACAAGAACATGGTAAATAAATTCTAAAACCGAGAAATCTATTTCGAAACTACTCTTACTGCAGGTGAGTAGTACTTACTTTGGTTTCTTCTTACTTACAACCAAGAAACTCTTCTAAGGGTTGCGTTAAACTCGGTATCTCTTGAAACGGAAGATATCTTCGCGTTCTCCTCGCTTGGGTGAGTCCGAATCTACCGAAATCTCTCGGATCTCCTTATCCCGTGGCCGACTACCACCAAAAACCTAGCTTCCTTGGTATTTTCGTCCAGGAGAGGGCGGCGGCAAGTGGAGGAGAGGGATTAGGTTAGAGAAAATAACCCCTTTCTTTAACTTATCCTATTTATACTAAGGGGTATTTCCGCCATTTACCTCAAATAATAATAATTCGCCTCCTATCTCTTTAAGCACACTCTTGTTGGGGCACTTGGTTAATATAATTTGCTTAAGGTTTACATCTGTTTGGAGGTTTTGGGTTCGAATCTCGGCCATGTATCTTTTTATCCATTTTCCAATTTCTTTTGAGAAAATTCCTAAAAATTCTAGAAAAATTCTAAAATTATTCTAAGCATTTATAAATATTAAAACCCTATTTTAAAATATTTATTAAATCTAGAATGAATTTACGGGGTGTTACACAACCTGTTGATCCGGTTACAGGCCCAAGTCGGATCCGATTCGTATTTGATATGGAATCGGGTCTATCTTGTTATGTGGTACTTACAATTAACCCCTTCAATTTATGATATTTCCCTTTAAGTTTTTATTAAATATAATATAAAATTAAGTTATTATAAATATATTCAATTATAGAACTTCTGAAACTGTGACAAACTGTGACTATTTCTCTGTTCTTCTTATAATCTGTTGTCAAAACATCCATTTTTTCGAGCTCATCTTAGATGCAAGAGTGGCCGCTTCAAGAGAGCACTTGTCTTGGTGCAGGGCGCAGCGTAACACTGAAGCTGTTGGGCAACTAAGCCCAAGAAAACAAGATTAAAATAGAACCTTTGACAAGTAAACTTTTATAAACAAAGAGGCAGTGGCGAACACTTTATTTTTTTTTATAATTCAGACGTTTAAACTTTTTTTATAATTCATCTATTAAATAAATTTAAAATATAATTTATACACATTTTAAAAATGGATCTTTCATTTAAAATTTGAATCCTTTTATTGCTCCTCCAACGTGAATCGAAGAAAAAAATGGAGGAAACTAGAGAAGTCTGCAATTAATTTTTATGTCATCTCAATGGCATTATAGACATTCTACAGTTACAGTCTCATGTTTCATTCGCCACTCTGCATAGTTCTAACCATTCCGTACTAGTAATCAAAACCTGAAGGGGTTATAAAATTTGTTATCCCATCACGTCGTAAAACGGTGATAGGGTTCCTTTCGCTTTCGAGACATAATTGAGTTGATTATGATAAAATAAAATTATAAAAGAGGATAAAGATTTAAATTTTGACAAAGTCAAGACAATATCTGTGACCAGTTATGGTAACTACCGACTTCGTGTGATCCTCTCCCTATTAAAAGGAAGAGGAATGCTCTGAGAAAGGGGAGCGTTTTTACCAGCGTTGAGGAGTGTGCGTCCAAGTTCAGAAGCATCGAAACAGAAAGGAAGAAGAGAGGACCGCTACCGGAGAAGAGGAAAGGAACACCGATAGGAGGATTTGGTTTGTGGAAACCTGAGAAACTCTCCTTCAGTGATTGCTCCTCCGACACAGACGATCCAAGACAGATTTTCTCGTAAGAACAGGTAACACGTTAAACTCTAACATTGGTATCAGAGCTATGTGTTAGAATGTATTACTTGTTCGTTGTCTTCGCCCCGTTTTCGATTTCTCTCGTCTCTATTATGGCCGATGAAACCATCAGCCCGTCTCTGTTTTGGCTGGTGATGCACACCTACAGTCACGTGTGACGTGTGACGCCGACAAAGTGTCCGGCAGGCGCAGTCCCTGACGTCGGCGAGGCAAGCTGGAAAGCAGTCGGCGACTGGTGTCAGCAGCAAGCAACGCTCACAGGATGAGCTTTGGCTTCGTCTTCAGCACAGGCAGTGAGGTCGGCGCAGGTGGAGAGGCTGACGCAGGCGGCGAGGCCGGCGCCAACGAGGCTGGCGTAGGCGGCAGATTTAGGGCAGACTGGCATGGTTTTGGGAACGAACAGGAGAAAAAGAAGAAGGCGGCGGTTCTATATTTAGGCAAAAAGAGCAGAAGCGTGCTTTTAGGGCACACAGAAAAAAAATAAAAAAAGGTTCTTAGGCATGGATTCATCGTGCACTCCCTAATTGGGGCGGCAGATCAAACACGTGCACTCCTTAATTGGGGCAACAACATGCTTTTAATTGGGTCAGACCATTGGGTCAGCCCAATTAAAAGTATGGAAGCCCGCCCAAGTTTATATTCACGCACACCTACAGTCACACGTGACGCCGTGACGCCGGCGAAGTGCCCGGCAGGCACAGTCCCTGACGCCGGCGAGGCAGGCTGGAAAGCAGTCGACAACTGGTGTCAGCGGCAAGCAACGCTCACAGGATGAGCTCTGGCTTCGTCTTCGGCGCAAGCAGTGAGGCCGGCGCAGGTGGAGAGGCCAATGCAGGCGGCGAGGCTGGCATAGGCGGCAGATTTAGGGTAGACGGGCATGGTTTTGGGAACGAACAAAAAGAGAAAAAGAAGAAGGCGGCAACACTGTATTTAGGCAAAAAGAGCAGAAGCGTGCTTTTAGGGCACACAGAAAAAAATAAAAAAAAGGTTCTGAGGCATGGATTCATCGTGCACTCCTTAATTGGGGCGGCAAATCAAACACGTCAACTCCTTAATTGGGGCAGCAACATGCTTTTAATTGGGTCAGACCATTGAGTCAATCCAATTAAAAGTATGGAAGCCCGCCCAAGTTTATATTCACGCACACCTATAGTCACGCATGACGCCGGCAAAGTGTCCGGCAGGCACAGTCCCTGACATCGACGAGGCAGGCTGGAAAGCAGTCGACGGCTGGTGTCAGCGGAAAGCAACGCTCACAAGATGAGCTCTGGCTTCGTCTTCGGCACAGGCAGTGAGGCCGGCGCAGGTGGAGAGGTCGACGCAGGCAGCGAGGCCGACGCCGATGAGGCTGGCATAGGCGGCAGATTTAGGGCAGACGGGCATGGTTTTGGGAAAGAACAGAAAGAGAAAAAGAAGAAGGCGGCGACACTGTATTTAGGCAAAAAGAGCAGAAGCATGCTTTTAGGGCACACAGAAAAAAAATTAAAAAAAAGGGTTCTGAGGCGTGGATTCATCGTGCACTCCTTAATTGGGGCGGCAGATCAAACACGTGCACTCCTTAATTGGGGCAGCAACATACTTTTAATTGGGTTAGACCATTGGGTCAGCCCAATTAAAAGTATGGAAGCCCGCCTAAGTTTATATTTGGGCACAGTAAAAGAAAAGCCTAAGTTTATATTTGGGCACAGTAAAAAAAAAGGGAAATGTATTTTGAATAGTTAGTGGCTGCTAGGATTCAAACCCAGGCCTCCACAGCCACAACGTGGAGTGCTAACCACTAAACTCCAACCATAATGTTTAATTGGGTCAGTTTCCTTTACATATTGATCAAAGTTTAATTGAGCTGTGCAATTATACCCAATTAAACCCATTTATTTGAGCTGTTCCATGAGAATTAATTGGGCTTCCAGATTCTTGGTAATTGGGCAGTGACTAATTAATTGGGCAATGATCAAATTAATTGTGTTGTTTATGAATTAATTGGATTTTATTGGAAGACCAATTAATCTAATTGGGTCAGATTTTTAATTAGACTAATTTTGGACTTTCAATTAGAGAAGCCTAATTTGGAAGCCATGTGCCTAATTGACCAAAAACAAGTGAAATGTCAAGTGATCTGGTATGAAGATAACACTTGAATAGACACAACCAAGTATAAATTGGACTTGGTTGGCACAACTCTGATTTGGTTCAACTGGATCATGACTTGCTAGAGTTGACATTGGTCAACTATACTTATAATTGTGAGAAGTTGTTTGAACAACTTATACTTGAGAAACAACTCAATAATAGACTTAGTCAACATGACTGGAGATGATGAGAAAACTAAATATCATGCATGGTGCTCAGATGCCTCGGGTGCTTGGAGCTAATGACGTGGTGTTTTAGTTCTCATAGAACACTGTCATGTTGAGTCTTCAAGGTGCCAATTGACTGGTCAAAGGATCAGTTGACAAAGCCCCTACAAATCAAGAAGATTTATTTTTCTTGATTTATTGTGTTAGTTCTATGCCTGTATAAATTAAATTAAGCTGATATATATGTGCTGGTTTGTCAGTTTTGTACTGACTTAATTAATTTTACTTTTTTCCAGATGGCACGGATGATTACTACTATGACTCGTCGCGATGTGATACGCAATAAGCTGAGGGAAGCTATCTAGGGGAGAGAATATGACCCAACTTATGGAGTCAGTGGACATATGGAGAGATTGGACAGACTGTTTTGGCATCTAGAGATGCAGAATTTTTTGATTCTGGACAACTACATGATTTGAGCTTTGGTTCGTTCATTGCCTGAAAACTTGCGTGATGTAGCACATTAGATATGGGGGAGCTTTGAGGGACACATTTCATATACCCAATTGTGCACAGAGTTGCTTCACTACGTAGATTGTGAAGAGGATTCAGAGGAAGATCCAAAAGAAGACTCTGTAGAGGATGCTTCTGTGGGATGTTTGAATTCGTTACAAGATTCTGTGTCCTGACATCATCTAGATAGCATCCCAGCTGAAGATGTTTCAGTTCAGCCTAAAAAGATAGGACATGTTTGGATTATTATTTGCTAGTGTTTGTACTAGTGGGAGTAATAATTCTCTATCTAGTTTATTAGAGTTGTTTTTCTAGCTAGTTATGAGTAGAAATATTATAGGTAACATTCAAAGTAGAGTTCTTATTATTTGTTAACAATGTACAACATGTTTACTTTAATGATATGTTCATTTTATGTTGTTTGCTCTACATAATGCATGATATTTATTTATTGATGTATACTCTTTGAGTGGTTCATTATGAGTATAATTTTTTAAATGATAAGTTCATTTAATGATAAATATCATGATTAATTAATGATTAAATTCATTAAGATGAGATGTATATAATAAAATAGATCAATGCAAATTAGATTGGAGCATACAAATGATGAGTGAGAATGTAATTCTCACTTGATTTTGTAAACCAAATCAAATTTACATTGAGTCAATTTAGAGATTACATACATAAAAGACATACACTGAATATCTGAATAATTTATTTATTTATGATAGGTTATGGCAACAAAGAATATCATAGCTGAACTAAATAAGGGTGAAAAACTTAATGGGGACAACTACAAAATCTGGCACCTCAGGATACAGTATGTTCTAGAGGAACAAGAAGTTCTGGAGGCTGTAAATCAGGTCATGGTTGAACTTGTAGATGTCCCTGTTGGTGCAATCTTGCCTCAAGTGAATTTGATTTTAATGTTTGGCTAAAATGAGTTTAAGTTAGACAATGTTGGTGATCTTATGTGGTTTGAGTCCACAGGAAAGTCCGGGAATGAAGTCTTGGCAAAGAGTGAAGTTCCGGAGGTGCGACCTCTTGGTAAAGGATGAAGTCTCGGAGGTGAGGCCTCTTGACAAACGATGAAGTCCTGGAGGCGCGACCTCTTGGCAAAGGAAGACTTAGCATGACGAAGCTGAGGGAAACATCTCAAGCTAGTACAAGGAAGGGCATGAGACTTGTTGAAGACGTTTGAAGGCTTACGTCAAGGCTAAGGGATGAAGAAGGAAATTGAAAGGGGAGTTTCAGCTTGACCAGTCGACTGACATTGCCATCAGTCGACTAGGGACTTGATCAGAAGCACACACAGACTAACATTGTTCATTCAGTCGACTGACACTATTTATCCAGTTGACTAATGGATGGAGCAGTCAACTGATAGATGAACGTTGGGCTGACATCTGGAGAATTAAATGTGATTTAAAAAACCATTGAAGACCATCAGTCGACTGACCCAAGGAGCAGTCGACTGATGTCGAAAAAATTATAAAAATATAGATTGACGATTGGAGAAATAGGGGGTTCTATTCTTTCTCTTCTTACATGATCTTCAAGCTCTGTAACTCTCTCTAATCTTCCTCCATACTTCACTACTCATTTTTGTGAAAGAAAGAGATCATTCTGAAAAGGATTCTCCACCTTCAAAGTGCTCTTTGAAAAGGAGAAATTTTCAAAGTGGAAAGGTGTTGTGTGTGTGGATCCTTGGACTAGTCATCTCGTAGAGGTGGATACCAAGTAAATCAACGGGTTAGCGATTATGTTCTTTAATCTTGTTTTTGCTATTTTGCTTCCGCTGACGATTTCGCAGGAAATAAAGAAAATCGCTATTCATCCCCCTCTAGCGAACGCATCGGTCCCAACAGTCCCCACTTCACAAAACAGGCGAGATCTTGATGCCTATAAGGCATGGAAGAAAAAAGACTCCACTACTAAGGGCATTTTGATTAGTTCAATGGTGGATGACTTAGCATTTGAATATGAGTCATATTCTTCGGCTCATGCAGTCTGGGTAGCCCTTAGGGAAACGTACAATGGAGTTAGTCTGAGCAAGCTTCGGCAGTTGACAATCAAGTTTGACAGCTATAAGAAATGCCCAAATGTATTAATGGTTCAACATCTCAGGGAAATGTCGAACATGATTCGCGAGCTTAATACTGCTGGTCATGAGTTGACTGATGAACAACAGGTTCAGGCAGTTATTCGATCCCTTCTAGACTCTTGGGAAATCATAAAGCAGACTTTAACTCACAGTGAAAGTATTAAAACTTTCACTGATGTCTCACACCATGTGGAATTGGAGACGGAGATAGTGGAATCCGTAAGGATTTCTGACCAAGTCTATGTGGCTGCCAGTTCTGCTGGATCATCTGGATCCAAGAAAAGGAAATGGTTTAAGAGAGGAAAGGAAAACAGGAAGGAAGCTGCTACTGCAGGAGTGAGACCAGACCCTATCAAGAAGAAGGGAAAGAAGCCTGGGAAGAAACCTAAAAACAAGTTGACTTGCTTTAACTGTGGTAAAAAGGGTCACTTCGCTCGGGAATATTTTGAGCCGAAAAAGGTATTTCCTAGTTTGTCTTCTTTTTCTGAGCATTTAGTTGCTAGTTTTGTATTGTTGGCTGATTCTTATCCTTTGTGGATTATAGATTCGGGAGCAACCAACCATGTAGCTCGGGAGCGAGTTACATATGTAGAGTACCGCAGGGTACCAGCTGACAACAAATGGATTTATATAGGAAATAATGCAAGAGTTGAAGTCAAAGGAGTCGGCACTTGCAAACTTAACTTTCGTGGTGGAAGTACATTGTTTCTACATATGATGTTTTGTATGCTCTGAAGATTCGAAGGAATCTTGTTTCAGTAACTTGTCTTCTTGATTTAGGGTACTGTATTAACTTTTATAGCTGATGTGTGGAACTTAAGATTGACTCAGTGTCAATCGAATATGATTTTTTAACGAATAGTTTTATAGTTCTTGATGTGGAACCAAATATCAGTTGTGGGATTGATAGTTATTTTTCAAACATTGCTCTTACTAGTGATGCAGATATAACTGATGAAGTTTGACATGCTAGATTAAGACATATAGGACAAGAACCATTTGGAAAGGAGGGCTAAGGGGGGCTAAGGAGGGCCTCTTGGGCACTCGGGCTAAGATTAACTTATCTATATGTGAGCATTGTCTTGCTGGAAAGACAACTAGAAAACCATTTGGAAAGGCTATTAGGGCTGAATCATCATTGTAATAAATTCATTTGGATATTTGTGGTCCAATGAATGTGAAGGCTAGACATGGAGCTTCCTATTTCATTACATTTATTGATGATTTCACTCGTTATGGTGACGTGTATTTGATTTCATTACTGAAGGCCAAGAAAGAAAAGTATGTAGACTTAGAAAGTCTATATACGGGTTAAAGTAAGCGTCAAAACAATGGAACATAAAGTTTAACGAAGTTGTTTTAACTTATGGTTTCAAAATGATCAATGATGATTATTGCGTTTTCCTGAAAAGGAAAAAAGGAAAGTATGTCATTTTATTATTATATGTTGATGATGTGTTGATAGCAGGAAATGACATAAGTTTTGTGATAGAAGTCAAAGAGTGACTTTCATCACAGTTTGACATAATGGATATGGGAGAAGCTAAATACATCTTAGGAGTAAAGTTATCAGGGATCGATTTAAACAACTTTTGGGTCTGTCTCAAGAGTCCTATATAAATAAGATATTACAACATTTCAGCATGTCTGATTGCAACATTGAACAGACACATGTTGTGAAAGGTACTGTTCTAAGCAAGAGTATATGTCCCAAGACTCCTAATGAAATAGCCAAAATGAAGAAAAAAATCATATGCCAGTGCTATTGGTAGTTTAATGTATACTATGTTGTGTACACGTCCCGATATCTGCTATCCTGTTGGCTTAGTTAGCCGATTCCAGTCAAATCCAAGACTGAGACACTAGAAGGTAGTGAAAAGAATTTTTAGATATCTGAAAGCGACGACAGATTATTGTCTCTGTTTTCAAGGATCAAATATGAGCCTAAAGGGCTATTCAGATGCAGATTGGGCTGCGGACCTGGATGATAGAAAATCTACATCAGGCTATGCGTTCTTGTTGAATGGTGGCGCCATCTCCTGGAACAGCAAGAAACATGCTTGTGTAGCCTTGTCGACTATGGAAGCTGAATATGTGGCATGTTCAGCGGCTGTGCAAGAAGCAGTCCGATTGAGAAGGTTCCTGAAGCATCTGAAGATTGCTGAAGACAGTGGGAGTCTAGTTACTGTCTATTGTGACAGTCAAGCTGCTATAGCTTTTTCAAAGGATCTTAAATATCACAGCAAGGGCAAACATATAACTATCAAATATAATTTTGTAAGGGATATTATTGTTAAAAATAAGGTGATTCTAGAATATATCTCTACAAGAGTTATGCTTGCAGATCTTTTTACTAAGCCAATGACTAGAGAGTCTTTCATTGAGCATGTAAAGTCTATGGGACTTCGTAGAATATAACATTGTTATTATTGACAATTAGATATTGTAATTTGATTGTGTGAAATGTCATAATCTATTCAGTATATGTGAAAAATTATATTCTTGAGATAAGATCTCGGTAAGCATGTTGGTAGATAGTGATTGGTCCTCTTACGTGGACAATCATTTCTATTTGTTATGTATGAATAGAGGTAAAACTAGTGCTTATAGTTCAACTTATGTAGCTGTTGGCTTGTGTAGCTGTAAAATTGTTACATTACTATAAGCTGGAGTCGCCTTGATAAGTGAATCAAGATGAGATCATTTAAAGTTTGATGATCGAAGTAAATGATCCCACAATTTACTAAACCTGTTAGTAGCCAGATAAGAATTCATGTGTTGGATTCAGGATTAAACATTGGGAATGTCTTGATCAAAATCTGTACGATGTTGATTTGAGAAAAACATATGTTCTTTTTCGTAAAGAGAATAACATCGTAGCATGTGATTCATACCACATGTGCTAAGACAATAATAAGGTAGTAGGAGAATGGATCCCTGCTTCTATATTATGTGAGCCCTATGAGATTATATGTTGATCTCAGCATTTGCCTTAAGTGACTATTTAGTTGTTTACTTAAAATTTTAATTAGGGTCTGCTACTTTAGCATGTAAACCTATGACTATGGATGATTCGGTCTATGGAACATGACTAGGAAAGCAACTGATTAAAATGAATGAATTCAAGCTAAAAAGGATGATTAAATATATTCACATCTCTTTGAGAATATTCACTGGTCGATCTATTTTTGTTATGTATGGAAATGATTGTGAATATTATAAATATGGAACATGCTCTTAACATGATGGTCAAACTGAGGGGTTAGAGATGTTCATATTGATGTAAATAAATATTATTTAATTTGGATAAATAGCAAGACATTATAAGTCCAGGAGAATGGTTATGTACCACCAGGAGAATGATTTTTGTACCACTGGAGAATGGCTGTACCACCTGGATGATGGCTGTGAGCCATCAGACAAATGACTGTGTGTTATTTAAAAAATGATTATATACCATTTGAGGAGCGGATAAGTTAGTTGTAATAACTTTTCTTAACATCGATCGCTCTATGAGCAGCTATGTAAGGTATAATAACTTTCTTAGCAATGAATGTTCAATGTGCTTGCTGTCGCATGAACCATTTTCCTATGTATGAATTGTTGTTCTTTTAGTCTATGTGACTATGCACTCCGGTTTTATTTAGTCTACGTGGCTAGATACCTCTTAATGGTCTTTATGACCATTTACCTTTGTGGCTTCACTTGGATAAGTGGGAGATGTGAGTAGTTACGGTAACTGTCATTTGTGCACTCCGTGTGATGCACTCCATGTGAATCTACCCATCTCCTCAACCAAGTGTTTATTAACACAACAAGAGGAAACTAAATTGTGGCACAGAAGATTGGATCACACTCATGTCAAACTTATCTCAAAGATAAGTCAAAATGGACTAGTAAGAGGACTACCTAAATTAATAACCCTAGAAAATAAAATTTGTAATGCTTGTCAACAAGGTAAACAAACCAAGTCAACACATAAGGCAACCAGTCAAAATCAAACCAACTCAATTCTTGAACTCTTACACTTAGACCTCCTTTATTCTCATGGGGCTAAGTGATACGCTCCCGCAAGAGTACTATTGTCGTCAAGTAATAAAAGATATCAAACCACAGAGACCGTAGAATTAATCACTAGATAAACACAAAAAGAGTTGCGAACGTATGGTTTGGTGTTGGGGAGATAGAGAGGGAGAACTCAAGTACCTAAACCTCGATCGAAAATGAACGACTAGATGGCAGGATTGGGGAATGATCCTAGGATTTCAGATTCCTCGAGACTATGGTTGATTTATCATGGATGTCTTACCATTCCTCAATGATTATATTAATGTAGGGATTCTAGCCAAGCTACCCAATTAGACCTCGTCAGACTTCATTGGAGTTCAAATCGTGATCCTCTAATATTACGACTATTAGTTGGAGATGATACCCGATAGTCCGATTAAGGTTTACCTTCTGTCACAAGGTGCCCCGGTCATACGTATCAGATATCTTATACTCTGTCATCGAGTACCTCTTCCTAGTAATCAATAACCGTTAGACATCCCTCATGAGAATTTATTACAGATTAAGGATTTCCTTGGAAAGTCCAGTTAAGGTTTACCTCCTATCACAAGGTGTCCCGATCATACGATCATAAAATTTCCTATAAATCATAATTCACTCTCGTCCACATGAAATTAAGCCTTCGAAACAAATGTGTTACAAAAGAAAGGAAATGGAAAAGAGGGCAAGAAGTCATTGATTAGCATTTGAGTGTATTCATGTCTTCCACTCCAAGTGAATTTCCTTTAAGCATTTTCCTTGAATAAAAATTGGCATCTCATTTATCTTAGTTCTTGATTTCTTAATTGTCTTCAATAATCCTTATTAGGTGTGGATTCCAATTCATGAATGCTAGTGGAGAGTAGATATCAAGCAAGCCTATGGAAAGCATGAAACATGAGTGTTTGAGTGAGCTCCACTTTACATTAATCATGACTTAGCATTTAGGCTGAGAGCCACTAAAAATTATTTGATAACCTTGTGAGCATGAGTGTGATACAATTATCTCAATCAATCATGAAGGATGAAATTGCTAGGTGGTTGGCCAAGAACAAAGGTCTAATTCATGGCTTAGATTTTTGATACTTAATAATCCTAGATAACTTTCTTTCAATAGTTTTCTAATTACGATTAAGGATGATCTAGGGGGTACGATAGTAGGAGTTTTTCTTAGTTTTATTATTCTGGCTTGAGCGGGACGCTCAAGGGTAAGTGTGGGGGAATTTGATAACTTAGGGTTTTTACGAATTAAATTGATTCAATTTTGGACTTTTACATTGAAAATAATTATTTATTGAATAAATTTGACTTTAATTGTCCTATATTGCATTATTTAAGGATTGATATAATTTTTGTGATTTAATGGTGAATTTTGGCATTAATTTAATTTTTATTGATTTTAGGGCTAAATCGGACCCAACTCGAGCTAAACCGTGGTCAACTCAAGTCAAAATTGCCGAACCGATCAAGCCAACACGGAGGGCATGACTCAGATCGAGCCCGATCAAAATTCCAGAATTTTTCGCAAACCCTAGAAGCCTAGATCAAGCTCAGATCATCAGATCAGAAACGGACGGTCAAGATTTCATGATTAATCAGGGTTTTCTTTATAAGCCGCGCTTAATCAAATTCGATTGTGGGCACTGTTCTTCGTTCCCCCGCCGATCCCCTGCCTCTCGACGTACCACCACGGGCAGCCATTCCTTCCCAAACTTCCTCCATTGGATTCCTTGACCTCCGAAGAAGCTAAAGCCGGTCCTTTGGGTATATTCCGGCAGCCGGAATTGGTCCGACGGGGAGGGTTTCACCGCCGGCCGAATTCTCTAATTTCGCGCGTTCCGGCCATCCACAGCACGAGAAGGCACCGCGATTCCTTTGAGGGGTTCTCCTAGGATCGTGGAGCCTCCCTATATCCTTACCAATCTGATCGGAGCAAGAGGAAGACGAGAATTCCGGTTTTGCCATCTCGAACCTGCCTGTACAGCATCTATTCACTGCCGGAGAGGATTTCTTCGAAGTTTCTGGGTGCTGGCAGTTAGGAAACCACTCGACCACCATCTTCAAGCTTCCAAGAGATTCAATGTCTTGATTGACACCAAGCTACGGAAATTTGAAGGAGAAGAAGAGGATTGGATGTTACTGTCTTTGTTAATGCAATTCTGTTTATGCATCTTATTTCTGATTTCAGTTTACCATGACTGCACTTCAATTTGTTCGCTGTTAAATGCCTTGCTTAAATTAAATTGCTTAAATTCGTGACTGTTTTGGTTAGGGTAGTGATTAGAGGTTTATTTCATTGCAATTTCAGTAGGGGATTGTCTGATTTCAATTTTCTGCAACTGTGTTGCAGTCCAGTGCCATTTCTGTGCCAATCTTGTCAGTTGCGTGCCAAGTTAGTATCAAGTTAATTAGGGTAGTGAGCTTAGTTCGAATGCTTTAGTTACACTTCATAGTTTAGTTGATTAGTTTTGACAAATTCACATTGTTTTGTTTCCTTGCATCATTTCCTATCTCATTCTTGATACTAAACTGTGAAATTTAAGAAGCTTGATTTAGGGTTTAGGTTTCCTTTTGTTTGATTTAATTTGCATTTAGGTTAGCTTAGTTTAGGTTTTGACTTAACTGATACAATCATTCATTTAGTTGCATTAGAGTTTAGCTTGCATTAGGGTTTGACAAACTTCAGTTAACAGAGATTTGCACTTTTGAATTCCATAATCGCTTCAAAGCACAACTAGGGTAGGTTGCATTCTTTTACTTCAAGTTGAATTGCATCTTAGGTTTCCTTTGATACCTTGGTTAAATAATTTTCATCTTTAGGTTAGTAAACTTGCATTTTGTTTCATTTGCTTAATTTAAAATTGCATTTCATTCCAAAATACCAAAACCCCCATTTTTATAAGAAAACCCAAAAAAATACGATACGTGAGCTCGAATTAAGCAAATTTCTACTAGCCCTTGGAAAAATACGACTCGAGGCCCCTTTACTGCATTTAGTTGAATAAATTGTGGGTTTTCGATAAATTTACAAATTCTAATTTGAAGTCCTATCGTGACATCCAATCTAGGGCTTATCAGTAGGCACGACCTCAGACTGCTTGCACACTGGGAGATTGGCATAGTCGTGCCTTATAGGCACGACCCACTCTCGGATCCCTTCTATTTTAGGGGCATGGTCGTGCCTTATGGGCACGGCCTCAGGTCTGCTTGCTTCTGAGTTGAGCATATGGTCATGCTTGGTGGCACGGGCTAGGGCAGCTGTTGTTCTGTATGGAAGGCACGGCCGTGTCTGGGAGACGACTTCTGCTGAGGGTTCTTCTGGACACACGGCTTGGTTGGGTGATGAAGCACGACCGTGCCTTGAGGCACGACCCTAACTTGAGCTTTCTTCATTTAGCCTTATTTTATGCCAGTTTCCATCCTACAAATACAAATGTATAAGAGCAGACCTTTGAACTAGAAAATAGAGGAAATATGTCTAATGCACATATAAAGGGTGCGACAAACACAAAATATCATCATGAAATGCATAAAGATGTGCAATAAACGTAATAGAAATATGTATATACCCTACACACATCACAAAATCACTAAGCGAAAACCTGTACTGCTTAATAATAATAGACGACTACTCAAGATTTACTTGGGTAAAATTTCTTAAAACTAAAGATGAAACATTTGATAAATTCACAAACTTATATAAATTATTAGAAAATGAAAAAGACCTAAAAATTAAAAAAATTTGTAGTGATCATGGTAGTAAATTTGAAAATATTAAATTCATCAAATTCTGTCAAAATAATGGATACCACCATGAATTTTCCTGTCCTAGAACCCCACAACAGAATGACTGTTGGTGCAAGAAGCACTAGATCTTGCATAGAATTTTGATGTTTGACAATACACATAGGTCTAGTCAGTTTGACCAAGGGTTGATCCAAACAGGACCTGATGTTTGGATGTGAATAAGAGAAGTCCTAGTCGGTTAGACTAGGCAGTGGAAGTCCTAATCTGGAAGATTGGGCAAAGGAAAGTCCTAGTTGTAGGCTAGGCAAGGGAAAGTCCTAGTTGTAGGCTAAGCAAAGGCAAGTCCTAATTTGGAAGATCAGACAAAAGTCTTAGCAAGGTCAAGTACACCAGGTACAAGTCCATGCAGTGTTGGAGGATCGGGAAGCATGACCAAAGTCCAATCGGGTACGACCAGGAGGACCAGAGGGTTGGTGAAGTCTGGGCGGTCTGGAGGACCGACTCACAATAGTAAATTCCTGGGGCCGAGGACCATGGCTAAGCTGGAAGTCCAACAAGTTTGGAGGACTTGCTGGCAAAATTTCTCCCGAGTGGAGTAGGTAAGGGTGTGTTCCCGGAATGGAACAGTAGGCGTAAGACTAACCTAGGATTTCGGTAGAAATTTGAAGTTAGACCCACAGGATAAGGTTTAGGTTATTTTGGTTGTTTGTATGCTTGTCTTGCAGGAACCAGGAGTTAGAAGCAAGATGGAGAAAGTAGAGGTGAAGCAAACTAAAGCAGCTGAACCAAGCCCAGGATCAACTCAGGTCAAACCTGAGTAAATTGATTCCAGTCGACCTGAATGACTGATATTTTTGTGTGCCTTGGACTAGCAGCCATTGGCTGTGAACCAAGTAAAATAAAGTGTGTTTGTGTGTGCTTGTCTACACTATCATTTTTATCATTTTCACTACAACGACTTTGAATTACTAGCACAATCGATGTATTTGAACGAGTTTCAAAAATCAGGAAAAATCGCTATTCACCCCCTAGCGCATCAACAATCCTACACTTCCAGTTCCCATGTCTATAAGGCACTGGCCAACTTGGCTAATTCATTCGCTTTGTGATTATCTGCCCAGGGTACTTTTACTAGGATGACTTCTTGGAATTCAGCTTTTAACTTATCAAAGGCTTCTGCATAATGTCATAGCCTATTGTTGCAGATCTCAAAAATGCCTTCGAGCTACCTCGAGGCCAATTGTGAGTCCGAATGAATGATGACCTTAACTGCCCCCGCATGCTTGGCAGCTTGGAGACCGACGAGTAGGGTCTCATACTCAGCTTCATTGTTGGAAGCTCGAATGTGAAGTTTAGGGTTTAGCCAATACTGTTGCCTTTCTTGGTGGTTGAGCCATCAACGTAAACTTTCCAGGCTTCCTATGCCATTGGTCCTACTATCGCAGTCAGGAACTCGGCCAGAGTTTGTGCTTTGATGGCAGTTCTCAATTGGTATTGGATATCGTACTCACTGAGTTCAACGATCAATTTGATTATCCTTTCGGAGGCTTCAGGGTGGGTCATCGCCTTGCTTAAGGCGCTGTTTGTAAGTACTATGATGGGGTAAGACAAGAAGTATAGTCAGAGTCGATGAGCTGTCAGAATCAAAGACAATGCAAGCTTCTCCAAGGTAGTATAGTGCGTCTCCACTTCCTTCAGTAAGTGTCTCAAGAAATAGATAGGGCGCTATGTATTGCCATCCTATCGAACCAACAAGGACCTGAGAGCTCCTTCGAATGCCGATCAGATACACCTACAAGGGTTCTTGTGCGATGGGTTTAAATAGAACAGGTAGGTTCATCAAGTAAGTTTTGAGATCAGTAAACACCTTCTCGCAACATTCGTCCCAAGAAAAATGAGTGGCCTTGCATAGTATTTTGAAGAAGGGGAGGCTCTTCTTAGTGGAATGAGAAATGAAGCGTGAGAGAGATGTGATGTGCCCGACTAGGCTATGCACTTCTTTGAGGCTTCATGGAGATGTCATATTTTGTAAGGCATGTATTTTGTCTAGGTTAGCTTCTATGCCTCATTCGGTGACAATGTATTCAAGGAATCATCCACTCTTGACACCAAACACACACTTATTTGGGTTCAGTTTGAGACTGTGGTGCCTTAGAGTGGAACACGTCTCATCAATATCCTTAATCTCAGCCCATGCAGATTTAATCAAGATGTCATCCGCATAAAATTCCATATTGCGCCCGATTTGACATATAAAACTCGATCCATGAGTTGTTGGTAGGTGACATCTGCATTCTTTAATCCAAAATGCATGACCTTATAGCAAAAAGTTCCATCAAAAGTGATGAAGATAACCTTCTCTTGATCCTTAACTACCAGGGGTATCTGATGGTAACCTTGGTAAACATCGAGCATGCAGATAAGTTCACAACCAACTGTGGAATCAACCAACTAATCTATTTGGGGCAATGGGTAGCAACCTTGGGGCAGGCCTTATTGAGATCCCGAAAATCAATACAAACCCTCCATTTGTTTCCCGACTTTGGCACCAGAACAACATTGGTTAGCCATGAGGGGAACTGTACTTCTCTGATGTGCACGACTTCCCGCAATTTGGCTATCTCTTCATGGATGACTCAGTCTTGCACTGGTGTGAAGCTTCCCTTCTTTTGCCATATAGGTCAGGATCTTGGGAGGATATTGAGATGGTGCTCCATAATGTTTAAGGCTATTCTAGTGACTTTTTGGGGTGACCAAGCGAAGATATCATAGTTCCTGATGAGGCAGGTGATCAACTGCTCCTTGAGTTTAGGGGCTAAGTCAGACGGGATCTATATGACCCGATCAAGCTGACCAAGTATGACCTACACTTCTTCTTTCTTACAGGCTGTTGGTGAAGTGAGTGTTTCCTGAAGAGACTGCACTTCTCCTCTTTGGATGGTTTGGGCTTTCTTGAGGCCGGTCTACACCACATCCATATAACATTGACGCACTAGACTCTGATCTCCACTAACCATTCCAACTTGATCAGTGATAGGGAATTTGATCTTCTGATAGAAAGTGGATACCACAGCTCGGACAAGGGAAGACTGATTTGCCCTAATCGTTGCACCTCGTGCCCTGAGAATCTGAATAAGGCGGTGAACATGAGTCGTAGTTCTTGTTGATTGATTTGCATTCGATTAAAAGTATCTTTACATAACACATTGATTGAACTACCTGTGTCAACAAAGACCCAAGCCACATTACAGTTAGCGATAGTGGCTTGGATCATTAGTGCATCGTCATACGGGGTGGATACTCCTGCCAAGTCTTGAGGTTCGAAGTGAATGAGAGGACCTTCCTCCTGACTGTTGCTGGCTTCAATGCCATATGTTTCAAGTCTCAGCCCGTGAACCTTTTTGACGCGGTTGGAGTCACCATTCGTGGAGCCGTTAGAGATCATATTGATATCTCCCTGGTACGTAGTATTATCCTGTCTGTCTTGATTGACATTTTGTTGCTCATCTCGAGGCTCCTCTTGAAGCCGATCTCGCCCATCACCATTGGCTTGGGGGGCATCTCGGCGCTGCTCAGGTCGACATGGCAAGGGGTGTCGAGGATGTTCTCGATCTCTTCAAGGAGTGGGATCGATCGAGTGTGGATAGTGTCGGTGTTAGAAATCATCACGCTAGATATCCTAGACACGTGCGTGCCTAGTGGCAGTGAGTGCAGTTCCTTTATTATGCGACCAACTTCCTAAGCCAACTGTTGGCATTCCTGAGTGTCATGAGCATAAGATTGATGATATATACAGAAACGAACTGGTTTATCCTTAGGTTGGCTCAGACCTGCTACAAAAAGAGGAATAGATTCTACCACCTAGACTACACGCCTGTCTTTGTAATTGAGCAGCTTGGGTGGAGCATTATTCTTTCGTGAGAAGGGAGCAAGCTTCTTATCCAAGCGAGGAGCAGGCCCTACATCAACCTTCTAGGTCAGTTGGGTTTCTTCCAGGTGGATGTATTTCATCGCTCTTTCCAGCAACTGTTGGTAACTTCCCGACAGTGTCTTCACCAAGGATCTAAAGAAATCCCCCTCAGTCAGTCCTTGGATAAAAGTGCTGATGAGAATATCGGAAGGAGTGGATGACACGTCCCAGACAACTCGATCGAACTGCTGAAGATATTCTCACAGAGTCTCTCACGGCTTCTATTTTAAAGAAAACAATTTAAGAAGCATTTTTTGATATTTTTTACTGCTGATAAACTGATGTAGGAAAGTGGCTTTGAAGTCTTTGAAAAAATGAATAGAAGAAACGGGAAGTCGTTTAAACCATCTTTAGCCGGAGCCTGACAGAGTGTCTAAGAAAACATGATATTTTACTCTGTCAGTGTACCAATGCAACAAAGAAGCATTTTTAAAATGACATAAATGATCTTCCGGATCCTTAGCTCCCATGTATTCGCCGATCTACAATTGCCTAAATTGCGGGGGTAGTTCCTATTCTAGGACTTCTTTAGAGAAAGGAGTTTCTTCAACTTCTTCCTCAAGAGGGGTAGGGGTCTTCCCCTTTCGATCATGGAGCAACGCTTCCCTCGCCCGAGATTCATGTGAATCCTCCCAGGGTAGGGCCACTTCCCTGTGGATTGAAACAATCACCAAGGGAGCCCCAGCAATGGGCAGCGGAGCTTGACTTATAGGATGAGCGCCAGCCAATGAGTGCGGGATCCTTGTGGCTGGCGATTGTGTGGGTTGCTGATGTTGCAGGGCTTCTTGTACAACCCTGTGAATCAACTGCTCGAGCTCCATGGGTGTCATGGTTATCGTCTCACCCTGGTTCCTTTCGTCAATGGAGTTGCCATTGTCGATCGTTCTTCTAGTGTTAACCATCACGATGTCTTAGCTCAAATTTTCCATAGACGGTGCCAATTTGTTTCAGCTAAATATCATGGATGGTCAAGCCACCAATCAATGAACAATCCGACATGTGCGACCTCCTGGATGAGCTCGATGAGGGAGACGATAAGGACCTAAAACACACTTCAAGGAGAGGTTAGATTGGTGTTAGAAAGTCCAGGCAGGCCACTTCGACGCTCAAGTTAAGGTTCTACGAAAATAATGGAATGTAGACCAGAAAGAAGATGATACTAGCAGAGTTTTCAGAGTCAAATCTAGAATAAGATTATGTGTTAGGCTTTTTATAGCTTGCCCAGAGCATCTCCTAGTGTTAACCATCACGATGTCTTAGCTCAAATTTTCCATAGACGGTGCCAATTTGTTTCAGCTAAATATCATGGATGGTCAAGCCACCAATCAATGAACAATCCGACATGTGCGACCTCCTGGATGAGCTCGATGAGGGAGACGATAAGGACCTAAAACACACTTCAAGGAGAGGTTAGATTGGTGTTAGAAAGTCCAGGCAGGCCACTTCGACGCTCAAGTTAAGGTTCTACGAAAATAATGGAATGTAGACCAGAAAGAAGATGATACTAGCAGAGTTTTCAGAGTCGAATCTAGAATAAGATTATGTGTTAGGCTTTTTATAGCTTGCCCAGAACATCTCCACGTCGGATGAGATGACACCATTACAGAAACCTGCGAGGGGACCAGATTCGACAGCTGTTTCCTTTTGACCTAATATGCAAAAAAAAGGGTATATGAGAGGACCAGGTCTGACAATCTCATAACCGCCTGTTCATTCTTGGACTGCCATGTGTCCGCAAGAATATTTACGCTCCCCCTAAGTAGGCCTATATAAAATAGTGGTTCACAGAATATGTAAAAGTGGGGCCCAGGATAGAGCTAACTGAGGCAGTGTGGATCGAGGCGAGACTGTAGGATAGGATAAGCACTAGAGGGGGGGGGGGGGTGAATAGCGCTTATAGTGGTTTTCTCCCAATTTTAAAAACTTGTTAAATCGATCATGAGAATTCGTAGATCAGATATTATACAGCGAAAATAAATAAAAATAAACACACAGTGACATAGTTTATTTTTACTTGGTTCACAGCCAAAGACTGCTACTCCAAGACCCACAATTTGTGATCGTTTACGTACGGGCAATCCACTAAAAAACTTGTTTCCTTACGGGAACAAGGTGTAACAATTTACAAAGCCAACAATAAACAAAACTTTTATCGTATTAACAAATATAACAATATTAACTCGTTACCCAAGAGCCAGAGTTTGAAGATCATCTTTCTGGTGCGATTCCGACATTACAATGGTTGGACAGATGTTGCTGCTCGCTTAGGATGCCGTCGGCTTGATGTGAATTGACTTGAATTGATGTTGAGAAGCCTATGTTCGAAGTCCTTTTATTAGACATTCCGATCGACTGGAACCTTGTTCTGGTCGACTCCACGTAGACCGCTGATCCACCATCTTCGCAGTTGACTCGGTCTTCCGATCGACTGGAATCTCCATTCTGGTCGACTCTGTGCTGACGTGGAGGGTCTTGATAGACTTTGACTTCCGCTGCATTTATCTGATTCTGAGTCGCTTGGAATCCACACTCCGATCGCTTGGAACCTCGGATAAGGTCGCCCGGAGTCAAAGACTTCACCTCTCCAATCTGCATTACAAGTTAACTCGAAAATATAGATAAATAGATTGAAGAACAGTTCTTTGAACTATTTGTTAGTCTTAACTTCAGGTTTCCAGTGAAATCTTGGGTTAGACCGACGCCTATAGTTCCACTTTGGGAACGCGTCCTGATCCACTCCTCTCGGGAGAATTTTACCTTACTTGCCAACTAAGTCCTCCGACTTTCTGCTCAACTGTGGTCCTTGGCCCCTAGAAATTTACTGCTAGAACTCGGTCCTCCTGACCACCTAGACTTCACCAAATCTCTGGTCATCCTGACTGTACTCGCTTGGACTTTGGCCATGCTTTTCGGTTCTCTAACACTGCATGAACTTACACCTGGTGCACTTGACCTGCCAAGTCTTCTGCCTGATCCGCTACATCAGGATTTACCCTTACCTAGCCTACAACTAGGTCTTTGCTTTCCCTAGCGTCAACTAGAACTTTACCTGTGCTCCCTACATACTAGATCAACTTGTTAGTCCAACAACACACTTAACTTAAACCTTGTGTCATTATCAAAATTAAGGTTCGATCATCTGGTGCTTCCCGCACCAACAGAGACTTGAGGTCGAGATGGCTGAGACGAGACTCAAAACTGAGATGGTTGAGACGGCCGAGACAAGGCTAACGAGACGAGATTGGCTGAGATGAGACTCAGGACCTAGATGGTGAAGACGGGATGAGCAAGACCAGCTAAGACGGCCGAGACAAGCCTAGCCGAGACGGCCGAGACAAGCCTAGCCGACACGAGACTCAGGACCGAGATGGTCAAGATAAGACTCAGGATCGAGATGACTCTAAAACCAAGGTAGGTTCGAGATCAAGACTGCTTTGGAGGCCATGTCGAGATTAAAGTGTGGTCCGAGTCAGAGGTGACATCTATTCCACCCCGATGGAATCAGTTCTTCTGGATTCATGTTGACTAGTCTTGCCAGTTCAGTATGAACCTTGTGTTAGGATCAGTCCTGGTGCATTACACGTGTTTACACATTTCATAAATGTGCGCAGCGAAAATAAAATAATAATTAAAGCTAATTATTATAATATTCATAACACACGCATTCAAGACATAATAGATATATGACATAATTGGAGATTTAAAATTTTAAATAAATTCTACGCATACCTGACGTATGACGCTCAGCGAGAATAACATCAATCAAGCAGCCCTGTCGAAGTTTCGCCTCTATTGGTGATCTACACCAAGTTCTCTTCTAGACGACTTCTCAAGCTACAAGTTGTGTCACCGTCTTTGGTAATAGCTGTCGAGCAGCAACGGTCGATATGAGAGAAAGTCATAAAATCAAAATCAAAGTGTGGTCCGAGTCAGAGGTGACATCTATTCCACCCCGATGGAATCAGTTCTTCTGGATTCATGTTGACTAGTCTTGCCAGTTCAGTATGAACCTTGTGTTGGGATCAGTCCTGGTGCATTACACGTGTTTACACATTTCACAAATGTGCGCAGCGGAAATAAAATAATAATTAAAGCTAATTATTATAATATTCATAACACACGCATTCAAGACATAATAGATATATGACATAATTGGAGATTTAAAATTTTAAATAAATTCTACGCATACCTGACGTATGACGCTCAGCGAGAATAACATCAATCAAGCAGCCCTGTCGAAGTTTCGTCTCTATTGGTGATCTACACCAAGTTCTCTTCTAGACGACTTCTCAAGCTACAAGTTGTGTCACCGTCTTTGGTAATAGCTCGTCGAGCAGCAACGGTCGATATGAGAGAAAGTCCTAAAATCGAAAACACGCAACAACACATATTGCGTTTATTTTCAGGACTTTCTAACTACTGTCGGCAATCTAATTTTCAGGGTAATTACAATGGTCAACCTTTGATCGTCGATTTGTGACAAAAACTTGAAACTCATTTCGGAGAGTATGGAGCAGTCTTCTGAAACTTCAGAAGTTTTCGCGATAAACCCTTACCCTCATCCAATAGTCGACTATGGCAGCGAATCGACTCCGACAGCAACTCCGACGATGGTAATAGCTCCAGTGGTGGCAGTAGCTCCGACGGTGGTACTAGCTCTGGTGGTGGCAGTAGGGAGGAGCTCAGCTGCTTCGAAGAAGAGGCGACAACATCAAAGAATAAGCGACGACGTCTGAGAAGAGGCTACGACAAGCATTCCCTTCTCACGCAGTCGGAGAACACCAGAGCATTGCTTGATCGCAATTTTGAGAGGGAGGTGGCTGGCGGTGTTAGGATTTTTGGCATGTATTCTCTTTCCACGAGGCTTGGATCGCCTTATATCATGATCCACATGATTTTTTCATCGGTGGATGCGAGATCGCAAGAAGAAATTGTGATTCTATCGTTGGCAGAAACAGGATCATGAGAAGATTTTGTTAGTGCAAGGAGCACTAGGTCTGACCCTAGAGTTTTGATGTTTGATAATACACCTAGGTCTGATCAGTTTGACCAAGGGTTGATCCAAACAAGACCTAATATTTGGATGTGAGTGAAGTCTAGTCAGGTCAGTTTGACCAGAAGACTAGCGAGAAGTCCTAGACGGTTAGACCAGGTAAGGAGAAGTCCTAGTTGAGGCTAGGCAGAGGAAGTCCTGATCTGGAGGATTGGGCAAGGAAGTCCTAGTTGGATCAAGTGCACCAGGTGGAAGTCTAGGTAGGTCAAGTGGACCAGATGTTTAGCAGTGAAAGTCTAGGCAGGTCAGTGGACCAGATGTCTAGCAATGGAAGTCTAGGCAGGTCAAGTGGACTAGATGTCTAGCAGCAAATCCTAGGGTCCAAGGATCGATTAGGTATGGAAAGTCCAAACTGGATGTTTGGCAGGTGAGAAGTCTACTTATGGAAGTGACTAGTCCTAACGAGGAGTTAGGCATGGATAAGCCAGTAGGTTAGACCTACATGTAAGACTTAGGTAAGCCTAATAGGTCAAACAGACTACAGGTGGGCTTAGGTTGTTTGTTTGTTTGTATGATGATCTTGCAGCAACCAGGAGCTAGAAGCAAGATGAAGAAAGCATAAGTGGAGCAAACAGAATCAGTCGAACTAAGCCCAAGATCAACTTGGGTCAAACCTGAATTGATTGAATCTAGGCGCCCTAAAGATTTCCAGGCGCCTGGATGGTCCAGGCGCCCCGATCCATAAGAATCAGCCCAAAAAAGACTGAGGAGATCGGATCGGATCAGATCTTATCCAGGCGCTTGGATAAGAATCCAAGCGCCTGGAAGGGGCTATATAAGGGGCCTTACCATGAAGCACTAGGGAACAACTTTTCTACGCCATTCTCTTCATCGTGTGGTGCTGCTGAACGTAAACGGGGCCAAGCTCCTATAACTGGGAAAGTTTCGGAAGGAGTGTGCGACACTCAGGACTTCTGAATCAACTTCGACACGATCATTTGGTTTAAGTTTTCTTACTTGTCTGTACTTCATTTATTATACTATTTGATTAGACTGTAAGACGGGTTTTTTCTGCCTCCGAACGAAGGTTCAAAAATGAAACCACTAGTGGACGGGCACCTCCCGTATATAGGCCTTGGACATACTAACCCTGGGTGATTATGAACCAAGTAAATCCGCGAGTCCCCTGCTATTTTACTAATTTCACTGCAAGTATCTTTGATAGAATGAACGAACGAACGAACGAACGAACGGCGAACACGCTATTCACCCCCCTCTAGCGCGCTCCACAAACCCTACAATTAGTATCAGAGCAGGCATGCTCTTGATATGACTAACCGCCATGGGAGCAAGACGGCAAAGATGGAGGAGGAGAAAGGTAACTATTCTAAGGTTCGTTTTAAGTTTTATATAATATGTTTTAAGTGCAGGGAGAGAGGACACTACAAAAATCAGTGTCCTACTCGTAAGAATTAGACAACACCATCGGCGACAAACAAGCAACCGATGCTAGGAGCCCGAAGGAACAAATCAAGTGCTTCAAGTGCCAAAAACGTAGGCACTACAAGAATCGATGCCCGGAGAGGAAGACGACAGAGAAGAAACCAGAATTAGGGGTTGCAATTTCAGTAAGTTCATTTAATTATGAAAATACCCATAAGGTTTTCCATGCTATATTTAATTGTGTTAAAAAGTTAGATAATTTTCACAATTCACAATTAAAAATTAATAAAAATAATAATTTAAAAAAATTCAACAATATAAAATTTAAATATAAATAATTTGAAATTTTTAAATCAAGATAAATTAAAAAATCAAATAATTTAAAAAATTCAAATCTTAAAAATTTAAATAACTTAAATAATTTAAAAAAAAATTCAAATATAGATAATTTAGATAACTTAAATAATTAAAAAAATTCAAAAGATAATTTAAATTTAAATAAAAAATAATTTAAAATTAGATAATTTAAATAATTTAAACTTGAATAATTCAAATTTGACTAATTCATATAATTTAAAATTAAAAAATTAAAAAAATTCAAATAAATCTAAAATTTTATTAAATAAAAATAAATTAATTAATTTAAAAAATTTAAATCTAGATATTATCAACAATAAAAATTTACCTAATTTGAATAAATCAATTAATAAATTTGAATTAATAATAATTTAACTAATTCAAATTTAACAAATTCAATTATTACTAATTACTTGGGATCCTACTGATGAAGTCCAGATTAATCTCAAAAGCTTCACCAACCATAGATAATATGCTTTCTGGCTCTGGATCCTCAAATAATACAGATCCATTATCAAAATCACCATGTCAGCCCACTTCTTCATCGACCATCAATAAGTGATTCAAATGATAGTGCTCCTCATCATATGCTTCCCTTAACTAAGATCTATGCATGTTGCCCACCAATGTCAACCCAATATCCCCTTCCACAAGCTTTAGTGTGTTGGGTTGCAAGGGTGCAAACATAGTCTCACATCTAAAACACATGGAAAATATCATGAGTTTAAAAGGATGGAAAGTATCTCCATTGGCATGAGGCCTTTTGGGAGAGCCCAAGAACAAAACCATGAGGGCTTAGGCCCAAAGTGAACAATATCATGCCATTGTGGAGACACGAACATCCTTTTGGACCCTACAATTGGTATCAGAGCGAGGCCGCTCTTCACCGGACTAACCGCCGGATGAGCCATGATACAGATCTAACCATGTGGGGACCCTAGGGGAAAACAAAGGAAGT